>NW_022436973.1:14364132-14894474 GCF_009761245.1 Sapajus apella | reverse complement strand
CACACACACACACACACACACACACACACACACACACACACACACACCAGACCAACCAGACAAAAGTTTACACTTGGGAAATTGCATCATCTGAATGGGAACCTTACAAGACATATTCTCTGACTCCTGGATTCTGTCATAAGTGTCCTTTTCAAAGTGCTGAGGTCATTTGTGTCTTGGCTTTCCCATGAATAGGGTTGTGTTCTAAGTTTTATTGCTATTTTTCACAGAAGAAGAACTGGAAAGTAGGGGAATAAATGGCTAATTGACTGGTTCCAGCTCACTGGAGAAGGAGGAACACTGTCTAAAGTGAAAGCAAGTTTAATTTTTTCCCTTCAGTCTTCATGTTCCTTGATGTCCCTGCAACATTTAATGCACTTGACCATTCTCGATTTAAAGCTAAAATAGCTTTGTTAAGTTTTTGTTACTTAGCAAATTTGTAGTGATTTTAGAAAGTTCACACAATACAGAAAAAAATAAAAAGAATGCGAGAACCATCAAAATTTCTCTAATCATCACCCCTTTCATCCCTAAATAACTAGGTAACCATTTTCAACATTTTAAAGATCATCTTCCCAGATATATTTTTTAGTCCTTAAAGAAACAACATCTATATGATTTACACAAATGGTATTATTTAAAATTGAGATGATGTGTCTGTTGCTCTCACTTATCAGCATGCCAAGTGTACAAATCTGCTTCAACAATACAGACATGCCTCATCTTTTTTATTATGGCAATATAATACTCCACTGAACGTATGAGTCACATTTTATTTTACCAGTCTTCTAGCTGATAGACACTTAGTGTGTGTCCATTTTCTTATTATAGTAAACAACACTGCCATGAAAGCCACAGCTCTGTAACAGACACCTGGAGTGCCTTCTGCTTCACTGGTAGTATCCAGATTCTTGGACTTTCTTTGGCCACTTTATCCTATGCCATTTAAAAATGCTTCTTGCACCTCCCCTCTGAGAAAATACAATCTCTGGAGCCAGACTGCTTAGATTTAATCTTATGCCTTGATTGATGTCTCTGTTACTGTGGGCATTATTTTTTTTACCTCTCTGTGCCACAGCTTCTCAGCTATAAAATAAAAACATCACAATATACATATCCTAGTGATAATACGGATAATGATAATAATGTCAAGTGAAACTATCCATGTATAATGTTTGGCATGTATGTGTTCAATGTATTTCAACTATGGCCATTATTGTGATCTTCTCATTCATCTCTCTCTGAAAGCCATTTCCTGTGTATTCATGATCCTTCCTACTGAAGATTTCTAAATTATGTCTTTTGCCCACAAGTGTCTTCTTGGCTTCATTTCATGTTCTCAAATTTCTGGAAGACATTTATGCTGGATGTTCTAACACCACATAAATCTTATACAGATCAAAATGGCCACCAAAAGACATTAATGCATTCCTTAGTGTCATATTTGATAGCTTCTCTTCCTATACTATCTGTCCAGTCAGTCACAAAATCCTGCTGAGTTTTCATGTTTCCTCAATGTATTCCAAAACTATCTCTTTCCATCACCCTATTTCCAGCTTAGGTCAGACTCTGATGGACTCATATTCAGATGATGGATTTATTAACACCTTTAGGGAAACAATGCTTTCCGTAAATGACATATCAGGTAGAAATCCAACACATTTGACAAGTAAAAGTGTCACTGCTGCTGTTATTGAGACAGGATTTAGGGGCCTAGAACTCCGCCTCTCCTCCTTCATCTTCCCCAAATGCCCCCTTAAGTAACTGAACCCGAATTACTTGTCTGAAAAGAGGAATTTTCCTCCAAGCTTCTACTTGCTTTTTCTCCAAGCTCTCCTGCACATGGGAGACGAAATAATCAAACCAATAATACAACTGTGGTCACATTTCTCCCATGACCCAATCTATGCATAGTTTCATTCAAATTCCATCATTGACATTCAGTTCCCTCTTCAAAACTCCAAATTAGCCCCAAGAAGTATTTTTGACTTTAAAAATCAATCTATTCCAAAGTAGCCCAATAGGAATCTAAATCGTCATCTTGTTCTTACACATCTTGCTGTGGGGGTCATGCCCTCAAAGGCTGGATTCCTTCCACCCACATGCTCTGACATCTCCAGTCCTCAAGGGCTTATTTAAATTCTGTCTCTGTGGTTTCACAAACATTATGGGCCTTCCCTCTTAGATTTGAGCTCCTTTTTCTCTGACCTACTAAAGTATCATGTATTTCTGAATATCATTTTGCATTGAGAATGTGTCATGTTTTCTAAAACTTAATATTTCAATGCCTTAGAGTACCTCATACATGCTTAAAGTTCAATCATAGATGCTGATATCCCTGGGTGCAGTGTGCTCCCACAAGGCAAATTTTAAGACGCTGTGAAGGATTGGAAGGCTGTGAGTATCACCCTTTGGCAATTTACTGTTCATTTTTAACCAGTGATGTTTCTTTTGGGGTATATTTTTATTTGCTCTCGCATCTCCTACTGTTACAACTGTGGTTATTCTTCTGTAAAAATATAACTTTGTTTTCCTTTATTGGAAAAAGTAATATGTTTATATATTAAAAACACAAATCGTCTGCCAAAGTTATGTAGCAGAAATAAGTATCCGTCTCACACCAAATCCCTCATCTTCTAGTTCTACTTCAAGGCCACCACTGTTACAAATATATTAGTGATTATCTTGTAATCATAATTTGGCCCTGAACATAACATGGCATTTCATTGCAAAGTTATGTTTTATTTCTTTCTGTGTCCAAAACAGTCAAGCAGATTTTGCAATTTCCTTCCTATCTTCAAGGATTATTGTCATCCCAGAAAATCTCCCAAGGCCCCACCCCTCTATACTCTCCTTCAAAGCATCCCCTCAGTTTTAGACATTTGACAATAAACCTCATTAACCTTTTATTTAAACTCACTCTCCCTCTATTCCCATTGGATAACTCGGATCAGACCCCCTACAGCATTCAGTCTCCAAATTCCTGGAAGAGATCTACCAAGAGTAGAGTATTAATGTAGAACTTGGGCAACCAAAAAGGGTAAAGCCCATTAAAATTAGCTTATACCTGAAAAAAAAAAGTTGCTTATACTGAATTTGAAAATAAAGAAATATGAGTAAATACTTTTTGACATGTTTTGATATAATTCAGAAGGTAAGAGAAAGGGCAGAGGGAATGGGACAAATGAAAAACAGAGTTTGGGCAGGGTTACATGAATTTCATTGATGAGATTTAAAATTTAAAGCAGTAATGAATTACTTTTATTTATTTTATTTTAGTATTTTTTCAATAAATATTATTTTATAAATAAATATAAATATTATCTTATAAATAAAATAAATATTTAAAGTAATGAGTTAAAATTTAAAGTACATTTCATTGATGAGAAATCCTGACTGAGGCAGGATCTCTGGTAGATTCAGAAAAAACATAATAAAATTCCCCATAGCACATGTGGATGTACACACCTATTCCGACACATACTAACCAAAGAGATTCCATGGCCAATTTCTGAAAAAACTTACATCTCAGGACACACATGTTCTCTGCTTCATATATGAATGGAAAGGCTGAATTCACAAATACCTATTTTCCAGAACTACTATTACACAAGCTGGGCTGTAATCACAATCTGGGCCAAAATACTCTGCTCTGGTTTTAGAAGAATTCAACTGGCGAGAAAAGGTTGACTTGAAAACAGTCATCAGCTGTGTTCCTGACAACTTTATTGAATCAGAAATTTTATTTTTTCAATACATTTGAACAAGTCATAGATGATTTTATGTAACACAAAGAGGTTGAATTAGACAATTCCTAAGGTTTCTGCAAGTTCTAAAACACTGTTGTTAATATTACATCCAGTGACTGGGCAATATTCATATTCCTTAATGGGTATTAACCGTACGGAGTGTACAATTAAATACAACTCTAATCATGGAAATTTAAGAAGGATTCAATTCTGAGATTTGGAAGCAACTATAGGATTCTTGAAAGTGTATTTGCTGAAGCAACATAGTTTAGTATCTCTGCCTCTTACCAGCTAGGATTCAGGACAAGTTCCTTTAACCCTCTGAATTTTTGTTTCTTGACCTACAAACCTGAGATAATAATAACTTACTTCACAGGGATGTGTGGATATAAAATGAGATAACATGTGTTAAGTAGCTGGCAGGTAATCAAGAAAACTTAGCTTCCTTCCCCCACTCTCACTGAGAAGCAATTTCAAGATAGGAATCACTAGCATTTTTCCTGGGATGTGGATTTTACTAGTCCTAGGCATAGAAGGCTAGGTCAAAAGCCTTTAGAGTGAAAAACACCCAGGCAGTGAGAATATGCATTCTAGGCATTTAGGCAGCTTCACCTCTCACCAGGGCCTTGAGAACATGGCTTAGGAAGAAATCTCTGAGACTTTTGGTCTTCTGTTGTATGGTGCAAAGAAATGGACTTGCAGAGTGATATTACAAACTAGCACACTGCCTTTGAGACAAAAGCTGAAATGGATGAAAAGAACCACATAGAAATTGCCATATATTTCACTGGTTCATATGTTCCTGTCAAGTAGAAAGTAGGTGCAAGAAAGTCCTTTTAGCAATTAAAGAGTCAACAATATATGCAAAAAAATGGCCCAGGACAAAAAAAGAGGCTTTATGGGTGTTTGCATTTCAGTAACACACAGGTGAGCACATGCTGAGAGTTTGCGTTAGTTTGGAATCATTTTTATTCTGCGGATGACTTGAGAGCGACAACTTTAATAGATTTATGCATGCTAATGGAGTATATAAAAATTCACTCTATGAAAGAAAGGGGAGAATGGAAGAGTTTTCATCGTCCGTCTTAAGACTTTAATTGGCCAGGAACCCATCAATGTGCTAAGACATGTATGCTATCTTAGAATTAATAGAACAAGAATGCTACCACCTAAGAGATCTTCCTGGCAGAATAGGAAAAACCTCTGATTGCCCCTAAGTTCTCTGTTAAAGTGTATTTTAGAACTCCTGCTAAACTTAAATTTGCTCCCACGTACTAAGACGGTACATATTTGTATACGTGATATAACCCAATTAAAAGTGAGGGGCTTGTGGAAGGATATGCAGTACTGATACTTAGTGAACACCTGTTAAACTCCATTTGAATATATTGTTTAGATTTTTCAAAGATTTGCAATGGAAGCGTTATAATACTGATTTTGCAAAAGAGGACAATTACATTTCATCTGATTCTGGTCAAAGGTGAATTAAAAAGAGCCTTTGCTGTGAGAAGATTCATCTGACCTGCTGTCTCCTAAACTCCTAACATTGTTCAGTGACAAGTAGCTTGCAGGAAAGTGGCCTCTTTTCAAAAGGCTTTTTTTCCTCATCCAGGTGAACCCTGGTAATATTCTGAGTGTAGAAAATAAAACAACAAAAAGAGCTGAGCCATTCAGTTTCTCTTCCAAATCAATACCTGCTTGCTAGGGCTTGAATGGAAACATGCTTATTTTTTCTCCATCATTGAATGAAGCTATTTGTTAAGATGTGTTTATTAGAGTTACATAAGAGCCCTTGCCCAAATAACTCACACTCCACTGAACGGGAAACAATCTTTGTGATCTCTGGCTCTTGCATTTTAACATTACAGTGAAAGGTTCATCAACATGTCTACTTTTTAATTTCCACAGATGAAGAACCAAAAGAATAGAAAGAGGTTTTTAAAAACATATACTCTATTGTTTTTCTTCAAATCACAGGTCTATGTCAAGGTATATTCTTCACAAACTTAATTATCTAATACAAATAGTGAGGACCAGGCATAGTAGCTCACAACTGTAATCCCAGCACTTTGAGACACTGATGCATGAGGATCACTTGAGCCTAGGAGTTCAAGATGAACATGGGCAACAGAGTGAGAACCCCAGCTCTGCAAAAATAAGAAATTAGCATAGTGCAGAAAAAATTTTTGCAGTTTACCCATCTGACAAAGGGCTGATATCCAGAATTTACAAAGAAATAAAACAGATTTACAAGAAAAAAACAAACAAGCCCATTCAAAAGTAGGCAAAGGATGTGAACAGACACTTTACAAAAGAAGACATACATGAGGCCAACAAACATATGAAAAAATGCTCATCATCACTGGTCATTAGAGAAATGCAAATCAAAATAACATTGAGATACCATCTCATGCCAGTTAGAATGGCGATCATTAAAAAACCTGGAGACAACAGATGCTGGAGAGGATATGGAGAAATAGAAACACTTTTACACAGTTGGTGGGAGTGTAAATTAGTTCAACCATTGTGGAAGACAGTGTGGCGATTCCTCAAGGACCTAGAAATAGAAATTCCATTTGACCTAGCAATCCCATTACTAGGTATATATCCAAAGGATTATAAATTGTTCTACTATAAGGACACATGCACACGAATGTTCATTGCAGCACAGTTTACAATAGCAAAGACCTGGAACCAACCCAAATGCCCATCGATGATAGACTGGACAGGGAAAATGTGGCACATATACACCATGGAATATTACACAGTCATCAAAATGATGAGTTCGTGTCCTTTGTAGGGACATGGATGAACCTGGAAACCATCATTCTCAGCAAACTGACACAAGAGCAGAAAATCAAATACCGCATGTTCTCACTCATAGGTGGGTGTTGAACAATGAGAACACATGAACACAGGGAGTGGGGTATCACACACTGGGGTCTGTTGGGGGGAAATAGGGGAAGAACAGCAGGGGGTGGGGAGTTGGAGAGAGATAGCATGGGGAGAAATGCCAGATATAGGTGAAGGGGAGGAAGGCAGCAAATCACACCGCCACATGTGTACCTAAGCAACAATCTTGCATGTTATTCACATGTACCCCAAAACCTAAAATGCAATTTAAAAAAAGAAAAAAAGAAAAAGAAATTAGCCCAGTGCAGTGGCACGTTTCTGTGATCACAGCTATTTGGGAGGCTTAAGGGGGAGGATGGTATGAGCCTGGGAGGTCCAGGCTGCAGTGAGCCGAAATGATGCCACTGCACTCCAGCCTGGGTGACAGAGCAAGACCCTGTCTCAAATAAATAAATAAATACATACATACATACATACACACATACATACATACATAAACAAAAGTGTGCATGACTCAAAAATTAATTTTACTAATAAAGGAAACAGTAAGGTAGTAAAAGTGGTTAAAAGAGATTTTGAGAGACTAAAGATACATATAGGCACTAAAACAATTCTGGGATAAAAATGCTAGCTTTGCTTCAGCCCTGGTTAATGTTCCATAGGCAAAAAGCCTGGAACTTTTGGAGTTATCTTTTTTTTTTTCACAACTCAAATCTTGTACAGGTATTTTTGAGACTGGTCCATAGTCCGTAGCAAATAATAATGCAAACAGAGGACAGCAAAGCTTTTCCATAAAAATCCAGATAGTAAAAATATCTAAGACTTAGTAGGCTGTGCAGCCTCTATTGCAGCCACTCAGATTTACCAATACAGCACAAAAGTAGCCATAGAAAATACATAAACCAATGAATGTGGCTATGTTCCAATAAAATTTTGTTTACAAAACATGCTAAAGGTCAGATTTGGCTAATGTGTCATAGTTTGCCAAAACTCACCTTAGAACATTAAATAATTTTGGGCGGGCCCATCAGACAATGTTCAGGTGGTATTTTGAAAAGGTACATTGACTATTTGCATTATATCTTAGTATTGAACCATTTTTCTCAGATCACGTTGGTTCATGAGACCTTATCCAAGCTAATCATACTTCAGTTTCCTCACTTGCTGAATAGGGATAATTTTTAGAGATCTTTGGAGTATTATAAGCATTCAGTGGGTTAGTATTCAAAAAATATATTTATGCTTTCCAATTTTCATTTTATTCTTATTCTCATTCAAAAAGGTGAGAGATGATCTTATATTGTCCGTAACAAAATCTGCTTGAGAAAATAAGGCTGCTTGCCTAAGTTGGAGGCAGACATCCACCGACTTAAACAGCAGGAGGTTCAAGGAGAAAAGAACAATCGCCCACATTCTTTTTTCTTAGTGTAACAAAAGTCCTGCTGGGATGTACGATCTGGTCGGGGGCTTCTCCAGCACAGCCAAGACAA
The DNA here is from genome assembly GCF_009761245.1 of Sapajus apella. Taxonomy (NCBI): domain Eukaryota; kingdom Metazoa; phylum Chordata; class Mammalia; order Primates; family Cebidae; genus Sapajus; species Sapajus apella. Next base: position 14,886,382 of record NW_022436973.1, on the reverse strand, counting down.
GCATGGTGTGAGCTGTCTTTACTTCATTTGCCAGATGTGACTTGAACTATAAGAACATCTCTGGAGACTGAAAAGGCTCAGTGATTTTTACAAACAAGTGGCTGAGGCCACTAGCCCTCTTTATCTCCCCAACTGTGTGATGTTCACTGGTCAGTGCCAAGCTTGAGCTGTAGGCATGCAAGGAAGAGGTCATGCTAATGGTGATAAGGAAAGTTGAACTGGGTTTTACCCCGGGAATATAATAAAAGCCAATGAGCTTATTGGGAGAAAAAATATTTACTTAGGAAGATTTTATCACACAATGACCTCAGAGAAGAATTTAACTAGAAACACAATGCTTTAAATTGAATTCTCCAGAATATATCAGGAGTTGTATGTAGAAGGTTTACTAAGCCATCCTTTCAGAAGGTGAACCTGTAAGGAAGTGAGGAGCAATATTGGGCAGACAGAAAAGCTGACCCCAGTGCAATTATGATAGGGGTCTCAGATGACCCCACAGGAAGCTCAGGATTGGGATGGTCTTCTGAGTTGTCCCTACTGAGACAAGGGGGCCAGGCTCCTGTGTTTTTACATTAATCAGTCATGTCCATAGCCATTCCCTGGATGATGATGTAATCTTAGAAAAGATAGTTCCTTGAAGCTAAGATAAATTCCAATGAGGGAAGAAGCTCTAAGCCATCAGTATTCACTGTTTCCAGCACCTGGAGAATGGGTATGTTACCCGTGAAGAGCATCTGCTATACCCAATTAGTGTAGAAAGAGCTTCACATTTGCTCAACTGCATTTCAACTGTGTAACTATTAATAAAAAGAAAGAGTACTTATTTATGCTCATTGTTGGTGCTGATTGGAGATTTCTCTGCTATGCTCATAGCAGGATCTATTAGTTATTTACGGCTGTATAACAAATTACCTGAAACTTAATGGTATAAGGCAGCAAACACTTATTATCTCAGTTTCTCTGAGTCAGGAATCCAGGCTACAGGTTGAGCTGTGTGCCTCTCACTCAGGGTCTCATGAGGCTGCAATCAAGATGTCAGCCAGGGCTGCTGTCATCTCAAGGATTGACTGGAGAGGAGCTGCTTCCAAGTTCCCTCACGTGGGTGCTGGTAGGAGGTCTCAAGTCTTCACTGGCTGTTGCTGGCTAAGCAACAGTTACTTGCTTGCCATGCAGCTCCATCCACAGGGTTGCTCACAGCTTGAGAGTTACCTGCTGCCAGAGTTGGCATCTGAAGGAAGGAAGAAGGGAGGAAGGGAAGGAGACAGGAAGGAAGAAAGAGAGAGAAGAGAGAGAAAAGAAAGAGAGAGGAGAAAGAGAGGGAGAGAGAGGAAGTAGAAACAGAAGGAGAGGAATAGAGAGAAAAAGAGAGAGAAGAAAGAGAGAGAAAGAGTGTGGGGAGAGACACCTGCTAGAGAGACAGAGAGAGAGAGAGAGAGAGAGAAACAGAGAAAACCTGAGCCCAAGACAGAAGCCAAAGTATTTTTATAACCTAATTGCATAATTGACAATTCATCAGGTCTGCTATCTTCTATTCATCGGAAGTGAGTTAATAATTCTAGTGCACACTCTAGGAGAGGAAACTTGTACAGAGCTTGGTGACAGTAAGTGAGGACCATCTGAGCCATGTTAGATGCTGCCTACCTCATAGAAGAATTAAAAACATTTTTGAAGAAAAATTACTAAGACAATTCTAAAGCACAGTCAATTAAATATACCTATTAAATGTTTTTAAAAATCGCTGTAGAACACACTGAACTTGGGTTAGAATGATATCTAATGTGCAGACCCTCACTGAATTAAAACAAAGAAAGAAACTGCTACGCATCTGCATAAGTACAGAAACTGAAAACAAACCTGAAGAAATTTGATATTACTTGACATCCAAGTACATGTTCAATGGATTCATCTCATTAACTGGGTATAGAACAAATAATTGGCTTATGAGGGATTTGGAGAGAAAACTAGTTCCTCACCACAGAATCTGAGAAGGCCTGTTACAACCATTTAACACCCCTGCCAGATGGGCCACAGTGGGGCAAAGGAGTAGGCTTAGGTTGTGGCAGAAGATCACTAGACAGAGAGTGAAGAGATCTAGTATTTGTTCTGCCTCTGATATTTCTTAAGAAGAACTGAATATCACCTAACCCACCTGGATTCGTTTCCTGGACGGCAAAAAAAAAAAAAAAAAAAAAAAAAAAAATTGTGTTGATTACAAAGTTACTTTGAAGTCTAAGGGATATTAATTTGTTAAGCAGTCCCTTCTATAATTAGACAAACTAATGTATTAGTAATTTTCCCTGTGATTTCTACCTCCGAAGCTACCATCTGCAGCAGTCTAGAATTCACTCAAATTCACTTATTTCTATAAAATCCTTTCTATCTCATCATGGCCTCTTAAATGGTTCTAGAGACAATTTGGTGGAGTCTGTCCTGACCCACAGAGCAGAGAGAGCGATGGCCATCTTCATAATAATAACATCAATAATCCTTATTCTCTAAAAATATAGTTTTAATAAAATTATAACTTTTTCAAAATAAGCCATTTAAAAATATTTTTATTCAATATTACTTCACACACTTACTGTTTCAGTTTTTAGTTACGTTACTAAACTCTCGAATCAACTACATTTTATTCAGCAGAGGTATTTAGAGCTCTTTTGTCATCCTGTTCCTGTCATTCCTTCTCAAAGCAAATGAAGATTGCTCTGGGAAGTGTATGCCCTAAACATCTGCCAGCAAACACTCTTGGGTGATTGATAGAGAAATCATCCTACAGGTTGATGTTCTTAAATGTGGATTTTTTGTGGTTAGCAGACTCTTCCACAGTCAATACATGCAGCATAGTCTAGGGAAGTATAATTAGAATCATTCTAATAATAATGGCAGTGATTATTTTTTGATAAAATAGAATGTGCCCAGTACTGTGCTAAGTATTTTCTGTGTATCACTTCATTCCTCCTAAAAAGTTACTTAATATCTCTGGAATAGGCAGTAGTATCTTCATTTTATAGATAAAGGAGCTGAGGCTTTGGAAGATAAATCAACTTGGCCCAAGGAGAGGTAATTAAGTAATTTCTGGAGCTAATATTCAAACCACTGTGGTTGACTCCAACATAGAGTCCCAGTTTGAGCCTTAGCTGTGCCTACTCTAGAATTCATGCCTCCTGGCCAGGTCTGAGGAAGCAGCCATGATGGATCCATCTGCATGGGATATCCTAAAGGAAGAGGTGATTATATAAAGTATCACGCAAGAGCAAGAGGCAGTGTCAGATGTCAGTATTTTAGACAACAGCCTGCCACCCATGAAGTCTGGTCCATTCTCTTCAACCTGAGTAGCAGTGTTGCACAGGGACTATGACTTTGCTAAGGCACCCAGAGCGTGAGGTAGCTTTGTTCTGTGGTCTATGTAACCAAGAACACAGAGCCCTTTCTTTGTGTGGGTTACAGTGGAAGCATAGCACTGATGTAATTCCCTGAGCTGAGCTTTGGGAGAGCTACATGTGGGGAAGAAAAGAAGCAAGAAAGGGCTTAGGTACCTGACTATGTGGGCATTGCTGGGATATAAGAAAGAATCTCCAGGAAACATGGAGCAGTGCTGGTGGATTGTGAAGGAGCAATGGAAAGAGTTGATTCCACCTCCTGCTTGAGAGCGTATGAGACTCTCCTTGAGGACCCCCAGAACTATCTGTGCAGAGTTTGGAAGAACTGGCAAGAGCTAAAGGAATGTATGTTTTATTAATATCCAGAATCTGGTTCTCAAAAAATAAGTTTCATGTCTATCAATGCCTTCCAAGATTGCACTAGGTTTTATTTTTAACTACTATATTTTGGTTCTTATGGAATAATATTAACTCCATTAACCATGGAAGTCTTTATTTGTATGATTAGACATGAAGTCTGTTATGGCTATTCTACTTTAATATAAATTACGTGATCCCAGCCATACATCTTACATTGGCCTCTCCTAAATCTAGTTGGTTTTAGCCAGTTATTTCAATTTATGAAAGCTATTTTGACAAATGATTCTACAAGAAAACACTTTAGTTCTTTCAGTTGATAAATCTAATAAATACACTTATCAATCTTTGTATTATTTCTTGATATAAAATACAAGAGACTTCAGTTTAGAGCCAAATTTCATCATGCCCAGATAACAGCAGACAAACTTCAGCAAACCCATAGGTTAGTGAGTGAGAAACATAATTTTTTTTCTCACTAAAAAAGTCTTGTAATAGGCAAAGATCAATGTCAGAGACCTGACACACCCTCAGGGAGTTTCACTCGGGTTGTCATTGAACCTCTTCCCGTATATTGTGATTGCTCAATCCACTACACCTTCATGCACCTGTGATATCACCTGGCCCAGAGGTTTTTAAATCCTCCATAATTAAATTGTGCATAATGTTGTCAAATATTTTGCAGAAATCAAGATGCATTGCCTCCAGAAAGAACTCTCTTAAAAATACTAGATTTGTGTTTGTTTGGAATAACTCACTCTTTGCCAACTGAGTTTCAACAGCAGCATGGATTAGGTTTATATTTCAAATTTCAAACTCAAGACTTATCTAATATTTCTTTGCCAACATGGAGGCAGATGTTATGGAAGACACACTTTGGAAAGACTGTGGATAACGCCTTTTAGGAACTTGCTGCCCTTAAGAGAAGTTGACATAGACACAAAAGTGTGAAATGTCCTACAGAAAGGTACACATCCTGCGCTTTTGGAATTAAGATGGTGGAGAGATCATCTTTTGCATGATTCATCAGAGGAAGCTTCCTTTCAGAAGTTGTAATTAAGCTGTCTTTGATTGTGTGTGTGTGTGTGCATGTGTGCACACGTGCATGTGTTAGTTTGGGTTTTCCCAGAAGTAGACTCTGCAATAAAAAGTCAAACACCAGTAGAGAGGTGAAGTGAGACAAGGAAGGGTGAGCAGTCAATGAGGTGCAGATATGAAGAAAGTTACCACAGTGGGCAACTTAAGTCCTTATGGGAAGCCCTGGGAAAGGTTGTGGAGCAGGCACTTTAGATGAATTTTCTAAAAAGGATGAGAAAGCTGTGGTTTATATGTGGTTTATATTCCTGACACATACAGGTTGAGGGTGCTCCTGGGGGAGGAGGGTGTTAATTCCCTGGCACTTTCTGCTTGCCTCTGCAAGGTCAGAATTAGCTTCCTCGGCCAGAGAAAGGCTGCAGACAAAGAGAGGCAAGTGCTGACACATTGGAAATTGAGCCAGTGAGTGTGAAATGGCAAAGATGAGGCAGAGCTCCGTACACAGTGTGTGCTTATGTGTGTGTGTGTGTGTGTGTGTATATATACATGAAAATGAAGATATCCTAAGGAGGAGAAGATCTTCCAAGCTGAGAGAACAACAATTTATCAGGAGCAGAGTATACATGAAAGGATGTAAGAGAAATTCGGTGATAAGGATGCATTAAAATCCACATTGCCTAGATAACAAAATGCATCTAACATTCCATAATTTCACAGTGGGATTAGGAATTGTGTATATCTTCCTGGTAGAGCTGGCAAAATGCTGATTGTCTCTAATTAAAATGAAATAATGAAGCTAGAGCTTGTGAGGCACATCAGGATTTCCCATCCATATCTTCAACCTGTACTGAATGCTGCCTGTCAATGTGGCAAGAAAGAATGCCCAGCTCACTGGAAGGCATTCTGTTTTCCTCTTAAACTCATCAGGAAAGGTAGGAGTACTCTAGGTAAAGAAGGCAACCTGATTATATTATCTTAAATATGGATTTCTAATGCCTTCTGGTACTCGTACCTTTTTCTTAACTGCTACAGTATGCTCTAGAATCTAGAGTTTAGAATATAAAGTCTAGATCCAAGAACCTGTTTGTTGTTTGATAGCAATTAAAAGCACTGCCTAAGACATGACACAGTGTTAAAAGTCCTCTCTTACTTAGAGAATATTTGTATTATTTTCTTCACAATTAAAATTCCACACATTTGTGTATCTTTCAAAATGTTATTCAGAGCTAGAATTTTTTCTATATGAGAACCAGAATTTATAATTCACTGATAAAACATAGATTCTGATTGTATTCCTCTGAAAGTGCTTTCATATTAAGCTTTTGGTTTTGAATGATCCATAATGTATAGCAAATTAGGTGGCTATTTGACAGAATTGGAGCTTAGGATGCCACAAGGCTGGAGTGATGCAGTGATCCAGGAAATGTCCCTTGAGAACAGAAGGCAGTGGTAGCACACCAACTAGTAATTTTTTTTTTAAATCTGGCATCTTCTGAAAGAAAAAAAGTACTTCTTCCATCATCTTCAAGACAACACTAATAGCCTTAGAGCTGCTGATTCTTCAGGCAGTAAAACACATTTTTTTTTTTCCTTCAACACACACAATCATCTTGTCTATGGCTCTTGTGAGACATCTCAACTTTGACATCATCTTCTCTCCATGGTATTTGCAGATCACCCTCTATGGGCAGTAGATTGTTTTCTCTAAATATAAATCTCATCACATTACAACCATCACTCACCTTAAGATCTTCACCCCCCTTTTAGAAAAGTTATATTCTATATTGTTCTTAAAATATTTTATTTTTTAAAATCCAGATTCAAATTAGGAAGATGTGTGATATAGAGACTTTTTTTTATATTAAACTTACTGAATTTAAAGGACTGCACATTATTCTGGGGTTATAATTTTTGTTTTAAAATTTGCAAGAATATTCTCTTTATTAAGATTGTGTATTAGGAAAGGATTTATCAGGTGCTGAAATAAACAAACCCCCAAATCTCAAAGGCTTAACATAAAAGTTGATCTTTCATTCACTCAAAGACTGCTGCTGGTCTAGAAGCCAGCAGGAATCATTTTTCCAAGCAATAATGCCAGATTTTAGACTACTCGCTTACCCGTTGTAGCAATGCCACCTGAAATATGTGGCCCTCAAGGGTCACACCGAAGAGAGCTGGAAAATACACTGGAACTTGTCTCTGCCTTAGCACTAAAGTGACCCACATCCCAGACTATGGTCCACAGCAAGTCCTGTGATTTGAGGAAAAGTTAAGGAGTGAGAAGTATAGTTTTAAGTTGGTCCAGGAAGGCAGGGTTGAGATATAAACTATTTCACTGGGAATCTCTGCTACAGAGATTTGTTCCTTAATGCCATATTTGGATAATAGAAAAAAATTAACACCTTATGGGAGCACCCCACTCATTTGGGGATAATTTCTTGGTGCATAAAATTACAAAATTTGGGAACTACTGATGCATTCTGTAAAACATAATCACAGCCAGAACCATCACATGGTTCTTCAAGCTCTGACCCAGCTAATATCTCTAGGTTTATCTATGGACACCCCCAGTATGAGTCATACATTCTAGTTTGTGTCATTGCACTTCACTAACATATGCCCATGTTCCAGTCATACCCTACACCTTGTTCCATTTCCCCTTTAAGACTCTTATTGAACATCCCCTGGTGGGGAAGCCATGCCTGATACTTTCAGACACAGCCAATGTAACAATATCCCTCTGTAAACATTGATCCCACTTTAGATCTTTGTGTGTGTGTGGATGAGAAAATAACTTTATTTCATTTTGGCAAATGGGAAGATGTCCATACTCACAATTTCTGAAATTGCTTCTTATTGTTGGATACCTTGGTGACCTTGAGCATGTTGAAGCATACAGAATTGCTCAGAAGCTGGCCCTCACCCTCTGTGACAATGTCACAAATCTGGATGTCCCTGAGCAGGAGAACAGGTGCACAGGCATATTCTCATGGCACTTCTCAGTGCAATTATACTTGGAGAAGTAGTGCAGATAGTCTGGGCAGATGACAATGGTTCTCTACCTCTTTATTGTGCTCACCACGCCAGGCAGAATCCTCTCTCAGATGAAGATGTTACCAGTAAATGGAAATTTCTTTTCAGTCAAGGGGCCCTCAATGGCTTTTCTGGGTGTCTTGAAGCCCAGATCAATGTTCTTGTGTTACTATGGGGGTTTCTCCTTGCCAGTTTCTCTCAGAAGGACCTTTCTTGTTTTGAAAGATAGTTAGCTACTTTTGATATCCTCACTCTGTCTTAATGTCAGCTATCTTCTTGACTTCCTGAATAGAAAGCCCACTTTAGATCTTTGTTTTGTAGACACCCTTGAATCATCAAATAGGCCATGAGTTCTTTGAGTAAAGAGGTTGAGTTTTATTCATCTCCATAATTCCAGAATCCACCAAACGGAAGGACTTAGTGTTTGGTAAACACTGAAGGAAAGCTAGGTTCTGTTTATCAAAGCTCTCCTTGTTTTATATTTTAATCAGATTTTTTGAAAGGGTCTCAAGGAATTGCTAAACTCTATTAAGTATACTGTCCCTTGGCTTATGTAGCTTTTGGAAGTCATCAATACATCAGCTCTTACCTTAGTTCTTCCTCACTACCATCCTAGCCTATGCAATTAGTGGAGCCACATACCCCTAACATGAGGCCCTATTTTCCCCACAGCAATGAGATTTAAGAAATCACTCCGACTTCTCTGCCTGTTGGGGTTTGTGTTGATGCTGCAGTGTTGCAGTAAATAGGCTAATTGGGTCCTCTTTTCAGAAATTGTACAAAGCTGTGGTAAGTTTGACTTTCATTATAGCCCAATGGCATGGTCAAGTAGCAGTTTTCAGCTTACTGATTGTAACACGAACAGGACCATATTCATTTCCTTCAGTAAATGTTCACCAGGAATCTTTGTAAAGATGAAAAGGAAGACTGAGACGTAAGTAGAACTCCCTTGAGAAATGTTAATAGAACTTAACTCACTTGATTACATTGCCTACTCACTTTTTGCTAAGCTGCAATATGGATGAGGCCAGGTCTTCACCCATTGGACTAATCATTGATTACATATATGCTGGAATCAGAAAGCAGATGAGCAAGCCAGCCTAAGGAATAAAGCTACCAGAGAAATCGCCCTCTAAGCGAGGGACCATAATTGAGGTATGAACTCACAAGAGAAAATAAATCATTGACTCATCTCCTCATGCTCCATAACAGCTACTGGCAAGCTGCTTATTAAATGAACCTTGATAACTCTGGAAAAATAGTCAAGTACCAAGTAAGACAATTTGTGATTCTTGGCATGGCTTGTATTATTGGCTCCCTGGGCCTGGGACAGTATTGAAAGGGGAAGTATCTATAAACAGAATGAATAATGTGCAGTCATAATATATTCTTTGTTTATTTTTACATCAAATCTTTGGAATGTTGGCACTATTAAGAAACTCATTTAATTTTGATTCCCTTTTGAACCTGTGATGTTATAATGCAAGCCCCCCAAATGAGCCATATTCCTAGTGATGAAAATTGGGTAGTGGTGCCATAATTATACCAATGTTGGTTTTGATAAGTCTCTTTTAATTAACAGAATCTTTGAAGTTTACTGGCAATTTTTTTATTTTATGACAAGGCCAATAATAATAACAGAAATACTCATTTAAAATTGTCCACCTAGTCTACTTCTTAAAGCTTTTCATCTTTGGATTGATTTGCACATCATGACCAATTACAGAGGTAGGAAGATATTAACCCATTTTGCAGATGAGGCAATTGAAACTGAGAGCTTTGGGGACTTGCCTAAGCAGGTGAGAATGACTCTCACACCAAGACTCCTGGAGACATCACTGCTCCTCGGTAATCACAGTTCAGTTCTCAGAACACAGGCTTTCCTTACCTTGCCACTATTGACACTTGGGGCCAGATAATTCTTGGTTGTGAGATCTGTTCTGTGTGTGGCAGGATGTTTAGCAACACCTTTTCTTTCCTACAAGGTGCCGGTAGCAATCACCCCACTATGTCTTCAAACAGTGCCTAAAATCTCCAGAAGAACAAAACCATCTCTGATTGAAACCCACTTGCTGAGTGGAATCAGGTTCCATGACAAATGGCTTCTCCTGTTTACCTGGTTTACTTTTTCCTGTCTGTGTGCCAACAGGGGCCTCTTTTTTTTTTTTTGTCAAATTATAAAAAGCTACAGTGAATTTGCCTTGCACTATGGCCTGATAGCATAATCAATAGCAGTTTTCAACTACTGCCATTTAAAACCTACTGGCTGCACAGCAAGAAGACAAAGTATGTGAGGATGGGAGCCACATTTTTTTTCCTTTAATAAATCTTTGTTCAGTGAATGAAAAAGTGGATTGCTGCTGCTACCCATGGGCCAAGCAGGTTACAGATTTTACACATTATACAGTTTCATTCTCCAATCACCTATGCATTAAAACATATTAAAAGATCTATTTCTGAAAGGCAGAGCAGAGAGGATTTTTAGGGCAGTGAAAAGATATCCATAATCAGTAATCTATCACCAAACCTTCATAGGAAGTCACATGGCCAAGGAGAAATTTGGTTTGTGGAGTTCTGCCTCCAGCATCAAAGCAGAGCATGAAAGGGTGGCTTTCCAGCTCAGAGACAATTGCTTAATATTGGGCACAATCTCTTGTACTTTCTTCCAGAGTATATGGGTATTTTATTTTCTTATGTGTGTATGTTTGTTTTAATGTCCACGATTCCCTCTTTGTCTTTTGCTGGTATTTTGAAGAATTTCTATATCAACTCAAATCTATTTCTTTGTTGCAGTTTATTCCATCACCTGGATAAACAGCTCTGTACGTGAGCACCCATCAGCTGCTGCTTCTCCTTCTCCTCCTTCTCCTTCTCCTACCCTTCCTTTTTTTTTACCCCACTCTCTTGCTCTCTCCTTCTCCTTCTCTTCCTCCATTATCATGCTTTTGTATATATGAAAGTATATCTTAAAAAATCTAGAGTAATTTGGTGGGACTAAGAGCAGATGTTTTAATTTTATTATTATTATTATTATTATTATACTTTAAGTTCTGGGGTACACGTGCAGAACGTGCAGGTTTGTTACATAGGTATACACTTGCCATGGTGGTTTGCTGCATCCATCCCCCCTTCATCTACATTAGGTATTTTAGGTATTTCTCCTAATGTTAGCCCTCCCCAATGCCCCCACCCACTGCTATCCCCCTCCCCAACTCCTCACCCCTTGACAGGCCCTGGTGTGTGACATTCCCCTCCCTGGGTCCATGTGTTATCATTGTTCAACATCGATTTATGAGTGAGAATATGCAGTGAGTGTTTGGTTTTTTGTGCTTGTGTCAGTTTGCTGAGAATGAATACCCAAAGGATTATAAAATATTCAACTATAAAGACACATGCACGTTTTAATTTTCAAAGACATTGCAAAATTGCCCTTCAAAGATATTATAGCAATTTATTTTTACCTTTAATGTTTGAATGTTTTTTATTACCATCTAACCAACATGGTATAAAAATATACTTAAAATATTTTCTTCATTCTTAAGGTAGGAAATTATGTCATATTGTTATTTTATTTTGGATTTTAAAATTTTGTATAAGATTCAACATTGATTCATTTACTGTAAATCTTTGGATTCTTTTTCTTGTTTAAGTCCTTAGTTACTTTTTCTTATTGATTTATAAAACATTTTTACAAATTGAGGACCTTTGTAATATGCATTACAAATATTTCCCTTGCTTATTATCACCTTTCTTCTGACTTTGTTCTTTAGACATATTTTTTTTTTTTTTTGATTAGTGATATAGTTTGGGCACCCCCTTCAACTCTCATGTTGATTGGTAATTTCCAATGTTGGAGGCGGGGCCTGGTAGGAGATGATTAGATCGTGGAAGTGTATTTCACATGAATGGTTTAGTACCATTCCCTTGGTGCTGTCCTGCGACAGTGAGTAAATTCTCATGAGATCTGACTGTTTACAAATGTAAGAAACACTAATGTAGATGATGGGGTGATGGATGCAGCAAACCACCATGAAATATGTATAACTATGAAACAAACCTGCATGTTCTGTGCATGTACCCCAGAACTTAAAGTTTAAAAATAATAGTGTGTGGCATCTTCTCCTTGCTCTCTCTTGTTCCTGCTCTCACCAAGTAATATGCCTGCTGCTATTTTGCCTTCTGCCATGAGTAAAAGCTCCCTGAAGCCTCCTCAGATGCAGAGCAGATGCCAGAACCATGCTTCCTATACATCTTTTCTTTATAAATTACCCAGTCTCAAGTATTTCTTTATAGCAATGCAAAAACAGCCTTAAACAATTAGAAAGTTTTACACATTTCTCATTATAAATTATATTACACATTACCAAGGTTCTTTTCTAGAACTTTATTATTAATTTCATTAAAGAGTAATTAAAGGTGCAATTTATATTGAGATAAAGAATAAGATCCAACTTTAAATTATTTTAAGAAGACAAACCAGGCTTTTCTTAAACAATACAACATTACTGATTTCAAATGCTGCCTTTGATGTATGTTCAAATTCTGTGTGCGTTTTGCATAATTTCTGAACTCTATTATATTCTATTGATCAGAACATCTTATTTCCAGCATGTCATTTAAAAAAATGAATGAGTTACTATGGGCTTTTTTTAAATGCCCATTTGTATCCAAAGCCAAATGGAAATTTTAGGAGTAGATGAGAGTTGCCTATAACGAACTTTTTTAGAAGTGATCTTTTACAATTTAACTTCAAGAGAAATCTATTGATTTTTCTTAAAGAACTTTCACTTACTGCTTTGAAGTTTTCTCTTTGCGTATGACGTTGTCTCTGTCTAGTGGGGTTGTCAGACCATTTACATCACCTTCATTTGTTCCTTTAAGAAACATTTTTTTTGAGCTACTGCTATACATAGGACATTGTTCTAAATGCTAAGGATACAGCAGTGAACAATTCAGAATAGGTCTGTGCAGTGATCTTGTAGTGGGTGGAGACAGACCCTGATTTTTTTCAATAACAGGATTCATGTGTATCAAGGGCCATGATATAATCAGAGCCACAACACAGAGAATAATTGAGGTGGAGCCAGGTGAGAAAAAGGGTCAGACAGTGAACTCTCTGAGGACGTGACATCTTGGTGTGATGTCTGATGGCTATAAAGGGAGTTGTCATGTTTCTGTTCTTCTGTGCAATGCCAGGACTATGCTTGCCACTTACTGTTTCATGACAGATATTTACTGAATGAATCAATCAATCAGTGATGGCTGGAGGTTCTGGCCTTGGCTGTGGGAAGCACTTCATGTTGCCTTTAAGCTTCTATTATGACAAGCTGTTTAGACAAGTTAAGTGGTAGGTTTTTACTTTGGGGAGGAAAGAGATTTTTCTTCAGTCTTTATTCATTACTTATTGCAAAAGTGATTTTGCAATGACTGATTTCAACATTTCTCCCTGGGCTTCTAAACCACCCTGGTCCTTAGCAAGCCCAAGCAAGTTTCCAAACACAGGGTTTTTCCTTCAAGCCCGACCTCCCAATCTGCCATGAGGGAGCTTTGCATATGAACACCTGTGTGAGGCACAGCATGGATGTGAGAAGGAAGTTGAAAACAAGCCCAGAGAACGCAGGTGATACATTTTCAGAATGTTGCCTCTCCCAAAATATTTCCTGTGGATCAAAATCTCTTGCTTAGACATGGTCTCTGCAGCTTGATTTGCAGTGGATTATACACCAGCCCCATCTTGTGCTTCTCTAAAAATCTTTCCATTGTATAATTCTCAAAACAAAGAAATTCAAACTAGCTTCAGACACTTTCTATTCATTGATGACTTGAGTAACAAAATATAAAATGAAAAATCAGAATGGATGAATAGGTAAATGTTTGCATCTTCCACTGTTTCATCTTTCTTTTTGTTTTTTAGGGGATTTGTCTTTCAGATCGAAAGCCATTGGCTTATATATTTTTTTGCTATGGTTTCTCTTTATGATTATTGATCTCTAGTAGCATTATAATTATAAATACTTGATAAATTTCTCTCTTTGATCTGGCCTACTTGTCACTCAACAGTCTTTTAAACTCTAGATTCTTTCTTTCATTCTTGACATTTGCCATTGTCCTCCACCCTGAATGCCTCCCTGCTGTTCTCAAAAGCTGCCTAGAATCATTGAGAGTATATTGCAGTATCAAATACCATGGCTTCAGGCTCCGCCGCAGCTGCCCGCTTTCTGAAAGCTCCCTTTATTCTTTGCAACTGCACTTATCGAATTCTGCCTAACAAATGTCAGCTTTTTTCCCCTTACCTTTCATGCAACACACACACACACACACACACAGAGTGTAATAAATCCTTACCTCTGCACAGTGTATATTCATATACCTTGTAATTGCCTTTCTCTGTTGGTTTTAGTCCTTTGCCCTTTATTCTTTCCTTTTGTACTCTGGCTTCCTCAGCTCTAGTATTCCCAGCCTTGAAATCCAAATTGCAAATGCAGAAAACATGCCCACCCATTTAGGAAAAACTGAATGGCTCCAATTGTAGAGGACAGCATCATGTCTTGTGGTACAGTTCACTAAAAGCACTCATTGCCTGGTTCATAAGAAAGTAGCAGGTCTTGTATTCAAGACTAAGGATCTATGAGCTTCAGAGCACACTGTGGAGCTTCACGGAGATGTGCAATAAAGTAGTATATTGAAGTATATCTATCTATCTATAAGATTATATATATATAGTATAGCGTATTTGTGGTAATGTGTAGTATTTTTCCACCAGCACCATATGCACCCACATGGGAAAAGCTAGAAAGCATTTGTCAATTCAGTGGATCATTCTCTGCCACTTCTCTGACATTCTTTTTTCCAGTTTTAAGTAACGGCAGTTATTAGGACTAGCCATGTTTTGCTGCATAGAATTAACACTTGACGAGAGTGCCCTTGAGGAGGTCAATTAAAGCAGATGTAAAGATGACCCTGCCTCTACGGAGTTGAAAATAGAAGCTAAAAGAGCCCTTCACTTAACTGCAGGCCATTAGGCAAGAATTAAGCCTTTCCTTATAAGGAAACTGTGGAGTTATTCCGAAGTCATATTTGTTGTTTTATAGAACAATTCAAATGACCATTAAATTCTTACAGAGCTATGAGCACCAAGGCCCCCCTGAGGAACGTGAATGGGCCTTTTTTTTTCCCCAAACCTCAAGGATTCTAGGAGCTGAACAGCACTTTAGAGACAGGACTGGATAGGGAATTCCTAAGGGCTTTTTTAAAGCCAATATTCCATGACTCTCTGACCTAACCCTTTGTTATTCAAAGAGTATACTAGTACATACACCAGGAATGTCAGCATCATAGGCACCACAGGAGAACAGGTTAGAAATGCAACATCGTAGGCCTCACTTCTACCTGCTACATCAGAATTGCATTGTAACATGATCTCCAAGTAATTCATGTGTACATGAGAATTTGAGACACCCTTATCTACCCTAATCCCTTTTTTCCCTGAATAATAAAAATGAAATAAATTTCCCAAGGTCACTAAGTAAATTAGTGACCCAAGGAATGCACTACATGAGTCAAGCTGTCCATTCTGGATAACAATCTCCTCTTTCCAGGCATCTAATTCTTCACCTATGTCTTGGAGTTGGCCTGTGTCCACCAGGATCATCCTTCTCTGGATATCTATAGACATTCTCGAAGTCATCACCTCCAACAGGACTTTCTGTGTTGGCAGAGACATGCTACGTGAGCACCTGCAATGGGGCTGGTGGGTCTGGAAAGCTGGATGAGGAGTGAGAACTCCATCTCTATCTACTGCATGTTAATCATTCAACTCTAAGAAGAAAAGAAGAACTTCAGGGTTTCTGTTTGGATAATTCTGCATGGTAATATCTTAACTCATGTTCTGTCAATTAAGATGCATCTGTCAAAGCTTTCATGAAGGCTGCACTAGAAAAAAACCTCTGGATTATGGACACAGACAGGAGACAGGGAAATACTGGGTAGAAGAGGGCAGTTACCCAGCAAATGCCCCACCCTCAAGCCTGAAAACCAGTGGTCATAAATGAGGATAGGCATTTCTGTTTTCATACCCAAAAAGTGGTCCTTTGGCCTGCTATGCCCCCTATCCTGCATCCTTCTAAACCCTGAACCCCAAGCTCCAGAGCAGACCAGCAAGCCAGCAGACCACCAGACAGATGGCAGTACGATGCGGCAGAGAAAGGGAGAAGAGGAGGAACATCTGAACTCCGAGAGGAGTTCAGCTGGGGTTGGTCACAGAGGAGTCCAGCTGCTGGTCCGCCCTACTCCAGGGGAGAGTCACCTCTCCACTCCATCCCCCGCTTCCAGCCCCCTATCAACCCCACTGAAAGATACCTCTACCACTTAAAAAAACCTCACATTCATCCTTTGAGTGTGTGTGTGACCCAATTTTTCCGGGACTCTGGAAAAGAGCTCAGGATACAGAAAGCTGTTGCATTGGCCCTCTGCTTTTGTGAAAAGGCAGAGAGGGTCTATTGAGGTGATTAGCACTCAAGCCATCTGGGGGCAGCAAAGCTGAAAGAGCTTTATAACACTGGGGTTGCAGGCATCCACCCCTACACACTACCTTGGAGCTGGAGCTGGGAGCCCAAAGCTCTTGTCCCAGCCTCTGCTCCCGTCTGTCTGCATGCTCCCCCGTCCCCCAAGGGGTTTCGAGACACACCCCTGTCGCACATCCTGTGAGGGGAATCAGGGAACTCTCTTGTTTCATTATCATTTATGAACTGGGAAAAAGAGCAAAGACACTTTAGGGTCATCTGTGAAACTAACAGTTCGTTGGATAAAACATAAATAATCTAGTAACTTGCTGCTTCTTAGGTAAATGTAATGCCCCTGTTCTTGTGTTTGTTTTGAGGATTTTCCATTACAAAAATGAATATTTGGCTGCTGCTTATGATTCACCTGTCTATGAAGTTTTAGATTGTCTAACTTAGTGAGTGAAATTTTAAGTTGTTTAACTTAATGAGTGAGGCTTTAAACTGTAAAAAAAAAAATGTATTTCAAAATGTTTCTGAGAGAATCACGTAGGTTCATTCAATCATAATCTAGCTGCGTTGACTAATGGCTAAAATTTCCCCATTTTTTTCATTGCTGCCAGTTTCCATACACCTCTGCAATGTGATTTTGTAGCAAAAATTGAAGCCTATATTCCCACCTATAAATTGACCTTATGATTTACTTTGTAAATGTAAATGCAGTATAATACATTGGAAGTAATGGTGTGCCAGTTCTGAACCGAGGCCCAAATGGCTTTGTGAACTTCCATTCTTTTAGAGAAACTGCCACTGACATGTGCACAAGCCTGAACTAGCCTCTGGAAGAGGAAAAGCTCCAGGCATTGGAGGAAGACCCTGAGCCATTCTACCTGTCCCAGCTGAGGCCCACACAGACCAGCCATCCCCCAGCTACACACAGGTTTACTGCAGGCATGCGAGTAAATCCAGTCAAGTTCAACAAAGCCCAGCCAATATCAGCCAAATTGTTTAGTCTACTTCCAGATTTGTGAAAATAGTAAACAGTTGTGATTTTAAGCAACCAAGTTTGGGGGTAATTTGTTACAAGATCATTATGACAGTAGATGACTGTTTTACCAATGTCCTATTTTAATATTTTCAATGTTATTTCACCTTTCTAAAGAGAAATGTGGTCTTTGAGGCCATGATTAGATTAAATTCCTTAAGATTAGAGACTTTTAAAGAGGGAAGGGACATTAGAATTAGTCCTCGAGTATAGACAGTTTTATGGCTGAGAAAATGGAGGCGCAGAGAAGGGAAACAAGTACCATTGTATCACCCTGCCAGTCAGGAGCAGAACAGGACACAGGTCTCCTGTCTCCAAAGTCTTTGCAAGTCCTCAGTCTGTTCTTTCATGAATATGCTCTGAGTTTTGCTTGTCTGCCAGCCAACAAGTCTTTGAAAACATAGCTTTAAAAAAGGAGATTACAGTTACAGAGACCAATGCTTCCGACTTTACAATCGGATTCTTCAGTTTCTAAAGGCCCTCTTGATTCTTTGTTAAAAGAAATCCCCACTTTGCCATTTGTGTTTTGTGAAAAGATTAGTGGATCGCTTCTAACATCACCATAGCACCGCTTACTTAATCGACCACTATGTTCTATTTGTGATTTGTCAAAGATGTTGAATGTTATAATAAAAAGCCTTGAACGTGGTGCGTTTTCTACTCACCATTGAGTGAATTTCTTCCCTGGAGTGTGTTCACTTCCCTGGCAAGTTAGTGACTCAGCTTGTTTTCTTCCTTCTGTTCTTTTTAAACTCTGGTGGTCACACTTTACATCTCAGAGATTATAACATATTTTCACGTAAATTATCTGATTTGAATTTCCCAATAACCCATTTCCATCCCCATGAGAAAATGGATGCTTAAGGCAGTTGTGTGGTTAGCACCAGGTCAAGTGGACTGGAAAGAGAAGGGCTATGCCAAGTTTCTTGATTTCTGTAGTCTGAGCTTCTATTGATGATGTCACTTTGCCAATTTACAGTCTGCACCTGTTGGGTTTGTTTAAGTGCCAGTCATGTCCAATTTCCCCTTTCTTACTAAAATGCCCTGGTCCGAAGACCCTTCCTAAGGAAGTAGCCCTGGGCTTTTCTTGGCATGGAGGTTGTCTATGATGGGTGATCTCAGGTCCAGGGCCCTTCTCTTTGCTATTTAAACTGAAAATATGAGGGAGAGAGGAATCTGTGAGTCTGAAGAATGTGAAAAAAAACCTAGAGAGAGATAATAGGCAAACCATGGTTCTACTCTGTTCCTTGGGGCTTTCTGTTTCCAATTCCAATCCATTCATGTCTTTAAACTGTTTTCCTTACGAGGACTTCAGTCACCTTTTCTTTATATGGCATTTTGTTTAAAAACATAATAGAGCCATTTCACAAACAAAATCAATTTGTTAAGGGACTTGCAACCAATTATTATTATTATCATTTCATAAGGAATAAATGTATAACTTTGAAGGGAGATTAAGTGACTTGCTTAAGGTCACACAACAAGATAATAAAATTTAAGCTTAGTTCTCTCACTATTAAGTCCTAAGAACTCTGGGGTTTAAAATAGTGATATGGAACCTTTTTAGTAGGCCACACACAGTATGTCTCTTCATCTTCATTGCTGAAAAATTTGCAACCATTCCCTTGGGGATCATGTCAGAGGACAATTTGAGGGAGCCTCACAGAACTGCTCAAAAAATCCCAATGCCAGCAGTTTGTTGATGTTTCAAGGCAGGGTACATAACATTTCACACGCTATACCACACCGAGCTCTTGCCTTCTTGAAGGCTATTCAACAGCATTCAACACTTTAGTTGCAAATCACAATACCACTGTTTCACCTAACAATGTCAAAGGCCCTATTGCTATTTATGCAAAGAAAACATAGAGCCTTCTTGTAAATACACGGTTGACAGTTGCTCTGACAGTGCAGAATGCCTAAAGTGAATATATATCTATCTGTCTATATATATATATGCCGTATGTCATATTTATGAAATGCTCCATGAGATGTCAAATAGACTGGTATATGGTTCTTTAAACACTAAGCATCCACTGACTATTTTTGATAAGGAGGAATGGGAAAGTTATGGCCTTGTGCTTGTGCCTTGCACACATTTGACTATAGGGAGAGTCATTGATCAAGGATCTCAACCGCTGTAGTCTGACATCCATCACCTTCTTTTCATTGAAGCTACTCCCCACGAAAAGCTAAGCATGGTAGGAATACTAAGAAAGGCCAGTTTCTGGAAAGCATGGGGCTCCTCTGACAGCCAACTTTGTCTCAGGACCTCTTTGCCAAGCTCGCCAAACTTTTCTTAGATTACGCAGTTGTCTTGGACGCTTCCATGCAATCGTCCTCTCTCTCTCTCCCTCATAGGTTCTGACCTGCATCTCAATCTAACAGTTCTCACAGCCTTCCCTGACTCACCCTATTTTTTTGTCAAGGCATTTCTTCTAATAAAATCTTTGCATGGTTAATTGCACCTTGGTCTTTACTTCTTGGAGGAAATGGCAGAAAGCATATGAGTTTTATATGTTTGTCAGCAGCCGCTATATGTATATGTACTTTGATAAGGTAACGTTGATACTAAAAGTCAACTTTAAAAATTATTATATACTCTGATGATGGTTCTGGTCTGAGGTCTTGGTCAGATACCAATAAGCACCTGCTCTTCCTATATTTATTCTCAGATTACAAAGAATCCAAGAGCCTAAGCATAGCTGCTGACCTGGGCTGAAACACCAGATCTGTGCCGTGCAAGTAGCGGGCAAGATAAGACAGTGGAAGATGTGGACCACCAAAGCATCTTGTCCAAAATGCTTTTGTATCATAGAAGTCTCTTTCTATACCTATGGCCTCAAGGAAAGTAGAACTGGCAGAATCAGATTGTTTTACATCCAGGGCCCTGAGTAAAAATTTGGGAAGTAATGCCTCACCCACACCCAAAGGACAAAACTTGCTCCTACTTCCTGCTGGTCTCAGCCGCTGATCGGTTTGAACAGAGAGGGAGTATGGAAACCATTACTCTTTTTTTTTTTCACAGCTGTTGCCAAGATGGGAATTGTTTCCAATTGTCTCCCAGCAAGAACACTGTCTATAACTCAGTTCATTTCAGCCTGGTACATTCCCAAACCTTGATTAAGCAGCCCTGTAAATGGCAGAATATTAAATCCTGAAGCTTTCATTCTTTATTTGCCTCAATCCCATGTAAAAGCAGCACTACTTGGCTTTCCCATATTTTTCCAAAAATGTATTTGTATTTTGCCTAGTTTTATATTCCAACTATTCAGTTCTGTTAAAGTAGATTGGATCAAAGCTATGCTGTAGACTTAAGCATCATATCCCAAATTTTAATAAGCATACTGAATTACTGACAATCTTGTTAAAATATGGATTCTCATTCTATAGGTCATTGGTTAGGGACTAAGTTCTTGTTTTTCTAACAAATCGAGAGGGGACAAAATTGATGGTCTTAAGCTGAGGCCCTAAAGCCGTGCTTCTCAAACTTTAGCATGCTACAGAATCACCTGGAGAGGTTATTAAAAACAGATTCCTGGGCCTCACGCCAGAATCTGATTCAGGAGGACCGAGGTGAAATTCAAGATTTAGCATTTATTTTCTTTTTTTCTTTTGTAATCAATGAGTTTAGTTTGATAACTTAGAGGTTTATAAAATTTCTTTTTTTATTATTTTACTTTTAAGTTCTGGGATACATGTACAGAACGTGCAGATTTGTTACATAGCTAAATGTGTGCCATAGAGGTGTGCTACACCTAATGCCTTGGCCTCTAAGTTTCCTCCCCTTGCCCCCCAATCCCCAAGAGGCCCCTGACGTGTGATGTTCCCCTCTTTGTGTCCATAATTTCTTATTGTTCAACTTCCACTTATGAGTGAGAGCTTGCGGTATTTGGTTTTCTGTTTCTGTGTAACTTTGCTGAGAATGATGGCTTCCAGCTTCATCCATGTCCCTACAAGGGACATGATCTCATTCCTTTCTATGGCTGCATAGTATTCCATGGTATATATGTGCCACATTTTCTTTATCCAGTCTATCATTGATGGGCATTTAGGTTGATTCTATGTCTTTGTTATTGTAAACAGTGCTGCAATGAACACATGTGTGTATGTGTTTTTATAGTAGAATGATTAATTTATATTCCTTTGGGTATATACACAGTAATGGGATTGCTGGGTCAAACGGTATTTCTGGTTCTAGATCCTTGAGGAATCACCACACTCTCTTCCACAATGACTGAACTAGTTTACATTCCCACCAACAATGTAAAAACATTCCTATTTCTCCACAGCCTTGCCAGCATCTATTGTTTCTTGATTTTTTCATAATCACCATTCTGACCGGCATGAGATGTTATCTCTTGGTGGTTTTGATTTTCATTTATCTAATGATCAATGATGTTAAGCTTTTTTTTCATATGTTTGCTGGCCACATAAATGTCTTCTTTTGAGAAATTTCTGTTCATATCCTTTGCCCACATTTTGATGGGGTTGTTTTTTCTTGTAAATTTGTTTAAGTTCCTTGTAAATTCTGGATATAAGACTTTGTCAGATGGGTACATTGCAAAATTTTCTCCCATTTTGTAAGTTGCCTGTTTACTCTGATGATAGTTTCTCTTGCTGTGCAGAAGCTCTTTAGTTTAACTAGATCCCATTTGTCAATTTTGGCTTTTGTTACCATTGCTTTCAGTGTTTTTGTCATGAAGGCTTTACACATGCCTATGTCCTGAATGGTACTGCCTAGGTTTTCTTCTAGGATTTTTATGGTTTTGAATTTTAAATTTAAGTCTTTAATCCATCTTGAGTTAATGTTTGTGTAAGGTGTAAGGAAGGGGTCCAGTTTTAGTTTTCTGCTTATGGCTAGCCAGTTTTCCCAGAACCATTCAGTGAATAGGAGATCCTTTCCCCATTGCTTGTTTTTGTCAGGTTTGTCGAAGATCAGATGGTTGTAGGTGTGTGGTGTTATTCTGAGGTCTCTTTACTGTTCCATTGGTCTATATGTCTATTTTGGTAACAGTGCCATACTGTTTTGGTTACTGTAGGCTTGTAGTATAGTTTGAAATCAGGTAGTGTGATACCTCCCGCTTTGTTCTTTTTGCTTAGAATGTCTTGGCTACATGGGATCTTCTTTGATTCCATATAAAATTTAAAATAGTTTTTTTCTAATTCTGTAAAGAATATCAATGGTTGTTTGATGGGAATAATATCAAATCTACGAATTACTTTGGGCAATATGGCCATTTTCATGATGTTGATTCTTCCTATGCAGGAAGATGAAATGTTTTTCCATTTGTTTATGTACTCTCTTATTTCCTTGAGCAATGGTTTGTAGTTCTTCTTAAAGAGGTCTTCCACATCCTTTGTTAGCTGTATTTCAGGGTATTCTATTCTCTTTGTAGCAATTGTTAATGGGAGTTATTTCATAATTTCACTCTCTGTTTGTCTATTATTGGTGTAAAGAAATGCTTGTGATTTTTGCACATTGATTTTGTGTCCTGAGATGTTGCTGAAGTTACTGATCAGTTTAATGAGTTTTTGGGCTGAGATGATAGAATCATGTCATCTGCAAACAGAGACAATTAGACCTCCTCTCTTCCTGTTTAAATACCTTTGTTTCTTTCTCTTGCCTGATTGTCCTGGCCAGAGCTTTGAATACTATGTTGAATGGGAGTGGTGAGAGAGGGCATCCTTGTTTTCCCAAAGGAAATGCTTCCAGCTCTTACCCATTCAATATGGTATTGGCTGTGTGTTTGTCATACATCTCTCTTATTATTTTGGGGACATGTTCCATCGACACCTAGTTTACTAAGAGTTTTTAACATGAAGGGATGTTGAATTTTTAAAAGGCCTTTTCTGCATCTGTTGAGATAATCATGTGGTATTTGTCTTTGGTTGTGTTTATGTGATGGATACATTTATTGATTTGCATATGTTGAAACAGCCTTGCATCCCAGCGATGAAGCCTACTTGATTAAGGTGGATAAGTTTTTTCTGATGTGCTGCTGAATTTGGTTTGCCAGTATTTTATGATTTTTGCACCAATGTTCATCAGGGAAATTGACCTGAAGTTTCCATTTTTTGTTGTATCTGTTCCTGGTTTTGGTATCAGGATGATGCCAGCTTCATCAAATGAGATAAGGAGGAATCCCTCCGTTTAAAATTGTTTCAGAAGAAATGGTATCAGCTTCTCTTTGTAAGGGTAGAATTCTGCTGTGAATCTGTCTGGTCGTGGGCTTTTTTGGGTTGGTAGGCTATTAATTACTGCCTCAATTTCAGAACTAGTTATTGGTCTGTTCAGGTATTTGACTTCTTTTTGGTTTAGTCCTGGGAGGGTGTATGTGTTCAGGAATTTATTCATTTCATCTAGATTTTTTACTTTATTTGCATAGAGGTGGTTATAGTGTTCTCTGATGATAGTTTGTATTTCTGTGGGGTCAGTGGACATATCCCCTTTATCATTATTTATTGTGTCTATTTGATTCTTTTCTCTTTTCTTCTTTATTAATCTAGCTAGCAGTCTATCCATTTTGTTAATTTTTTTCAAAAAAACAGCTCCTGGATTCATTGATTTATTGGAGGGTTTTTCATGTCTCTATCTCCTTTAGTTCTTCTCTGATCTTAGTTATTTGCTGTCTTCTGCTCACTTTTGTATTAGTTTGATCTTGCTTCTCTAGCTCTTTTAATTGTGATGTTAGAGTGTCGATTTGAGATCTTTCTAGCTTTCTGATGTGGACATTTAGTGCTATAAATTTCCCTGTTAACACTGCTTTAGCTGTGTCCCAGAGATTCTGGTACACTGTCATTCTTGTTTTCACTGGTTTCTTAGAACTTCTTGATTTCTGCCTCAATTTTATTATTAATCCTGGAATCATTCAGGAGCAGGTTGTTCAATTTTCATGTAATTGTACTGTTTTGAGTGAGTTTCTTAATCCTGAGTTCTAATTTGATTGCACTGTGGTCTGAAATACTGTTTGTTATGATTTCAGTTCTTTTGCATTTCCTAAGGAGTGTTTTACTTGAGATTATGTGGTTGATTTAAAAAAAAATGCTATGTGACACTGATAAAAATGTGTATTCTGTTGATTTAGGGTAGAGAGTTCGATAGACATCTACTGGGTCCACTTGATCCAAAGCTGAGTTCAAGTCCTGAATATCCTTGTTAGTTTTCTGTCTCCTTACTCTGTCTAATACTGACAGTAGGTTATTAAAGACTCCTACTACTATTGTGTGGAAGTCTAAGTCTCTTTGTGGGTCTGTAAGAACTTGTTTTATGAATTGCTCTTCTTGTTGAATTTTTCCCTTTACCATTATGTAGTACCCTTCTTTGTCTATTTCAATTTTTGTTGGTTTAAAGTCTGCTTTGTCTGAGACTAGAATTGCAACCCCTGCTTTTTTTTTTTTTTTTTTTGAGATGGAGTTTTGCTCTTATTACCCAGGCTGGAGTGCAGTGGCGCGATCTCGGCTCACTGCAACCTCTGCCTCCTGGATTCAAGCAATTCTCCTACCTCAGCCTCCTGAGTAGCTGGGACTACAGGCTGCACCACCATGCCCAGCTAATTTTTGTATTTTTAGTAGAGACGGGGTTTCACTACGCTGAACAGGATGGTCTTGATCTCTTGACCTAGTGATCCACCCACCTTGGCCTCCCAAAGTGCTGGGATTATAGGCTTGAGCCACCATGCCCAGCCACAACTCCTGCTTTTTTTGCTTTCCATTTTCTTGGTAAATTTTCCTCCAACCCTTTATTTGGAGCATATGTGTGAGTCTTTGCACATGAGATGGGTCTCCTGAATACAGCACAGGGATGGGACTTGAATCTTTATCCAATTGGCCAGTTTGGGTCTTTTATTTGGGTCATTTAGCCCATTTACATTTAAGCTTTTTATTGTTATGTGTGAATTTGATCCTGTCATTGTGATGCTATCTTGTCATTCTGCATACAGATGCAGTTTCTTCATAGTGACACTGGTTTTTATATTTTGGTGTGTTTTTGCAGTGGCTGGTACCAGCTTTTCCTTGCTATATTTAGTGTTTCTTTCAGGTGGTCTTGCAAGGTAGGCCTGGTGGTAACAAAATCAGACATTTGCTTGTCTGAAATGATTTTATTTCTTCTGTGCTTATGAAGCTTAGTTTGGCTGGATATGAAATTCTTGGTTGAAAATTTTTTTCTTTAAGAATGCTGAATATTGGCTCGCATTCTCTTCTGGCTTGTAGAGTTTCTGCTGAGACGTCTGCTATTAGTGTGATGGGCTTCTCTTTGTAGGTTACCTGGCCTTTCTCTATGGCTGCTTTTAACCATTTGTCCTTCATTTTGACCTTGGAGAATCTGACGATTATGCATTCTGGTCTGATCTTCTTATGGAGTTTCTTAACGGTGTTCTGTGTATTTCCTGAATTTGCATCTTGGCCTATCTTGCTAGGTTGTGGAAGTTCTCCTGGATAATTCTTGAAGTGTGTTTTCCAGTTTGTTTCCATTCTCCCTGTCTCCTCTGGTACTCCAATCAATTGTAGGTTCAGTCTTTTTATGAAGTCCTATATTTCTTAGAGGCTTTGTTCATTCCTTTTCATTCTTTTTTCTCTAGTCTTGTCTTCATGCCTTATTTCAGAAAAGTGGTCTTCAAACTCTGATATACTTTCTTCCTCTTGGTCAATTCAGCTACTGATACTTGTGTATGCTTCACAAAGTTCTTGTGCTGTGTTTTTCAGCTCCGTCAGGTCATTTATATTTCTCTCTAAACTGGTTATTTTAGTTAGCAATTCCTTGAACCTTTTATCAATGTTCTTAGCTTCTTTGCATCAGGTTGGAATATGCTCCTTTAGCTCAGCATTGTTTTTTATTACGCATCTTCTGAAGCCTACTTTTGTCAGTGTTTCCATCTCATCCTCCATCCTGTTCAGTGCCCTTGATGGAG
Organism: Sapajus apella; assembly: GCF_009761245.1. Taxonomy (NCBI): domain Eukaryota; kingdom Metazoa; phylum Chordata; class Mammalia; order Primates; family Cebidae; genus Sapajus; species Sapajus apella. The sequence goes on along the minus strand of NW_022436973.1, from coordinate 14,860,122 downwards.
ACATGTTGTTATCATTTAGAGGAGAAGAGGCACTCTGGCCTTTTGGGTTTTCAGCATTTTTTCATTGATTCTTTCTCACCTTAATGTCTGTCTAGTTTCGGTCTTTGAGGCTGCTGATCCTTGGATGGGGTTTTTGTGGGGGCTTTTTGTCATTGCTTTTGCTGTTGCTGCTGCTGTTGCTTTCTGTTTGTGTATTTTTCTTTCAATGGTTAGGTTCCTTTTCTGTAGGGCTGCTCTGGTTTGCTGGGGGTTCACTTCAGGCCCTATTCATCTGATTCATTCCTGTGCCTGGAGATGTTACTCAAGGAGGCTGGAAAATAGCAAAGATGGGTGCCTGCTCCTTCTTCTGGGATCTCTGACCTAGAAGGGGCACCAAATGATGCCAGCAGAATTGCTCCTGTATAGGGTGTCTGACAACCCCAGCTGGAGGGTCTCACCCTGTTGGTGGCACAGGGAACAGGACCCATTTTATGATGCACTTTGACAGTCCCTTGGTGGAGGGGGTGTGCTTTGCTGGGGGGCAACCTACTAGTCTGGGCTGCTTGGACTCTTCAGAACTACCATGAGGAAAGGCTATGTCTGCTGGTCCACAGAGAGTGCACCACCCTACCCCCAGAGGCTCAGGCCAGGGAGATCAGGGTTCTGATTTTGCATTTCTAATAAGCTCCCTGGTGATGCCAATGAGTAGCGAAGGTTTAGTGAATATATCTAAGAGATCCATAAGTGAACTGATTAAAAAAGTGTCATAAACTTAAACTCTTTTTGTTGTTGATTATTTGATTTGCAGGGGAAAGTGGATTTGGAAAACCTGCTCAGTATTTTTGATTGGGGCAGTCATTCTGTTTTTTTTTTCTTAGACACTTATAGACAGTGTCTCAAAGAAAAATGAGGGGGGATTTTACTCTGTCTTTGTTGCTCAGCCTGGAGTGCAGTGGAGTGATCACAACTGCAGCTTCAACCACCTGGGCTCAAGCGGTCCTTCTACCTCAGCTTCCCAAGTAGCTACCAACATATGCCACCAAGCCAGGCTTATTAATTTATTTATTTTGCAGAGATGGGGTCTCACTATATTGTCCAGGATGGTCTCAAACTCCTGGGGTCAAATGATCCTCCCACCTCTGCCTACCAAAGTGTTAGGAATACAGTTGTGAGCCACCACACCACACCTTCTATTTTCAAGTTAACCTTTGAATACAAGGAGAAATGTATGTGAATAAGGGCTATGAGTCTGGGAAGAAAATGAGAATCATGAAAGATGGTAAATAGCACAGGTTTTAAATCAGAGAACCCTGATTCACTATAGCCCCTCTCCCTCAATTTGAACTTTTTTCATCATAAATAAGGTAACTTGCATTTTATCTATGCTTTAGATCTGCATGTAAGGCTGCCAAGACACAAATATGGGACTCTAAATTTAAATATTGAAAGCTACCTGGCACTGGGACCATAGAAATTTCTAAATGATCAAGACCCATTTCTGTGGAGACTGCATGTGAGACACTGGATGACTATACATCTCTGTGTAATACAATAGGTCCATATTCTCTTCATGTCCTGTGTGACAGGGAGTGTAACTAGTCCATTAAACAGATGGTCTCATATACATCTTATGCCAAATCAACGAACAGATGAGAAAGTTTAAGCTGAGGACAACTGGGTCACAGACCTATTTGTCCAAAATCTGTGCTTTGGACCTTTACTACTCAAAGTGTGGCTGTTGAACCAGCAGCATCAGCGTCACCTACGAGGTAGTAAGAAATGCTAAATCTCAGGCTCCATGCCAGACCTATTTGATGAGATTCTGATTTTAACAAGATCTCACGTGATCACTGTGTATTTTAGAGCACTGCTTGGGCACACTCTGACACACTGTCTCCTTACCAAGACAGTATTTTTGCAGAGTCATTTTCTTTATTGGAAATACTTTAGCTCAGATCTAGTGAGACATCAAAGGCCGTCATTTTCATCACCAGCAAAGGGATGGTTTGATTGCTTTGGGAGGAGGACTGTTTGGCAGCACATCAGAGTTCAGGGGGAGCTGCATGTGCTGACACAAGCAATTTCTGGCTCTCTTGGGCTGGACTTGGGAACTGATGTGTAGCCATCATCCAGGAGTAAACTAGGTCATACAGCAGGGCTTGCCTTCCTAGGGCCGCTTTTTACTAAGGGTGAAGGCCCAACATCTGCAAGGGTCTTCAAGATGGTAGAGTTAGATTAAGAAAGCAAAGAATCATATCTCACTTGGCTTTTGGGGAACATTACAGATTCAAGTTTCTGGTGGTTTTTTTTTTTTTTTTTTTTGGCTGGAGTGCAGTGGTGCAATCTCAGCTCACTGCAACCTCTGCCTCCTGGGTTCAATGATTCTGCTGCCTCAGCCTCCCAAGTAGCTGAGTTTATAGGCATGCACCACCATACCTAGCTAATTTCTGTATTGTTTTTAGTAGAGTCGGGGTTTCACCATGTAGGCCAGGCTGGTCTCGAACTCCTGACCTCAGATGATCCACCCGCCATGGCCTCCCAAAGTGCTGGGATTACAGGCGTGACCCACTGCACCTAGCCTCAAGTTTCTTTTCTAAGAAGAGGAGATAATATGTGGCAGAGAAATTTAGCATCTGACTGAAATAGGAACTATTTCCCCCAGAGAGTTTCGGACAACTTTGGACAACTTTAGACAACTCTGCCAACCTCTATGTATTTGGTGAGCTGAAACAACAGCCATTTATTATTTCTTCACAAATCTACAGATGACCAGTGGTTCTGTGAATCTGGCCCAGGCTTGACTGACCCTGATAAGGTGCTCTCATGAGTCTCCTTTCAGATCACCAGGATGGTCTCAGTTGGGACATCTCTGCTCTGGTCCATGTATCTCTCATCCTCCTGTAAGCTAGTCCAGGCTTGTTCATTTTGTGGCTCAGTGAGATTCCAAGAAAATGAGTATAAGCATGCACAACGTCTTAAGGCCTAAGGTGACCTGATAGATTGTTACTTCTGCTGCATTTTACTGACTGAAGCAAATCAAAATAGCAGTGCATATTTAAAGGCTAGGGAAATAAACTCTGCTTTTTGACTGGAGGAGAAGAAAGGTCACATTGTCAAAGGACATGATAACAGGGAGGGTGGAGAGTTGAGGCCATGTTTGCAATCTGCTGTGTTCCTACTAACTGCCTCTCATTGGTTCCTTTTGAAACAGTTATTAGTACCTTGGTCTCAATTCCATTTTGCTGTTCATGGGCTGACCGCTTCTCTTGGCTAGATGCATTTGGGGCCTCTGCGTTTATTTAGGGTCTCTAATTGGCTAACTTAAAAATGCAAGACATCAAATACAGTAAAGACTGGTGGAAAAAAACAGTTAAGAGATTGAATACTTTTCATCCACATTTAAATCTCAGTGAGATAGCAATACATGCCTAGAATGTGCTAAAGGGAAAAAAACCAAAACAGACAATTGGCGTGTATTGCCAAAGATGTAGAATAATTGGAACTCTCATGTGCTGCTGATGGGAAGGTAGATCAGTACAACTGCTTTGTATAACTGTTTGGCATTATTCAATACGGCTAAGAAATGTACGTTTCATGAGCTAGAAATTCCTCTTCCAGGTATAGACCTATAAGAACTGTTAAATAAGTTCACCAAGAATGTACATAAAGGAATTTTTGTAACAGTGACAAGCAGGACATGCCTCACATTGTTTATCTACCATAGAATGAGTAAATATATTATTTTATAGTCTTGTGATGAAATACTATACAGTAGTAAAAATCAAAGATTTATAACTCTTTATAACAGTATGAAATATTTCACAAACGTAAGGTAAAACAAAATAAGTCAAAAGAAGACATGCTATATGACTCCATTTATTTAAGCTCTTAAACTGGCAAAACAAATTCATGGTATTAAAAACAAGTATAGTGGTTTTCTGTGGGCGATGTGTGCCAGGGCAGGCTGAAAAGGGGCTTCTGGAATGCTGGTAATGTTTCTTGATCTGGGGGCTGCTTACACAAAGTGTTTGTAAAGTAAAAATTCCAGCACTTTACCAGTAAAATTACCATACTTTTTGGTATTAATATTATGCATGAATAAAGCGGTGTTAAGAAAAAGTGATAGAAAAGAAATAAACCTGAATTCAAATCTAGTTCTCCTCTGTGTCCTTGAAGAACATTCTTGACTTCTCTGAGTACCAATTTCTTCAGCTGCACAATGGCAATAATTTAATATTATAATGGTCTTTATGAGGATTACATTTTAAGATGTATGTAAAGCTCTTTGTGCCCCAAAAATGTCAGTTCCTCCTCCTCCTCGCTGTGAAAAATGGCTAAAGTTGCATTTACTGTCCCAGATGTGCACGTCATAGTGCTTTCCTTATAATATTGCATGAAATCACATTCTGAATGTTGCTTCCAAAAAAAGCTTCTAAACTCTCCCTATTTTATTACTTATGCGTGTGAATATTATGAATTCTGGATGTTCTGTCTTAAGTGGGTTATAGCTTCATACATCATTCTACCATCATGGATGGTGCTTAGTTCTTTCCTTTTGTTTTTGCTGATTCTTTTGCTATTACCGAATGTCCAAATTTTAAGAAATTATTAACCACCATTTAGAGCAACAAATTCCTCAAGGAACTTTATAGCAGTAAAGTTACTACTTTAACGAACAAATAAAATAGTACAAAAACTTACTTTGTCTAACTTAAGGACCTAGAGCCATTCATCCTTCCGCATCAAGCTACTTCAAAATTATCCTGAGGCATAAGTGAGTGAATTATACAGGAAGAGCCTATCCTGGCTACTGACTGTCCGTGCCAGAAGCAGAGGCATACCACCTGTGTGTGACACGAGCTTGTGGGAAATCCCAACTCGTTTCCTCTGTTCTTGTTCTCCGGCACTTTGGAGCCACCTCATTGGAAGTGGAAGAAACAGAAACCGGTTTAGAGGTAATTTCAGAGATGCTGAGAAAGTTGGCTGCTCCCCAAAGCTGTTCTCTGTGGCGATATTCACATGTACATGTACATGCACATACACTGTCACACATTTGCACACACATTCACACCCATATGCACACATGCACTGTCATACATGCATACATATACTCACACACAGATGCACTGTCACACACATACACACACATACAAATATACCCACAGTGTGTCACACGCAAACATATACACTCACACACATGCACTGTCATACATACACACATGCTCAAATACACACATATACATACATGAACTGTCACACACATACATGCATAAACACACATACACTGTCTCACACACACACACACACATGAAACCCATGTCTAAAGTTCCTTGTGGCTAAGATTGATTCTTGTCAGCCTTCCAGTAGCGAGACCTTCACAGCTTTGATGAGCTGAAAAATACTCTAGGGGCTCAATGAAAGGAGAAGCTGACTTCATCTATTTCACAATTTTCCGCAGACCTCAGCTCTGCCCTTTAGCATCCCGATCTAAAGGAGAAGCAGGAATCATGTAGGAAAGGCCTGGGATAGACAATAATAACCAACACAACAAAGCACTGGATATATGCTAGGAAAATTTCATGAATATTAAGTCTGTGTTCTCTGCAACGGCTCTATGAAGTAAGCAGCACTCTTATTCGCAGTATACAGTCAAGGAAATTGAGCCTCTGTGAGGGCGACTAATAATTTAAACTCAAGTCAGGAACATTTACTTAGATATTTTACTTGAGTCCATTAAAAAAAAGTAGTACTATGGCTATATACTTAATATTTTAATAAGTGTAAGGAAGGAAAACTAAGAAAAATATTTGCATATGTAATATAAATCATGAAATACAGTAGAGCAGTGGTATGCTGAGATGACATGGGGTGTAAGGCTGGAGTTTTGGAAGAACATTCATAGGTAAAGGAAGTTAGAGAGGAAATTATTGGAAGGGAATGAGGATTTGGAGAAAATGCACAGACGACAGGTGACAGGAAGCCATCTAACTTGTTTTCCACAATTGGTGAGTTGATATGTGAGACTGGAGACCAATAACACCTACATATCAGGATCACTTGCTCAGGGCAACTTCCAAAATGGAAACATCCGATATTGCCTCTGGAGGAGGGAGAATGGAGAAGTAAAGAGAAAACACCAAGGATTGAATCTGGGGAAATGCACTTGTTTGGTGGCAAGGTGAATGAGGAAGGTCTGAGAAACAGGATTTGAGAAAGCAGGTGGTATAATACTAAGAATCCCAAAGAGTCAAGTTTCAAGAATATTGCTAATGGGCAAGAAGAAAAAGGATGGAGAATTCCTGCTTATCGGGCCATTTGATGATTTTAGCGTATGCTCTTGCTTGAGGTGGTGAAAAAGGGATTCTATAGAAGGTAGATTTCAGGTCCTATACAGGGTATTTTGTGAGACCATGAATGACATGATTATAGGTAATATATAATTTGAAACATTTAGAATAATAAAGCATTAAAGGCAGAAAACAGGGAGTTTAAAAATTATTATTTTTTTTGTCTTTTTTCCTTGCCTTCTTGCTTTTTATCGTTTTTAAGAAGAGAAAAAAAAATCTGTGCTATGGACAGAAAGCAAGAGGAAACATCAAAGGTGCTGATGGTGAAGTAGGATATGCTATGAGACAAAACCTTGACAAGATGTATTAGAGAGCAGTGCTTCTCAAATTTGAGCAAGCATAAGAATGTCTGGGAGAACATATAAACACAGATTCCCAGGCCTTCACTTCAGGAGATTTTAAATGAGTGGGTCTAAGGTGGGACCCCAAAAACCTACATTTCTGATAAGCTATGCTGATCTGGTGCACTCTGAGCAGATCTATGCTGCATTTTCATGCTTCCCTTCTCTGCAGCTGTCAGCTTCCAGACACCCTGGGACTCTGCCCTCTCTTGGCTTTCTAGAAATATCACACTGTTCTAATTCCCCAGTCTCATTTCCAACATCATTTCTTTCCTCTTTGTGTTCTTTTCCTCTCAAACTATGAAATGTCCAGGGCTTGGTTTTCTGACCACTTGCTTTCTGCAGCATACATGTGAAAATAATTTATATCAATATTTCTAGATGGATCCACTGGCTCTACCCAACCCATATATTGTCATTCCTGCTATATCTACTTGGAAATCTCTTCCTAGTTGTCTATGCCTTCTACCTCACCTGAAAATCGCCTGTCCTTTATTTCTCTCCCAAATTTAGAGTCTTCCTTGACTGATGTGGCACCCACAATCTCTTCCCCTCACAGTTCAAGAAAGGAGTGAGTACTTGCCCTTTCATAACATCACAATCCAAAATGTGCTCCTTGATTGAATCTATCAATGTTTTGAAAATATCAATGTTAAAAACATTTGAGAACAACTGGGGACATTTGACAGTGGACTGGGGTGTGTATGACATTATTAAAGGATTGTTAGTTTTGTTGAGGAACATGTTGAGGTTATGTGGGAAAATGTACTTTTTCTGATAGGAAAATGACCTATAAATTGTTATTTAGCTCAAATTGCCCCAACCCCATTACCTGAGCGCAGTAACAGGGGAACACGACTAATTCATTAGAGTTGCTAAAGTTGTTTGCCATGCTATTGTGAGCCGTTTAAAGGACAACTAATAAAATATTAATTTCAGTGGCATGTCCAGAGGACACTTAATAAGATTATTTTTTGTTATTAGAAAAGTGAATATGGATGTTTTTGAAGTCTGCTTGAAGATATTTCTGGCTATTTCGTTTTTATCCTGAACAGAATGAACTCTCAGGTTGAAAATGGTCCTGATTTTCCAAAATAGAGTAGTCTGGGTATAGATAATAAAGACGTAGCTGAGTGCTGAAAAGGCAAATGAGATTTTGCTAAAAGGAGAGAAGTATTGACAAACTTCAGGGCCCAGGGCCGTTTCAGAATTCAGAGAGATTAGCAAGTAATTACATTTTTAATGAGTTTCTAGGATTGACAGACCTGGGGCTGATGTATTCTTGGGAGGTTACAGTCTAGGTGAGTGGGAGACATGCATTTGTGGAATGGCCCAGACAACAAATGGAGTCACTAAGAGCTGCCAAGACTGTAAAGCCCTGGTTTACAAACTTGACTGCATTTTGGACTCACATAGAGAGGTTTGAAAAATACTGATGCCTGGAACCCATCTCCTGTGTATCTGATTTAGTTGCCCTGGGGTGTGGCCTGTGCATCAGGATTTTTCAAAACTCCCCAAGTGAATCTAATGTGCATTCAAGGCTGAGAACAAGTGTATAGAAGTCCAGGATCAATTCCAGCTGGAGAATTTGACTTCCTGGTCTGGGCCCCATCCCTGCCCTTGAGGAGCTCTCTGACTGTTTTACTCTTTCTCTTCCCCTGCGTCTTAACATTTGTTCTACTTAAAAATTTTTGTCTTTCTTCCTTGAAAGTAAACTAACCACAACAAACAAAAGGAAATAAATGGTTGTTACATCCAGGCAGCAAACAAGCACTACCAATGATAGAGATCTTGGTTTATGTAAGTAGCCCAGTAAACAAACGCTATGTTAAAAGCTGAAAGAATGCCCTCCCCCTACTGCTAGAACAAAACACCATCCATATGTTGGCTGTGGTCTGATGAGTGATTCAACTTTCTTTCTCTGAGACTTTGTTGGTGTCTGATAGATGCCACTAGAGGCTATGTTCTATTCCAGCCTGTTTGAAATGCAAAGCCTTTTGTAGCAAAATTATCTCACTCTAGGAAAATAGACAAGTGGTCAGTAAACTACGGCTGTGTGGGCCAAATGCAGCCCACTTACTGTTTTGTAAATCCAGTTTCACTGGAACATAGCCATGCCCATTCATCTACTTATTGTCTATGGTTGCTTTTGCACTACAGAGAAGAGTTGAATAGTTGTGAAAGAGACTGACTGGCCTGCAAAGCCAAAAATGTTGTCTATCTGGTCAGTAACCAAAAAAAAAAAAAAAAAAAAAAAAACACCCCAAACCCATAGTTGCCAATCCCTGTAATGTAGGCATTTTCATGCTGTCGTGTTAGCATTTGCCTACTGTGGTCAATCAATTTGAAAAATGTCTCCAGTTCTTTACCCCTCCCTATATCTGTCTCATTTTCAACCTGACTGCAACTCCCCCTTATGCAGGCATGGAGCCAGTTTCACAAGCCACTGCATCTGGGTTGGCCTGGAGAGTAATTTTGACCTAGAATGCCAAGGAAGTGACACTGTATCCATCCTGAGTTGAGACTTCAAGAGACTTTGCAGATTTTCACTTGCTCTCTTAGCATCCTGACTCTGTGAATAAGCTTAGGCTAGCCTTCTGGATGATGGGAGATACACAGCCCGGGTTGCCCCACTGCCTTAGCCAACAGTCAGACAATCTCCCAAAGCAGAGTTGCCTTCTACTCTGCAGCTGACCGCAAGCGTATGAATGAGTCTGATCAAGACCAAAAGAAGGGCCCAGCCGACCACAGCACAAATTGTCAACCTGAAGATGCATGGACTACATACATGTTTGATGATTCACCCCACTACATTTGAGAGTGGTTTGTCATACAGCAAAAGCTAACCGATTCACCTATCATTAGGAATTAAGCCTACTAATTCTGTGGTAGGGTTTCCTTTTTTCCCTTTCTTTATTCAAAGCTAGAATATCTCAGTCTTGTCTTCAACCTCAATCTGAAAACAGAGAGAACAATGCACAGAAAGAAAAACTTTATGATGATTCTATGACAATTTCACCAAACACTGAGAAAAGAAACATAAAAATAACAACTTGGTTTTCAAACAGGAATAATAAATCTGCAAAGGGCCCACATATAAATATATACCAATAGCATTTTAAGGTAAAGAAAACTATATATATATTATATATATATATATATAATATATATATAATATATATATTTATATAATACATAAATATATATAATTTATATATATTTGCAGATTTTCACTTCATTTATATATATAATATATATTTTTATATAATATATATTATATGTTTATATTATATATAAATTATATATAATTTATATATAATTATATATATATTTTTATATGTAAAATATATATATATAAAATGAAGCAAGAATAAAACCAATAGCTGAAGAAATTGTAATAAAAAAATACCATGTACCAGGTACTGGTCATGCCAGGGATGACAATGAATGAGAAGCATGAAGTCCTTAATCTCTGTTTTCTTGTGGAGAAAAACAGACTACAAAGAAGTGAACACATAAACAAGATCATACAGCAAAAACATTTAGAAAAACAAAAATGTGAGTAATGTGATCAATCTTAGTAGACTATTATATACATTTTATGTATATATATAAATATAAAATAAGGCTACTATATATAATATATATAATAAGGCTATTACATATATAATATATATTTTATATATATATATATATATATATATATAATATACTATTAATGTAGTGGCAAACCATTGAGCTTCACCTTTCCCTTAGATGCTCTTTCTGCCTAAAGGACTCTACACTCAGATGGCTGCATGAAGTATCTGGGTCTCAGTTAAGTGTCAGTTCTTCATTGAAGCCTTCCCTGATGAGCCAGTTTATAATAGCCTACTAAGATCTATCACATTACTGGATTTTAGTTTTCTGAATATTTTTGCTCTACTGTCTTGTTTATTTTTGCTCTACTGTCTTATTTATGTGTTCACTTCTTTGTCATCTGTCCTTCTCCAAAAGAATGTGCTAGGGACTTCATGCTTCTTATTCATTGATGTATCTCCAGAATGACCAGTGCCTGGCACATGGTAATTTCAATTACAATTTCTTCAACCAGTGGTTTAATTCTTGATTCTCATGAGTATAATATCGTTTTATCTAAAAAATAAGTGCCTCCAGTCCATGACTAAATTGGAGGTGTTGATTTTTTAGCAAATGAAGATAGTAATAGCATAAAATTTTTAGTGGCATTTTTTCAATGAAAGAGTTATACAACAACAGTAAAATTTTTTCAATGAAAGAGTTATACAACAATCCCTGATTATACTTTTTCTTTATATGTGTCCATGTTTTTACTGCTAACATTAAGAGAATGTATCTTGCTGTTACCAACAGGTCACTATTTTTGTTTTACAAATAGTAGCTGATTAAGTTGTCCATTCTATACAACCCACAACAAACCACAGCCCAATATGTCAACAGAATATAAGGATTTAGAAGGCCTAAAATCTGTATGCTCAGGAAGACATCCAATTAACAGAGATTAAAGTTCAAATCTGACTCATAGACCTATTGGAAATTCTGGGCTGTGTCAAACAGTATCCAAGTTTGTTTTGCAATCAGGTTAAAGCTCTGGGCCTTGTGGGGGCTGGAGATTGGAATTCTGTTTTAAAACGAAACATGTAAGTCACTCTGCTTCCTACCAAGAAGTGTAATGAGTAGGTTTCACCTATGCTCCCCAGTCCCAAATAATTGAACTGGCATTAGGGCCAAAAAAATTGAAAATGTCTTAACATGCATTAATTGCTTAATGGTTGTGTTGTCTGCCTGAAAAGGGCGGGGTGGTATTTAGGTTGCTTAATGACTTTACATTTTCCCATGGCAAAAAACTTGTGATTTGGTTATGCTATAATTAAAGAGTTACATAAACAACATCTTTGGAAAGGAATACACTGGCTTCCTTGAAAGAGGGATTTTGGTCAGCTGCAGCTGGTATCTCAGGCCCCTTCATGAGGAAAAAACTGTCACCCCAAGGTTAACTCCTCTCTCTACCTCTTAGAAGTTTCCCTTGTTTTTATGCTTGCCTGTTTGTGTGTTGCTGTGAGTGTAGATCATGGGGGATGCGGAGTGGGCAGAGAGAGGATTTTAAAAAAATAAATGACATCTTATTGTATATAGACAGTTTTAAAACATATTGAAATATAAGTAAAAAGTACATTAAATTTAGAAAAGCCTCCAGACCTTGAAGCTAAGAAGCCTAGTAATGAGAAACCCCCAGGGCTGAGTGGGATCTATCTTGTAAAACCAGTTGATCAAATGTTTTTTACTGTATAAGAAAGGACCTTTGAACTCATGTGGTTTGCTCTCATGTGTCCCAGAAACTATTTCCTCCAGGAGTATGGATTCTAAGTTTCTTAACCATAGGTTTCTTGCAACTCTTGGCAATCAAGAGAGGTCTTTAGCAGGGAAGGTAGGCATTCCACCTCCCAAAGAAAGCATACCAGTCAGGATAATTTAAAAAGAAACCCAGGGGTTTGGTCTCAGGTTTACTTAGAATCTTTATTTTTGGACATTAAGAGGGCTTTTCTTTTTAGGTCCCTACTGCAATCCCTCCTTATTATACAGTTACAAGAAAGGAGGGAACCAATGAGCATAAATGTCAACTTATTTAACTATAGTTAACTTTCACAGTACATTTTCTTTTAATTTCCTAGATTTCAATTTTTTTCACATTGTAATCTTTGCTACATTTGGCAATGAGTCATTCATCATGTTTATGGATCCAAGTTTCCCACCAATAATTTACAATCTATTCTTAAATAAAAATAAATATCAACTGCAATTTTATTTTTCTTTAGACATTTTCACCTCCTTGGCTTTCAAATACTAGAAACTAAATCCTATAAGCCTTTCATTTACTAAATAGCTTAAGCCAGCAAACTGAGCTGAAATCAACTTGCTTTTCCATTAGACATATTGGCAATTCTTCTAAGGCTGGAATGAGAGGAGAGGTCTGGGGTTTGAGGGGTTTGCCTTAGAGGCTGTGGTAAACTGATAGCATTTCTGATCCTATTCATGACTTCTCAGTATTCAAACCTTTTGCACTAAGTCTCTGAAACTCTTCTCACTAAGAATAGAAGTTCATTTCTCCCACTGCTTGAATCAGGAATGTCTTGTGACTTGTTTTTGACAATAGAATGTGGCAGAAATAATGGGAGGTCTGTTCTAGCCTTCAAGAGACCTTCATGCTTTTCCTGTCTCTCATAGAAGCTTCCACAGCTACCACGTGAACCAGACCAGCCCAGCCTGTTGGAAGTTGAGAGGCATATGGAGACTTTAGCAGCCTCAGCCAAGAACTATATAAACCAGTCTAGACCCCTAAACATGTGAGGGAGCCCAGCCAACATCAGCATAACTACCTCCCAACCCACAGCTGACCACAGATGCATGAGTGAGCTTGTCGAAGGACAGCAGAACTACCTGATGCATGGAAGCATCATTGCTCATTACATGAGCAATGAAAAATACTCATTGTTCTGAGTACCTGAGTTTTGAGGTAGTTTGCTATACGTTAGTAATTTATGGATACAAATATTTAAGAATGATATTGTTTCTGGATCACTGCAACAGCCACAGAGGTCGGCAAGTGAAGAGATCAACATCCTTATTATGTTTATGAGGTACCATAGAGGAGCATTGATCATTAATGACAAATATGCAATGGATACCAATGAGATTTGAGACAGTTATTCTAGGATCTAGGAATAAAGTAGAAAGACCAACAGAGATGGTCCTCATCCTCAGGGATCTTACAGGCTATTGGGGATGACAGATATTTCAAAGTATTGATGTTAAAATGAAAGAGAAAGAAAAAGTTAGTGGATTTCAATATTGGCAGTACATCAGGATCATCTGGGGAAATTTAAAAACATACCAATGGTGAACTTCATCACAAACCAATTAAATCAAAATCTTTGTGGTTTGTTTCTGGGCATCAGCATTTTAGGACGCTCTCCAGATGATGACAATGTGTGGCACAGGTTGAGAATTACTGGTCTGCAGTGCTTTTCCAAGAGCAGTGTGTAGACCAGCAGCAGCAGCACTCAGGACCTTGTTAGAAAAGGAGAATCTCAGATCCCACCTCTGAATTGCACAGTCAGAATCTGGGGATGGGACATGGGGGCTGTAACCTATGTTCTGACAAATTATTTGTGGGATTCTTTTGCAAGCTAATGTTTGAGATGCACTGGTTTTTGTTTTGGGGCAGCAAAAATTGACATCGACTATTGATTACTTGGTACAATTGATACAGGTCAGTGTTTTTAACCCCCAAATTGGGGCTTAGCCCAGGATGGTTCATGGCTTTGTCCAGAAAAGAATTCAAGGATGAGCTGTTGGTGTGAAACAGCAACTTTATTGAAGTAGAGGAGCAGCAGCAGAGGAGCTGCTCTCTCTGCAGCAGGCTACCCTATATGCACTGTGCCCAGAGCAGTAGCTCAGAGGCAGTTCTGCATTCATATTCATACCCACTTTTGATTCTATGCAAGTTAAAGGGCAGTTTATGCAGAAATTTCTAGGATGAAGGTGCTAACTTCCAGGTTGTCCAGTCATTGCCCCGGAAAGAAAGGGATGGTAACTTCTGTCGCCATGGCAACAGTAAACTGACATGGCGCACTCCCCAAGTGCTCCATGTCTTAAGAGGAGGTACTTCCCCCTTTACCTGTTTTAGCCAGTCCTCAATTTGGTACCCTATCTGAGCCCCAGCTCCGGGGTCATGCCTCCTATCTCACAATCACCTACATACTCTCTCACACACACAAATACTCCTAAGAATAAATTGTCAGGGTTGTTTAGGTATAAAGTTGAGACATATTGTATTGAGTCTTCAGCTATTAATATGGGTGAGCTATACAACAAAAGCTCATATGATACTCATTTTAACCTTGCTCATGACTTGAGTGCTCTGTGAGCCACTCTGTTTAAATTCCCTAGAAATGTTTTTCCACAAATACCAGAATTTACAACTTTATCTTAGGATAGAAGGCTCATGGTGCCATGTCTAACAGCATTTCCTCTCTTCTATAGTTTCCATTTCAATTTGTAATATAACATTTTAAGAGTGGTCCTTGTTTCTGGATGGGTTTAGAGGCTAATGCAGATTGAGTTCCCTTTGAAAGAGTCACTCTCCATCAAATTAAGGAGATCATAGTTTATGCATCTACTTTGACTCTCTGAAATGTCCCAATTTAGACAATATATTATTGATTACCTTACCTAATATTAATAACTGCATTATCTTTTGGAAGAAATAATTTTTGCCTTTTTTTGTTTTAAAAAAAAACTATAAATTGTTATTAGATGTAAACATTTCTTGCGGGGGCAGGGCCAAAATGGCAAACTTGAAACAATGGTGTTCCTTGGCTCCATCGAAGAAAACATAACAAGCATGTGAATCATTTACCAGTAACCAGGGTATCCAGGTTCTCTCATCAGAACTGACTAGGAGGCTGCTGTGATCCAGGGAAAGAAGCAAGAATAGTGTGGTAGAGCAGCCCACCTGAGAGCCACAGGGGAAAGGGAAACCTCCTCCCCGTAGCCAAGGGAAGCGATGAGTGACCATGCTACCCAGCTGGGGAAAGCATGCTTTTTCTACAGAATTCTGCAACCCACGGATCAGAAGTTCTCACTTGCGAACCCATGCCACTGGGGACTAGCGTCCCAACTCTTAACAGCCTCTCAGCTGGAATCTACTTAAGCCTACTGAATTCCCATGGGGAGAGGCAACCAGCATCTCAGCTTCCGCTGCCTGCTGTCTAAACACTTTGAGCTCCTTCAGGGAGGGGCAGTACCCAGCACTGGGACTTGCAAATGCCTAACACCCTAAGCTCCCAGGGTGGGGGAAGGGCAGCACCTGTCTCTATAGCCCCAGGCTGTGTTTTTCCCCTGCTGGAGCCAGAAATGCTGAACAGCTTGATTCTAAGACTTGTCCCCCACAGTCCAACACACCTGCCGTGGCAGTCTGAGGCCAGAGAGCCTCTTCAGGCTTAACCCTGACCCACGCTTCCTCATTGGGCAGGGCTTCCCTGTGAAAACTCCAATAACTCCAGCCAGAGAGGCTCAGGGACAGAATTCGGATCTCCCTGGACCCGAGTCCTTCGGGGAGGGGTGGCCATAGTATCTGTGGACCAGCAGACTTAGCATCTCCTCCTGGTAGTTCTGAGGAATCCAGGCAGCCCAGATGAGTGTGTTTCCCCCTAGCGAAACACACTCTCTCCACTAAGGGACAAAGTACTTCGTTAAATGAGTCCTGTTTCCTGTGTCACCCAACTGCGTGAGACCCTCTAACCGGGGTTGTCACACGCCCTTATACAGGAGCAATCCTGCTGGCATCAGGTTGGGTGCCCCTTCCAGGTAAGAGATCCCAGAAGAAAGAGTAGGCACCCATCTTTGCTGTTTTCCAGCTTCCTAGAGTGGCATATCCAGGCACAGGAGCAAATCAGATGAATAAGGCCTGAAGCGAACCCCTAGTAAACTGCAGCAGTCCTACAGAAGAGGGACTTGACCATTGAAAAAAGAAACCAAACAAACAGAAAACAACAACAACAGCATTGACAACAACAAAAAGCCCCCACAAAAACACCATCCAAGGTTCAGCAGCCTCAAAGACCAAAACTGGATAAACTCATGAAGATGAGAAAGAATCAATGAAAAAATACTGAACACCCAAAAGGCCAGAGTGCCTCTTCCCTTCTAAATGATCACAGCACCTCTCCATCAAGGGCACAGAACAGGATGATCTTGATCAAGTAGGCTTCATCCCTGGGATGCAAGGCTGGTTCAACATACGCAAATCAATAAACATAATCCATCACATAAACAGAACCAAAGACAGAAACCACATTATTATCTCAATAGATGCAGATAAGGACTTCGATACAATTCAACATCTCTTGATGTTAAAAACTCTCAATAAACTAAATATTGGTGGAACATATCTCAAAATAATTAGACCTATTTATGAAAAACCCACAGCCAATATCATATTGAATGGGCAAAGCTGGAATCATTCCCTTTGAAAACCAGTGCAAGACAAAAATGCCCTCTCTTACCACTCCCATCCAACATAGTATTGGAAGTTCCGGCCAGGGCTCAGCTGGGGCTGTCTGCTGAAGTATCTGCACATGGTTTCTTCACTTGGCATGGCTTCTTATAGCATGCAAGAGGGATCCACAAAGGAGTATTTTAAGAAGCATCCAAAGAGAAAGCATTTCAAGAAAACTAGAAGGAAGTTGCTGGGCCTTTTACCATCTATCCTCAGAAATCACATTAGCATAACTCCCATTGCTTGATTGAATGAAGCAGTCATAAACCCAACCAGATTTAGAAAGAGGGGGCATAGATAAGGCATCTTGTGGGGAGGAATGTCAAGGAATCTGGGGACCGCATTTGCTGAGCACCTTTTATATTGATGCCACAATCATAAGGAGGTGTTTTCCTGCCTCCCTTACTCTCTTCCTCTTTCCTTTTTCTAGTGCCTGATGTCCTTGTAGTGTCCTTTAATTATATTATTCTTTGTAAAACTTTTCCACCATGATCCCCACATCCATGCATCCTATCTTCCACCTCTTCCCACAGGAATTTTGTTCTCTCGACTTGGATTATCTTTGCTAGGGTGTAGTGTCAATTACTTTGCTGAAATATTGCCTAAATTTTGAATTGTTGAGCAATTTAATGCATCCAGAAGGGTCTCTTTATATTAGTTGGAGAATGTGCCAATCCAAATGAGCAATAATTAGCAGAAGGTGTGGAGATCATTGTCAAGCTCAGAAGCCCTCCTTTACATGGTCTTGTTTTCCATGTATTTCTCATCTCTTCCCCAGACCCCATGCTACCCCAAACTAAAGGAAGAGCTAAGAGCATGGTGTCATTCCATTTCAGAGAGAGATGCCACCCCTTGCTATGACTCTCCCAGCACCACCCTGGTCCAGTTGTTATAACTGCATTTCCATACTTCATAGTGTCTAAGATGGCTTTAACTATAAAATTCACTCTTATTTTATGAACAACTTAGGAAAAACTGCTTCTAAATAACATATAATGCAAAATTTTTTGTGCAATGGGGCATAGGAAATTTTTGAGTATGATTGGCCTGACCTAAATTTTGATTGTCATGGTGATTACAAGGGTACGTACATTTGTCAAAGCCTATGACATAGTTCCATTTGACCATGCTAAAAACAATAAGCATGGTAAGGTGGGGAATGCTAACTTATGTAACCTTCAAAATGAGTGAGGACTGTAACATCAAATGCAAAAGGAGCTGTGCATCAACACTGTACCTCAGTGGATAAAGTTGTTTCCCACAGAGTATAAGCTAATAATTCTGAAGCCACTCTGAATGTATACTGTAATTGATCAATTAAGCAAATAGATGACAGATGGTGAGAGCCAAGTTTCTCATTGTAGAAAGCAGGAGAGAAAACAGAGGAAAGTGGAATAGGCTATGTGTGTTAATGGATTGGAATTTGAGACCACAGTAAGAATTCATCTTTAAATGAATGTGGTTATAGATCATTAGATGGAAAATATTAATAGACATGCATATAAACACACAGGTTAGTATGTGTGTGTGTATATATATATATATATATATATTTCCTGATTTTGTCAGCTGGGAAGGCTGAGAAGCAATGGCACCCTATTGGCCATTGAACATATCTAACATCCAGATCTTGGTTTTTAAGATCTCCAAAACAAAAAAATAAGCAAACAAACAAAAAACCTTGGGAAAGTGGCTGATTCTTGGACTAAAGCAGAAAATATATTAAGTCTGAAGCATCTTGAAATGCCAAAAAGTGAGGAAGTACTTAAAGTGTACACACACACACACACACACACACACACACACACACAAAATAATGGGGTATGTTAATGGGAATATGGAAGCCAGCTGAAAGAGCCCCAAGTGGCTAAGTTAGAATAATCTGAGCAACACAATACATAATGCAGTATTGAATTGTAACCCAAAGTATAAAATAAATATCTACGATTCCATGCTAATATAAATAAGTGATTGAATATGTAAATGAATAGAACATACTAAACTGTTGTGCAGAATAATTGCAAATCATTTATATAAAAACCCTACCCTCAAGGAGTTGGAACATAACTCTTCCACTCCTTGTGGGCTGTGCATAGTGACTTCTTTCCAAAAGTACAAGATGGAAAGGAGGTGAAGAGTAAGTTTACAGTGGAGAAACCCAACAAAAACTACCTCCGGCAGATCATTGAAATTTGTATCAATACTGATGTTGAGGCTATGTTGATACTATGACATCACTTTTGATATTTGTGTACTTTGGATATTATGATGAATATGACACTTTACGTCTGTGGTCTTCCTCCCCAAAACTTATAACCCAAGTCAAATTATAAGAAACAGCAGACAAATCCCAATGAGAAACTTTACACGAAATACTTTTCACTGCTGTCCAGGTCATCAAAACCAAGAGGAGTCCAAGAAACTGTCACAAACAAAAGAAGTCTAAAGAATATGAAGACTAAATGCAATATGTTATCCTGAATGGGATCCTAGACCAGAAATAAGACATTAGGTAAAAATTAAGAATATCTGAATAAACTGTAAACTTCAGCAAATAATATTGCATTATTGTTGGGCATTCATTTAAACAAATGTACCATGTTAGTATAAGATGTTAACAGTAGAAGAAATTGGGTGTGAGAAATATGGGAACTCTGTCCTCGCTTTGAGACATCATTGTAAATCTAAAAATACTTTGAAATAAAAGTTATTTTTAAAAAGATATTGCAACAAAGACAGATTTATGAGAGGTAATAAAGAAAACTCAGAAACAAAACACCAGGCACAAATTATGGTCATGTCTCTGTCTCAGCCGGAAGCTTCTTCTGCTCTTATCTGGTCTCACTCATATGTCTGTGGACTCTGAGGGGAGGCAGCTCTACTGATTTTGACTAAAATCTATTGCATTTTTGGCATTGCCTGGCAATAGGCTGGTCTAGGATGGCCTTATCTGATACAGTTGGGCTCTGGCCCACCCCACCTCTTATCTTCTAGCAATGCTGGTCTGGGCTTGTTCACATGGTGTTACATTGGTTAAATGATAGTGGAAGTACTCACGCTTCCTTGTTCACATGGTGTTACATTGGTTAAAAGAGAGAGTGGAAGTACTCACGCTTCCAAAGGCCTAGAATCACAAACAAAACATTATCACTTCCTCCACATTCTGTTGGCCAAGGCAAGTCACAAAACTAGACTAGACACAAGTAGAATGGAGTGTGTTGGGGTTGGGAAGCAGAGTAAGTGAAAATAGATTCCATTTCCTATACGAAAGAGCTCCAAAGTCATATCGCCAAGGCAAGAAGCACTGGAGACATTTTTGCAAACTACCACACTATTTTAAGATGGCCCAGAATAGATCAGATGATCTTTTTATGACAATTCTTGATATAGTTTTATTTCTAAGCCATGATTTCTGCCTTTCATTAATATATGTATCAACAAATATTTATGAGCGTCTTAAATGTGTTAGGCTCTTTCACCTATAATCTTAGAACTAAAATTTTACGTTATACTCAAAAGTGAAATGGTAGATTCCTTTGTTTTGGGACATCTGTATTTTTGAACACACATGGCCAGAAAATAAACCACAATTTATTTATTTATTTTTTTATCAATGTCCCTTGAGCCACACTAGACATTCTAGCATAAATTCTAAATAGTCTTTCCTTAGTGATAAATATAGAAGAACTTTTGCTAATTTTCCTACTAACCATCTGACATATCTAACTGTACGGGCAGAAAAATTTCAACTTCCTCCTCTTAGGGTTCCAGCAGAGTCTAAGAATTAAACTGACATAGATAGATAAATAGGAGAAAAGCACGCAAATTTATTTAACAAGTTGTATGTGTCATGGGGACCCTCATAAAGAAATAAGGACTTCCCCAAAGCAGTTAGAGTCTGTTACTTACATGCTAGATTGAACAAAGGATAGTAACCTGTGAAAATGTGGCTAAACTATGTAAGGACAGGTAAAGAGGAGTTATTCTAATAAGGTCTGTATAGTATTCTCTCAATCTGTTTCTCATTTTTGAAGACAAACATCTTGCCTTTCTTCTGGTATAGGGAGAGTGTCTAACCCAGGAGTTACATCTTTTGCTCTTAGGAAACAGCATGAAGGCTGAAGAGATCATTTTTCACCTGCTGCTTTACAAGTGTGTTTAACTTAATGAGTCAGTATGGCAGAATGACATATTTCAGCCTCTTCACAACATTTGAGCAGCAATACTCAAAGTGTGAACAGACTGTAGACCAGAAGCTTTAGTACTACTTGAGGCTTGTTAGGAATGTTAGAATATCAGGTCCTAAACCAGTCCTGCTGAATCAGAATCCCTGTGGGTAGAACCCAGGAATCTGCATGTTTCCTAGTTCTCCAGGTAAAGTTGATGAGTAAAAGTTTGTAAACCACTGGTTTAGGGCCCAGTTTTTCAATGCTTTTTCATCATTAAGAATAAAAGGAGTTGTGTATTTCCGTATCACCATTAAATGAAGTAGTGACCATGATGCAAAAATATAACTTTATACTAAAGTTACATTTTTGAATTAAAACATTTGTTCTTATTCTACTGTATTCTGAACATTAGGCTTTTGATTTATTTATTTCCACCTCACCCCAGTGTAGAACATATGATTATTTGTTCTCAATATTAGGCAATGGCTTTTGAGCAAAATAAATAAAGATTGACTTTGACCTTGATATAACACAGCAGTACAAAATCCACCATGGATGCTTCTTTTCATGTTATTAGTGTTACTCCTTTTAGCTGATTTCTTAGGTTCTTTTATTAATTCTTTCTTGAAAGATATAATAATATGGAATTTCACTACCTCAAGCTTTTTCATTTTTGCCCTGATATTCATTCTGTCTCATAGCATTCAGCCAGCTTCCTTTTTCCCTCTATCAGACTCTCAGCTGTTTTGATTCAATGTTTGTTCATCTTCATACTTTCCATCTTTCTTTTATCTTTCAACAAACAACTCATTTTAATTGCCTGTGTCTTGATCCTTTTCCTTTTGTTTCATGGATGTCACTTTCTCTCTCTCTCTCTCTCTCTCTTTCCCCTTCTTTCTCTCTCTCGCTCTCTCTCTCGTCTGGCTGCAAAAGTCCCCAAATTTCATGCCCTTGAGATTGTGGGTGAGCTGACTGTTCACGCAATCAGGACCGTCTTTTTCCAGTGATGACTGGGGAATCCAGTCTGCCTGCATCTTGTCTTTGCCATCCTTGTAGATGGATAGATGGACAAAATCGTCATCCATCACGCAGGAAAAGAGAAGAGAGAGCCAGAATCCCCGTCAGTGGACTTTATTGAACAATGTCTAGGGTTGCCCCTTGATCCCTGCCTCCCGGCTTCATACTTTTGTGTGATTCTTCCCCCCTTGAGTGTGGGAGAGCCAAGGACTTGTTTCTAACCAGTAGAACACAGCAAAAGTGAGGAAATGTACATCATTTCATGTCATTACATTTCATAAGATGTTGAAATTGCCTTGCTAGAAGACTCTCTGGCTTAGAAGTGGTAAGCTCCCATATCACAAGCTCCATATGGAGAGAACTGTACATCAAGTTGCTGAGCGAGCCTCTGGCTGACAGCCAGCAAGAGACTGAGGCTCACAGTCTGGCAGCCAGCAAGGAGCTGAATGCTGCCAACAACCATGTGAACTTGGAGGAGGATCTTGTCTGTGCCTTTCAAAGCAGCACCTTGATTACAGCCCCGTGACTCTGAAGTGGAGGATTTAGTTAAGCTTTGGCCAGAATCCTGAACCCCAGAAACTGTGTGATGATACAGCTGTATTGTTTAAACTGCTGTGTTTATGGTAATTTGCTATACAACAATAAATAACTAATATACTCCCTTAGCCCAGAAGTGCCATGCATCCATGTTATTCACACTTCACTGTCTAGAACTAGACATATGGTCAACTCTCTGCAAGGGAAGTTGGTAGAACAGTATTTCTTGTGCCCAGGAAAGAGAGAACTGCATAAAAGTGGACACTAGCAATCTCTATCACAGACTTTATTAGTGGAGATGGCTATACAGTAATAAAAAGTGGAATTAGATTTGCCATAGACTTTAAAGTTAACTATGTTTATTTTTTTGCCAGTCTTTACACACTAGAATGTGAAGACTATGTAACTAAGTTTGATTTTGCACTTCTATTAGCCTTTATTAATTATAGACCCTCACATGAATAGGTACCTGAGTGAACACATAATAAGTATTATGATTTTATTACATGGATTATTATAGTCTAGTCTAAGAACTTATACTATGACAAAACTTTTCAATTCCAGGAACATGGTAGAGATGTTTCATCATGACCATTGTAAAAGACACAGAAATCTTTATTTTCAAATGAATATCAGATGAGAAAAGAACTATGAGTCATTAGACAGTCATGATATCTTTTCTTTTTCACAGCCTTGATGGTGGCTATCAGTCTATAACTTACCAGGCCTTTCTAGTTTAGGAGACTGCTTTAGGGATGGGTCAGGTGTTTAGTGGATTTGAAGACAGGGCAGCCAATGGTAATGAAGAATATGATTCAATAAGTTTTTACTGCTGCTTTTTATAACATTCATGTTCCACTGGTGAGATAGGGAATGAATACAAAATCAATAACAATAACAGCAAAACTTAACTTGCTAAACTGGAGCTGCTCATACAGGGAGAAAAAGAACAATGTCATTGTTCACTAATCTAGAAATCAAATACTATAATTCCCTTGTCTCTGAATTTTGGCAGTCTGTTTCCTTTTGAACAAAGATTTATTAGCAGTGAGCCTTTTGCTATGGAGACCTCATTATGCTTATAAAACATTCCATTGTGGTTTTTCAAGTGAGATAAGGAGTTGTTTCTTAGGAAATCAGAAATTGGCATTATCTAAAGAAATAAAAAACATTACAGAAATTTTTGACATCCGCATTTCTGAGACTATGGGAAATGTCAAAACAGAGTCAAAGCGGGCAACGTTCTGAGGATTCTATGTCACATGGTAGCTTCAAAGGCTATTCCTCGACCAACTAAAGTTATCCAGCATCCCACAAGCCTCAAGAATGTCAGGACATACATCATATATCATATATCATATAAATTTTCCCTAATTTTTTATTATGAATTTATTTTCAAAATTTAATGAAACTCTTTCTGAAATTGACTAAAATTTATATCAAGTTGACATGCCATACTCATAACCACGCAGTGTCTATTTACAACTTGGACCTTAGGTTTGCCCATGTGGAAAATCAGGGGGACCTTGATCTCTTTCTTGGAAGATTTGGGGGACTGCTAAGTAGATCAAAGTGCTTTATTGTCACCCAAGTGAACCGCAGCATAGCCATCCCCTCTACAAGAAGACCTGAAGTCAATACTGCCTCCAGGTAAAACCAGCTAGCCCTGTGTTAGAGGAGGAAATGTAGCAATAAGATGATGTCTCTGAGCCTATGCAGTTCACCTGCCAAGGAAAAGCACAAGGTGCTATGTATTTTTTTTTCTCTAGGATTTAGGATTATCATTTACGTGCAGTTACACATGAAACCTTAACTGCGTGTATGTGAAAGCTGGTTGGCATTGTTTTCAATTCAATGTTTTGGATGGCTAACTTGGTGGCTTTTACTGTGCTGCTGGAATGCCTCTGTATCTTTTCCATTCTTTGCCTATATTTTCTAAAATTAAAGCAATGACTCTTTCAACCAAAAAATAAAAAACCCTCTCATATGAGAGTCACAAATTTAAACATTATAAACTAAACGGGGAATTAGAGTGTATAGAGTCATGGTATTTGACCTCTTACTTTTTAAATGTTTAATCATGTTTAATTTTAACTACATAAGCAGTAAATGCTAATGCTGAGCCACGATGCCACATTCTCACTATATTCAACTTTAAAGTTTTATGCTTCTGGAACCCTATTTAATATTTTGCATAACAAAGGATCATAAAGATGTTTGCATATAGTATCTTCTGGAAACTTCATTAATTTATCTTTTATACTTATATCTATAATCCACCTGTTATTGTGAATCTTCTATGATGTCTTGAGCCCTCTGGTGTGACCTTTGCTATAATAAATGACTCTCTTTCTGGACATTTTATTCATTCAAGTAAAAATACTTATTTGTTCTCATGCCAACATGACACTTTTTTACTATTTATGGCTTTATTGTAGGTCTTGATAGCTAATAGTGTAAATCCAGCTTTCTTCTTCTTGTTAAAGATTGCTGTGGGCATTTTTGTTTTACAGTCAATCTAATTTGTGGCTTATAGTTGATTTAATTACTTGTCCCTGTTCTTCCTTCTTTTGTAGTAGTAGTATATACGGCTATATCCTTACCATAGCCAGATGCTTGCAGGGTACATTCTCTTTGACTTTGGCTTGGCTGTTGACTTAATTTTGTTGATAGAAAACTGGCAGATATGAGATGAGCAAAGGCTTCAGACATGCTTGCTTAGTTGGCTTTTTTCTCTTGTGTTCCTGACATTGCCATGAGAAGAGTATATGCTGGGTAACCAGGGCTCCAAATGAGCCAGGTTGATCTAAGCTGCCCCAGCTGACTTGCAAACCTGAAACTAAAGCAGAATCATCTCAGCCAACCTTCAGACCTTCCAGTAGGAGAGCAAATGCATGCTCATTGTTAAAAATATGTTTACTGCTAACTTTATTTTTAAATAAATTTTATTTTAAAATAGTTTTACATTTACAGAACATAAAAATGAATCTAGAAACACTTATAGAGAGTTCTTAAATACCCGGTCTCCACTATTACTAATATGTTATGTGACTATGGCAGACACAGGAGTGAGACCTAAAAACCCCCAAGAATCTCCTACTTGAAACAAAGAGACATGACCTGTAATTAAGGCTTATTGATTTTTCACCCCAATTTTCACTATTTTTTCTGCTAAATACATTTTTACCACTTTAGAATTGTTTTGATTTTTAAATTTAAAATAGTTTTAGATTTACAAAGTTAGTAGAGTCCCCAGACACTCCATACCCAGGTTCTCCTATTAACATTTTGTGTTAATATGATACATTTTTTATAACTAATGAGCCAATAATGATACAATATTATTAACCAAAGTCTCTATTTTATTTAGATTTTCTTAATTTTTATCTGGTGTCTTATTTATATTCCTGGTTTCCATCCAGAATATCACTTTACATTTAGTCTTCATGTCTCCTTGGCTACTTTTGGCTGTGAGAGTTTCTCAAGCTTTCCTTCATTTTGATCATCTTGACCATTTTGAGAAGTATTTCTGAGGCATTGAGTACCATTGCTGAGGTAGACCATCTCTTACAAGAGTTTCTGTGATGTTTTCCTAATGTTCAAGCTGGAGATATGGGTCTTGGAGAGGATGAAAATAGAGAAAGAGTCCCCTTCTCATTACATCATATCAAAAGTGTTGTTAAATAAATTTATAGGAGGCCATTGTTTTGGACTTAGCTCCTGCACTAGGCTCCAACAAATCAGACTAAAATCAAAATGGAGTCACCTATGCTAAAGTTCCAGGCCACTAAACTGTAATTTCTAAATGACCAATGTGATTTTGTTCTTTGTTTCTGCTCATTTTAGCCCTTACTGTCTATAAAACAATGCTTCTTTAGTTTGAAGGAGTTTGTTATTACCCATTTTCTGAAGCCTACTTCTGTCAATTCATCAAGCTCATTCTTCGTCCAATTTTGTTCCATTGCTGGTGAGGAGTTGTGATCCTTTGGAGGAGAAGAGGCATTATGGTTTTTGGAATTTCCAGCCTTTTTGCACTGGTTTTTCCTCATCTTTGTGGATTTATCTACCTTTGGTTTTGATGTTGGTGACCTTCTGATGGGATTTTTATGTGGACATCCTTTTTGTCGATGATGCTATTCCTGATAGTTTTCCTTTGAACAGTCAGGCTCCTCTTCTGCAGGCCTGCTAGAGCTTGCTGGAGGTCCACTCCAAACCCTGTTTGTCTCTGTATCACCAGTGAATGCTACAGAACAGCAAAGATTGCTGACTGCTCCTTCCTCTGGAAGGTTCGTCCCAGAGGGGCACCCACTAGATTCCAGCCAGAGCTCTCCTATATGAGGTGTCTGTCAAACCCTGCTGGAAGGTGTCTCTCTGACAAGAGGCACGGAGGTCAGGGATCCACTTGAGGAAACAGTCTGTCCCTTAGCAGAGCTGGAGCACTGTGCTAGGAGATCCACTGCTCCCCTCAGAGCCAGTGGTGGGAACGTTTACATTTGCTGAAGCTGCGTCCACCTTCACCTCTGCCCACAGGTGCTCTGTCCCAGGAAGATGGGAGTTTTATTTATAAGCCCCTTACTGGGGCTGCTGCCTTTCTTTCAGGGATACCCTACCCAGAAAGGAGGAATCTAGAGAGGCGCTCTGGACACAGTGGCTTTGCGGTGCTGCAGTGGGCTCTGCTTAGTCCGAATTTCCTGGCGGCTTTGTTTACACTGTGAGGGGGAAACCTCAAGCCTCAAGCCTCAGTAATGGCAGATGCCCCTCCTGCCACCAAGCTAGAGCATCCCAGGTCGACTTCAGACTGCTGTGCTGGCAGCAAGAATTTCAAGCCAGTGGATCTTAGCTTGTTGGGCTCCACGGAGGTGGGATCTGCTGAGCAAGACCACTCAGTTCCCTGGCTTCAGCCCACTTTCCAGGGTAGTGAATCGTTCTGTCTCACTGGTGTTCCAAGTGCCACCAAGGTATGAAAAAAAACTCCTGTTGTTAGCTCAATGTCTGCCCAAACGGCTGCCTAGTTTTGTGCCTGAAACCCAAGGCCCTGGTAGTGTAGGCACCCAAAGGAATCTTCTGATCTGTGGGTTGCAAAGATCATGAGAAAAGCGTAGTATCTGGGCTGGATAGCACCATCCCTCAAGGCACAGTCCCTCATGGCTTCCCGTGGCTAGGGAAGGGAGTTCCCTGACCCTTTGTGCTTCCTGGGTGAAGTGATGCCCCACCCTGCTTCTGTTCGCCCTCCGTGGGCTGCACCCACTGTCTAACCAGTCCCAATGAGATGAACCGGGTACCTCAGTTGAAAATGCAGAAAACACCTGCCATCTATATTGGTCTCGCTGGGAGCTGGAGACTGGAGCTGTTCCTATTTGGCTATCCTGCCCAGGAATTTTTTATAAATTTTTAATTGATATAAAACATATGTGAAGAACAATACAAAAATCGTTAGTGTACACTTTGATGGATTTTACAGCTCACTGGTATAATCATCATGCCAGCAGCAAAGCTACATGCCACCATCTAGTTCTTATACCCAATCACAAGTCACCACTTTCCTGACTTCTAACAAAATAGGTTCTTCCTGACTGCTTTATACTTTATATTAATTGAATCATACTACATATATTTTGTTTCTGGCTTCTCTTAACATTATGTTTTTGATATTCTACCATGTTGTTGGATATAGGTTCATGGAGTTTCATTGCTCATGGAGTCCTGTTGCAAATAGTTCATAGAGAGTCTCGTAGCTATATAACATTCAGTTTTTTAAATGTGCTGCAATCTATATATCCTTTCTACTGTCAATAGGCCCTTGGGTCATTTCCAATTTTTAACTATTATTTACATATATTTTTGTAATGCATATACACATCTGCAGCAGTATTATGGAAGTAACATATATATAATATATTTATTAATATAATACATTAAATACATGTATTTTTGAATGTATATGCAGCAATATTGTGGAAATAACAAGATGCGTTCTAAATATAACTAGTTGACACATTTTATATATGTATGTAATTCAATTCATAATTTTTAAAAATAGCCTTTTTGGGTCTCATTTGAGAAATTTTTACTTACTACAATGTCATGAAGGTATCTTCTCATTTTCTTTCTAAAAGTTTTATATTTTACTTTTCACATTTAGACCTTCAATCTTTATTATATTGTTATATATTGTATGAGATAGGAATCACATTTATATGTATATATTCAATATATAATTGTATATATTCATATATATTTTTCTATGTGAGTATACAAAAGACATAAAACCATATACTAAAATCACCATTCTTTCTGCACTGCACTAGTGTTACTTCTGACACAAATCAGGCGATCAGTGTTGAGTAGTTTCCGGTTTCTTTATTCTTTCTCAATTGTTTGTTTTATTGATTTATTGATTTACCTGGTGTCTATATCACAATATCTTAATAAGTATACTATATATTTGGTCTTACTATCTGATAGTACAAGTCCTCTAGTTTGTATTTAATAACAATAACAATCACTCTGGTAGTTCTAGTTCTTTTGCAGTTTCAAAGGAACTTTGATTATAAATTTTTATAATCAAAATTCTGGGCTGGGTGTGGTGGCTCATGCCTGTAATCCCAGCACTTTGGGAGGCTGAGGCAGGTGGATCACATGGTCAGGAGTTCGAGACCAGCCTGGCCAACATAGTAAAATCTCGTCTCTACTAAAAATACAAAAATTAGCTGGGCATGGTGGCGCACACCTGTAGTCCCAGCTACATGAGAGGCTGAGGCTGGAGAATTGCTTGAACCCAGGAGGCAGAGGTTGTGGTGAGCCGAGGTTGTGCCACTGCACTCCATCCTGGGCAACAGAGCAAGACTCTGTCTCAAAAACAGAAAAACAAAAAACTCTGATAAAAATTCTGCATTAAATTATATTGCATTTTAAATCAATTTGGAGAACACTGATAATTTTAAAATGTTAAATCTTTTATTCCATACATTTTGGTCTTTCAAAATTTACTCTCAATAGCTTGTTACCGTTTTCAGTGTAGAGTTCTTTCATGCCTATTGTTACATATATTTGGAGCTATTTGATGTTTTTGATAGTATTTTAGGTGTTATTTTATAAAAATTGAATTATCTATGTATTTATTGCTGATATCTAGAAGTAAACTTGATTTTTGTATTAACCTTCTATTCAATGACATTGTTAAATTAATATGTTAATTCTGCTCATGTGTCTACAGAGTATTTCGGGTTTTTAAGGTACAAAACTATGTTAGCCGCAAATAATAAAAC
The DNA here is from genome assembly GCF_009761245.1 of Sapajus apella. Lineage (NCBI taxonomy): Eukaryota > Metazoa > Chordata > Mammalia > Primates > Cebidae > Sapajus > Sapajus apella. The sequence continues at coordinate 14,830,386 of NW_022436973.1, read as the reverse complement.
TTCTTCTTTCCTATTCAATTTCTGAACAGTTTATTTTTCTTGTCTAGGTCTTACCTAGGACCTATAGTCTATGGCTGCACCTTTATTTTATTTAGGTTTTAATTTTAAAAGAACAAATGACAATTTTCATTGTGTGTTGTTTATTGTAGGTTTTGTGTAGATAGTGTTAACAGATCTTATAAATTGTCTCCTATACCTTTTGTGCTAATGGTTTCTTTTTAATCGTGAATGAATGTAGAGTTTCATTTAAATATTTTCCACCATTAATTAAGATAATTTTTTTTTCTGTTACTGTGGTAAGTTATCTTAGTTGAATTTTGAAGGATAAGCGAACTTTAAATTTCCAGGATAAATCGATGTCATCATGATATATTCATATGCCACTGATTTTCGAAGACAAAGCAAAAGACTACAGTTAACCCATTCCCCTAGAATAAGATAAAAACGTGATTTCAGCTCTCTAGCCTTCTGTGTATTCTACCATCTATATAATAACTAAATTTGTTTTGTTTACTAGATGTTAGATGTTCTTCCAGATATTAAATCTATATTAACCTCTTTAATACTCATGAATAAAAATAGAAATATTTTATTTCTATTTTACAAATGAGAAAACTGAAGCACAAAGAGGTTAAATACCATGCCCAATGTTTCCCCAAACTAAACTTTATTCCTGGCTGTCTGATTCCAGAGCTGGTGTGTTTTTGATTCCACCATGCTTCTGGGCCATGTCTTTCAGCCGAGATTTTTACCTTCAAATATTTTTAACAACTTATTTAGAGATACCAATAGGATTTTCTGGTTTTCTTAATATTGCTTCTTGTACATTGGATTTGTTTGTTTCTCTACTGGATCATATCTACGATTAAATATTTTAGAGAAAGTCTAGGTATGGTAAGACTCCTGAATAAATGCATGTCTGAAAGTATATCTCTTTATTTTCACATTTAAATGATAGCAATGTGAAATACGGCAGTATATTTGCTTCCCCTCCACTTAATCTTGCATGTGTCTGTTCCAAATTTCCAAACAGTAGGATCTTTGACTGTTTTCTTTCATTTTGTCATTCCGAAATTTAACCACGTGAATAGCTGCATCTTTTACAATTCATTCTGTTCAACAGATCTTTTTATCCTGATGATTTATGACCTCTTTAATCCTGAGAAATTTTCCTTCATTGTTTTGAGAATTTCAGACTGCATATTTAAGACTTTTGCAGCTTTATTCAGGTTTACTTAATAATCTTATACAAAGACATTAACAAGAGAAAAAAATCCTTCATAATTATATCACCCAGATATATCAACTGTTATCATTTCTCCATAATCATCTCTTGTAAGCCATGTCTGTGGCTTTTAAGTAATTTAAATCACTTGATGTTTAATGCTATATTTTGCTTTCATCTCATTACATGTTATGTATTTTTTTTACATATCACAGAGCATTAGTAACCATTTAAAGGCTTATTTTATTCCATTGAGTTGTCAAAACTTTACCTAGAGAGAAAAAGATTCTGGAGATACAATCATATTCTTAAAAGTGGCTTGACAAACCACACACACACACCTTTCCCTGCTAAACCCGACGCATTTACAGCCAACTAAGAAACCATAGATATTAGATAGATAGAAATAAAAAAAAAATACTAACTCTACAACTTGTTAAATTAAACGAAGAAAAAACACTTTGGTAGCCAGGGCCCACATAGGATCCTACACTCAGAAGAGACCTGCACTTGGTTTAATGCCATTCCATCAACACTTTCAAATTAGTAATCATTTCTGAAAACGGAGCTCTGCATTTAATCATGCATGGGGCTCTGCAGATTATGTAGCCAGTCCTGCTAGTAGCTTTAGTCAGTATTTCTAGTGTTTCCTTTTAAGTCTGGACCTTGTAATGACCGCACCCCGCCCCCCATGAAAAGGAATTCGCAGAGCTGACCTTTGCTTTTCAGCTGAAATGGGATCACTCCCTCCCTTACATCAATCCCCAATTTCAAGAACAGAGAGAGAAAGAGGCCTCATCACTAACCTCTAGATGTGTTTACCCCTTGGAGAGGGAGCGGTTGAAGAGGATTGCTGTTCTTTCCCAAAACGTTTGAAAGGGCAGAAGCACTGTTTTATGAGCTAAGTTATAACTTCCTAAAGAGGGAGGAACATATTTTTCCTATGACTTCAAAAATGTGAAGGGCTGTCAGTGGAAAAGATCTCTGATTGATTCAGAACTGAAACAGGTATAAAACTCAGAAGAGAGAAAGTACGAGGCAGGCTTATCTGGGGAGAATGTGAGATTAATCTATTTCAAAATGAGTATTACTGAAAAACCAGAATCCGATAACTTGATTTATAAAAATGTTACATCATTGAAAATATTCAGCCAGGAAATAACTGGATGCATGTCTACTGGGAAGAGGTCTTTAAATACAGAGTGGAAACTGCCCCTTCAGGAGAAATAATAAGCCAACTTTCTTTTGTAATTTATTTGATTTTCCTTCTTCAAAGGATGCCTTATTAATCTATTACTGTTTTTTACTTTTCTTTTAAGTTTAATTTTTCAATACTTTTTTTATTATTGAATACATTTCTAAGGCTGTGCTTATATCCATACTCAACTGTCTTTAAAAGTATGTATGTATATATCACATTTATTGAATTTATAGTAAGAAGTTATTGGATGTTTCCTATTGCAAGCTGGGCTGAAATTTAAATTATGTATATAACATCTTACTTGATTTTATCAGATACTATCATTATCCCATTTTATAGAGCAAGAACCCAAGGCTTAGATAGGTTTACTGTTATGTTCATAGACACTCAGCTAGAAAGACTCAAAATTTTATTCAAACTCCCACCTATCTGATGATAAAACTAGGATTCCTAAACACCACAATACAGGGTCTAACACATCCTAATAATTTTGCTCTATATTTATACACATTCAACATATCAAATCTTTTGACCTCTTCCCAGCAATCTGGCATACCTGTCATTAGAATGTTCTGTGCTTAATACTACTATGACAAAAATAAATAAATAAATAAAAATTAAAAAATAAAAAAAATTCCACGTCTGACTGGTTGTTGCAGTATATCATTTAATCATCGTGGGAATTCCATGAGATTGGTAGAATTTATTATTCCAATCATGGATGAAGCAACAGAAATTTAGAAAGGTTAAATAATTTGCCCAGGATTCCAGGACTACTCTTTTAGCAATTTTCAAGAATACGGTATATTGCTATTAACTATAGTCACCACGTTATACAGTAGATCTCTGGAAGTTAATCCTAAGATTATTCCTAATTGCTAATTAAGAGAATAGACTTTATGTGTCCTCACCATAAAAATGACAAGTTTGTGAAGTAAGGCCTATGTTAATTAGTTTGATTGAGCCATTTCACAGTTTCCACACATATCAAAACATCATATTGCACAGGTGAATATATACAATTTTATTTCCCAATTAAAAAGTAAGTAACTAAATAAAATAATTTAAAATAAAATAAAAAAATAAATTAACAAATATAGACTTATAAATTATTTTGTATTATTGAAAATTCATAGAAATTAGATATACATAAAAGCAATCACACTGTACTTTGTTGGAAAAAAATTTTTGCCTTTTATACAGTTGCCCGTTTGAGTAAAAACAAATCACCTCTCATGTTTGATTTATGATTTTTATTTGCATAGCTCACACTCTGTTCAAGTAAGGATCCCCTATCTGGACAGCACAAGCTACCTGTAGACTGATATTCACATTATGGATAAATCACACAAGAGAAAAATAAAGCCCCAAATCTGCTTGTCAAATCAAAACTCAAAAGATAGTAAATGTTACTATTTAAATTTCTAGATATCAAACAACACATAATTTATTATTACTTGTATAACTTTTTTAACATAAATGAAATTTAAATATTAAATTAAAAAAAAAACATGACTAGTGACTTGACAGAGAGGCAGTGACTTGACAGAGAGGCAGGCAAAGGAACAGACGCCTCGAATCACACGAAGGAAAATACTAAAGCTTCAAATTAGGAAGAAAGAACTGGCAAAGTTTGGCAGCACCTGTAATCCTTGCACCTTTCTTGCACCGTGGCTTCACTTTGTCACTTTGTGATCTCAATGTCTTGCCATTTTTGCTCCTTGGTTTTCCATCTCAGACACTGAGCTGACTCATAATCCCCCAGGGCAGCAATATGGAGCTAGAACAGACCTGTCCCAGACAGTTTGGTTGTGTTTTATCAATGTCTCACACATAGGGCCCACTTTCTTCCTTGTTCTCATGGCCACAGTCCTATGTATCTTTGCTGAAATGGTGTTCAAAGAAGTTTCACAGCTTTGCTTTGTTCTCAGGTACATATGAATGTTCAAGGGCCGTCCTTTGTCTTCTTTTTGCATCTCAATATAGGAGTAACTTTCTTACTGAAATAATAACATAGTTTTTTCTTTTTGCTTTTCTAACTTCACTGAACAATTTCATATTAAGTCTTGGGATTAAAAATATTGGCTCTACCTAATCGCTTGAACCTGGGAGGCAGAGGTTGCAGTGAGTGGAGATCATGCCATTGCACTCCAGCTTGGGCAACAAGAGCAAAACTCCGTCTCAAAAAAAAAAAAAAAAAAAAAATTGGGTCTGTCTTCTTTCCATGGTATTGCATAATATAAAAGAGATTCCTTAATTTATACTTGAGTTTATCACTAAACAGAAGATTATTTTAAATTAACGACTCTTATTTCTTTACTTGTGCTTGAGGAAAATGCCACAGTGGATTATTTAAGACTGTTGGGCTTGGCATACCAGTCCTGGTCCTCGGGTTAATGACCAGTTTCCTCGAACTACAAAACGTTAACATTTCACTTTTTCATCCTAGAGTGCATGGGCTTTACATTGATGCAGAGAAGGGCTTTCACAGTCCCAGAATGAAGCTAATTGTACTATTTATTGTACTATTTATACTTGCTGCGCCTCCTTCCATTCAAGGGGAGAGAAGCTTTTAAGAGCCCTGTCAAAACTGCAGGTGTGCCAGAGGCTCCTGCTAACAGCAGGGGCAGCCTTTACAGCATTTCCTCAAGACTGCTTCAGATCACTTTTCAGTGTGTAAAACCGGATTTTCATTAATGGCACTAATGACACGCTAATGGGGACAGGGCAGCATACCCAGTGCCACAGGCAGAGCAAGCCAGGATGAAAAGAGGAGAGCCCAAGCTGCTGTCAGATGAAATGCTGCAGGGTGTTGATACATTGCATTTCTTCTCAAATACCGGGCAGGCTCAGGGCCTACTTGTTAAATGGGCTGCCTTTGAGGCTGAGCAGAAGTGGATCTAGTTACAGTTTTTCATGTAAGGACAAAACAAGGAGACAGAAAAAGTTCAGGCTACAGACATTTGCAAGCCGCAGCTGTTTTTCATGGCAGGAGATTCTGAAGACTTATGAGCTGACACATTACCCTGGACATTACCATGCATTGACCTCTCCGCTCCTTCTCCTCCCTGGAGCAGTGTTCAAGGCTACTGTTTGACACAAGGGCCACTGAGGACCATATCAAAGCAGTGGCCCCATCACAACTCATCACTTTTAAAAGACATACAATCTGCTCTAGGTGGAAATGTGGAGGAGCAAATCCAGTGTTCTGGCATTTCCTCCAGTGAGGGAGCTCAGGTGGTTGGTAGTCCCTGATTTCTAAAGCAGCTCTTCATGGTAGGTCAGTGTAATTTTTAAACAAATACTGTAAGAGCAGGGGAAGCTACAGAAGGTTGATGAGGATGGATTATTTTGACTTTCTTCTCCATGTGCAATCCATCAGCACAGGAAAAGTCTTATTGTGCATTATTTTTACCTTTCTTTGATCTTTGTAGGGAATGTTGGGAGAAATGTTAGCCTTTCAAGTTTGCTTGAGTATTTGTAATATTAAAAACAATGAACAGGCTGCTTTTCAGAGAAGATGATCAGTCACAGAACCAGGAATACATCTTAACAATCAGGTCCATTGGTATAGCAAAAGCAAGGTGCCCACACCACCTCTTCCTCCCTCTTTACTGAAGCACAAGATATCAGCATCCTAAGAAAAACTCATTGTCATTCCTGTTCTAATTTTACAGACAAGGTAAAAGATGCAGAGGGAAGTTGAATATCTTGTCCAGAATCACATAGGAGTTCGTGAAAGAGCCAGAACTAGAAACCTCATCTCTTAACTTGCCATCCAGTACTGTTCTCTGCTTTGTGTTGATTCTCGAGAAAATCTCCCTTGAATTGTGGCTGTGCAAGTTGTGCCACCACAAGAGCCTCTTTGGTAGTGCAGCAGATGCAGAGTTAGCCTCCTGGTCAGTAGCTGACAGTGCTGCTTTTGTCATATTTGATGTAGTTGCATTTTCTTGGATGTCACATCTGTCTCCCATGCAGGGCCCAAGCCAAAGGGCAGGACCATTGTTAATTCTTTTGGTCGCTTTTCACTGAGACCCACGGAGCTTCCAACAGAACTTTCCTTCTAATGTTTGGTTCTGGAGAGCTGGGATTTTCTTCCCTTTCATTTCTCCAGCTGGATGGTCCCTCCAAGCTTTACACTATACATTTTTCATCAAAGTAATTTTCTCACATCTATATTTATAACATTAAGCTACCAAGAATTCTTTGCAATTCATGTGTACATAGTGCCATTTTTATGTCAGTACAAGGGATTACTATGCTGAAACACACATAATGAAGCCATGGGAGTTAGCCATTTCAGCTTTTTCTTTCCTCTTTATCTAGATTTTGGTTTGGCTGGTACAGAAGTATGACCACAAGATGGAACTAAAATATGTACATTTGTAAGATTTTTCCCCGTGGTAAGTAAATAGTTGGCTCTCTGTGCCAGTGCACTGACATAAAGTTATTCTGAATATTTTTCTTAAGGCTGGTGGAATTATGTTGTGATATTGAAGAAATTAATGTATCTTGAAGGGCCAGGATAAAATAATTGAAGAAACAAAAGCATGAGTTAGTAATCACTGGTGAATGAAGAAGGGACTTAAAGACTGCTTTGCTTACTTCGTAGAGTTGAGATGATAAAATGAAATAATAAGAAAGGAAGTACTCTGCGTAATATAGCAAGTTTTATATATATGTATATATGTGTGTGCATATATATATGTGTATATACACGTTTCATATTCCACCTGTTATATATATATACATACACATATACATTTAAATTATATTTTAAATAAATATAAATATTATAAGCTGTTTTATTTTTGAGTCAAATGATTAGCCTTCCCATGAAAGACATCCTGAATTCAAAATCAGCAAGAGAATACAAATTCTCATAGTACATTCTATTTGTTAGTTATTTCCACAATAATGTTGCATAGAACCACAGAATCTCAGTAGTATCCATTTATTTATCATGCTCCTGTGAGAGTCCATTGATCTGGGCTGGACTTGCTCATACATTCACAGTCCAGCTGGCTTACTTAAACATATAGAGGTTGGCTCTGTTCTGTTATTGCTCATCCTCTTCCTGGGACCAGTGGGTTAAGCTGAGCATGTCTTTTCATTATAATAACAGAGGTTCAATAAGTAGTGAAAACACACAAATGCTTTTTTAAGCTTCTGCTTATATCAAGTCAGTAATTATTACAAAGCACATCACATGGCCAAGACCAGTCTCAAGGGATGGGACAGATCACTCTGTCCACATGGGAGGGCTTTGAAAATTTACTTAGCAAAGAGCATAAAGACAGGAAGAGATAATGATTTAGATCAACTACCTCAATTTACCATACATACACACCAATGAACTTATTCACAGAAGCAATGGATTCACTGAATATAAAGCAATCTGACTGAATTTTAAAAATAAAAAACCTAGTGGAAAACATTGGAAGAAGAATGAGCAATAGAATAATTTATAAAAATTAAAAATGCACATACTCAATAACACATTCAAATAAAAATACCCCCACTGAGCCTACTAAAATGGTTGACTGTGTGGAAAACAGAAACATATCCATAGTGTAGCATATGGATATATGCTATATATTCTGTATATATTCTAGATATATACAGAAATATAATTATTGTTAAATGTTAAATGTAGTTCCTGCCGTAGTTCCCTTTTCCACGGATGAGAAGGGAGCTATGGAAGAAACTGCATTTAGCATTTAACAAAGAACTGCATTTTTAAAAAAAGTCATTGGTATACACTCTGACCACTAAAGACATATTTGCAATCACAATCAACAGACCATTCATCAATTCTGATTTTAAGCCAACAAATGAGGTAGTCTTCCTTAGGGCTAAGTGATGGTCTTCAGGTTACAAAATCTCTCCTTGTTATTTTCTCAGAAGTATCAATAAAGTCACTTGACTCTAACAAATACACATACTTGGGCCCTACAATCAGAAATTCTAAATAAGTAGTATGATGGCAACTTGACTGGCCAAGGGGTGCCTGGATGAAACATTATTTCTAAGTGTGTCTATGAGGGTATTTCTAGATAAGATTATTATGTGAATCAGTGGACTCAGTAAAGTAGATTATCTTCTCCAATGTGCTTGGTAATCATCCAGTCCTCTGAGGGCCTGAAATGAACCAAAGGTGGAGAAAGGAAGAATTCACCCATTTTGTGTTTCCTCACTGCTGAGCTGTGATGTCTTATCTCATCTCATCTTCTCTGGCTTTCCAGCTGGGATTCACACCATCTGCTCCCCTGGTTCTCAGATCCAATCTATATTCATCACCAGCTTTCCTGGGTCTGTAGCTTACAGACAACAAATTGTGAGACTTCTTAGCCTCCATAATCACATAAGCCAACTTCTCTTAATAAATATATACATTTATACATCTGTATTTTTAGAAAACTTCCTCCTTAGGAATTTTAATGCATTTCAAAAGTCAAGAACTCTTGACCCAAAATGCGGTCATCACAAAGACATAAATTGATTTGTAAGAGACCAGGCACATTTTTTCAGTCTTTCCCATTTTCTATTTTCTTGTTTTTTCATACTCTTCCAATTGGCTAGGTGCTTCCATCCCTAAGAATTATTATCTCCTTTTGCCAGTTATTCCCATTTCCCTTTTGACCTAAGGTTTAATTTGTTTCTGCTTACTTGCTTTTTAGAGGATTAGGCAAAGTTATTCACAGTGAGAAATAGAGCAGAAATATTGTTCTCTTGTCATGGAGAACAAAATAAAAGACTCGTGGCCTTTCTAGTTACATATGATACTGATCACTTTATACCTTTCAAAGCACCTCCATGTTCTGCACTTTATCCCTTGTATTCACAAACAAATATGATAGCATAGTGGCCTGGGAAGATAGTTCAGCTCTTTCTCTAGAGAACTAGGTTGCAGTCCCAGCTTTGCCAATAACCAGCTAGATGACTTGGAACAAGTACAGTGGTTCATGACTTGGCCTACCCATGAATAGCCGCTAATAGATACACAGCCAGTCCTGCTCTAAGTCTTGTTTTGGAAACATAAATTTGTGTCAGTGTTATTGATATACTATGGAAGAATCTGAGCACAACATGAATTATGTATTTGCATATTGTGGTGGTTCACTTTCACACTGCTGATAAAGACATACCTGAGAGTGGGCAATTTGTAAAATAAAAAGATTTAATTGGACTCACAGTTCCACATGGCTGGGGAGGCCTCACAATCACAGCACAATGCAGGGAGAAACAAGTCATGTCTTACATGGATGTCAGCAGGCAAAAAAAGAGCTTGTGCAGAGAAATGGCCATTTTTAAAACCATCAGATCTCGTGAGACCCATTCACCATCACAAAAACAGGACAGCAAAAAACCAGCCCCATGATTTAATCAACTGGGCTCTTTCCACAATACAGGGGAAGCATGGGAACTACAAGATAAGATCTGGGTGGGGACACAGAGCCAAGCTATATCATTCTACCCCTGGCTTCTCCCAAGTCTCGTCTTCACATTTCAAAACTAAGCATGCCTTCCCAACAGTCCCCCGAAGTCTTAACTTATTTCAGCATTAACTCAAAAGTCTCATCTGAGATAAGGCAAGTCCCTTCCACCTAGGAGCCTGTAAAATCAAAAACAAGTTAGTTCCTTCCTAGGTACAATGGGGGGACAGGCATTGGGTAATACAGCCATTCCAAATGGGAGAAATTGGCCAAAACAAAGGAGCCACAGGCCCCATGCAAGTATAAAATCCAGAAGAGAAGTCTACTATTAAAGCTCCAAGATGATCTCCTTTAACTCCATGTCTCACATCTAGGTCACTCTGATGCAAGAGGCGGTTTTCCATGGTCTTGGGCAGCTCTGCCTCTGTGGCTTTGTAGGGTATAGCCTCCCTCCCAGCTGCTCTCACAGGCTGGTATTGAGTGTCTGTGGCTTTTCCAGGTGCACTGTGCAAGCTATCTATGAATCTACCATTCTGGGATCTGGGTCTGTGTCATGGTTGCCCTCTTATCACAGCTCCACTAGGTGGTGCCCAGTAGGGACTCTGTGTGGGGGCTTTGACCCCACATTTCCCTTCCTCATTGCCATAGCAAAGGTTCTCCATGAAGGCTCCACCCCTGCAGCAAACCTCTGCTAGGGTATCCACGTGTTTCCATATGTCCTCTGAAATCTAGGCAGAGGTTCCCAAACCTTAATTATTCTGTGCATCCACAGGCTCAACACCATGTGGAAGCTGCCAAGACTTGGGGCTTGCACCCTCTGAAACAACAGCTCAAGCTGTTCCTTGGCCCTTTTTAGTCACAGCTGGAGTGGCTGGGACTCAGGACACCAAGTCTCTAGACTATACACAGCAGAGGGTCCCTGAGCCTGACCCAAGGTTTAGGACATTTATTCTTCCTAAACCTCCTGCCTTTAAAGGGAGGGTCTTCCACAAAGGTCTCTGGCATACCCTGGAGATATTTTCCCCATTGTCTTGGTGATTAACTTTCAGCTTCTCATTACTTATGCAACTTTCTGCAGCTGGCTTGAATTTCTCCTCACAAAATGGAATTTTCTCTTCTACTTCATCGTCAGGCTGCAGATTTTCCAAACTTTTATTCTCTGTTTGCTTTTAAAACTAAATGCCTTTAACAGCACCCAAGTCACATCTTGAATGCTTTGCTGCTTTGAAATTTCTTCCACCAGGTACCCTAAATCATCTCTCTCAAGTTCGAAGTGCCACAATCTCTAGGGCAGGGGCAAAATGCCACCAGTATCTGCTTAAACATAATAAGAGTCACATTTGCTCCAGTTCCCAAGAAGTTCCTCATTTCCATCTGAGGCCAGCTCAGCCTAGACTTTATGGTCTATTGGCATTTTAGGTAAAGCCATTCAAGAAATCTCCAGGCAGTTCCAAACTTTATCACATTTTCCTGTCTTCTTCTGAGCCCTCCAAATTGTTCTAACCCCTGCCTGTTACCCAGTTCCAAAGTTGCTTCCACATTTTCAGGTATCTACAGTAGCGCCCCCCCTCTACTGGTAACAATTAACTACATTAGTCCATTTTCATTCTGCTGATAAAGACATACCTGAGGCTGAGTAATTTACAAAAGAAAGAGGTTTAATTGGACTCACAGCTCCACGTGGCTGAGGAGGCCTCCCAATCATGGCAGAAGGCAAGGAGGAAGAAGTTACCTCTTACATGGATGGCAGCAGGCAAAAAAAATAAAGAGCCTGTGTGGGGAAACTCCCCTTTTAGAAACCATCAGAGCTCATGAGAGCCATTCACCACCATGAGAATGGCACAGAAAAAGATCCACCCCCATGATTCAGTCATTTCCCACTGAGCACCTCCCACAACACATAGGAATCACGAGAGCTACAAGATGAGATTTGGGTGGGACACAGAGCCAAACCATATCACATATGCAAGATTTCATCCTTAAGAACACTATATGCATATAGAAAAACTGCACTCAGTTGAAATGAACTATGTAGCTATCTATAAAATGCACACAAGCAGACACCTTAAATATCTACTGGCTACGTAAGTTCACTAGGAGCCACAACTATGCACATCCAGTGTTACAACTTTCTGATTTCAAGTAAGCCTCTTTCCACCCTTCACAGTCACTCACAAGAGCAACCTTTCTAACAGCCCTATTCACAGGCAAGCTTCAGGTCTTTTTGAAAGCAGGACACCAAATTTATTGTAATATTTAAGTGACAGCAAGTCTGTATTGCTAGACCTCTGGGACCTATTTGACATCTCACCCTGTGAAGGCTTCCAAAATAGCCAAATTCTGGGGGTGCTTCTCTGAGCTCCAGTGGAAGCTTGGGGGAACTCTGCCCACCTTCCTGTGTTTTTGTCTCACACATCTTTCAGTTATTCCCTCTTCAGGAATACGTCAAGGTGAAATCCATGTCAAATTCAATAGAAGCCTTCAATCTCACCCATTTTTGAAACAGCAACAGTTTCTGAAGAATGGCCTAGCACAATTTTCAAATAGTTTAGACATGATTCTTTGTAAAATGAAGGATGAAGAAAACATTAACTCTAAAACTTTTCCAATTTGGGGTCACAACTGGTCCCACTCTAGTCACTTGGGACTTAGTATTCATATTGAAAATGCTGAGATTTAAAGTATTTTTGAGCATGTCATTAGCACTGTAGCCACACCCAGTGTACCCTATAAGCTAACGAAAGAAAATAAAAGCAAAAATCTTTATCCTGTGTTATTGTTTAGTGAGTTAGTCACACACAACAAAGGCAATAAATCTCTACAGCTAAAAGGAGCTTAATGGTTGAAACATCCTCAGAGGACATGGGAAGCAGCAAAAGAATAATTGCAAAGAATAACACATGATGCCTGCGATTACTAACATTTAGTTTCTGAAGATCACTATAGTATAATATTTGAAAGTGAATTACTCTATTAATCCTCACTAGAAGCTCCAAGGAGGGGAATTTTCAGTTTTAATACAGACTTATACTAGTCTAAAAGTTCCTTTAGTCTTTGTTCCCTAACTTTGTCTTTCTGTAAAATGGTCCATCTAAAATGTTCCTACCTTTCTAATGTGGAATGAGGATTATCTATTAAATAGCTGCAAAGCCCTGGGGAAATGTGACTTGTGGCTCTACGGCTGCATGACAGTAGATGGAGCTGTGAAGACATGAGGAACTGGCTGAATTCACTGGGGAGAGAGGACAAGTGTCAATGAGTATAGGAAACCTTCATTCTTTGACATTCTTTGATCCCAAAGGATCACAGAATGCCCCTCGGTCTATTCATGGTCACTGCACAAAGAATCAGAAAGAATCCTGCATGTCCTCTTCATGCTCATAATAGAAACAAACCTCACCTCAACCTTCACTCTCTTCATGTTCCCCAAGTTATAAGGCTATAAGTAAAATTATAGCAAACACTATCTTTTCTTCCATTTTTATCCAGGAGTTTATACCATTTTAGCTTTTTATTTAAAAAAAAATAAAATGTAGCAAAAGTTGCACAAAACATTACAATAAACTTTATGATACCCACCATCCCTATTCCTCAGTCATTGACACTCTGCGGCTTCCTCTCTCTCTTTAAATGTATCTACATCTCCATATCTGTATATCTGTATCTACATATAAATATTTTTATGCATTTATACTTAAAATTATTAATACTGATGAAACTTTTGAGAGTATGTTTCAGATTTCACAACTCTTTATTTCTAATTACTTCATTGTGTATCCTCTAAGATTATGAAAATTTTCTTACATAACCACAAAAGAAAATTAAATTGGGGAAATTTAATATTGATGGAAAACAATAGTGCCCCTTATTCTCAAGCAAGGCATTCCAACACTGCCTGTGCGTGCCTGAAAACACAGACAGTACTGAACCCTATATAGATTGTCTCCAACTTACTATGGTTCAACATAAGATTTTTTTTTTTTGCCTTTAGGATGTTGTGAAACCATTCTGTTTTACTTTCTATACAGTATTAAATAAATTAATGGGATATTCAATACTTTATTATAAAATGGGCTTCATGTTAGATGATTTTCCTTAACTGTAGGCTAATGTAATTGTTCTGGGCATTTTTAAGGTGGGCTAAGCTAAGCTATAATGTTTGATAGGTTAGGTGTATTAAATGCATTTTCAATTTACAATATACTCAACTTACAATGTGTTTATAGAGATGTAATCCCATTATAAGTGGAGAAATAGCTATATCTGCTGGTTTTTTTCTATACACATCTATAATAAAGTTTAATTTATAAATTAGGCACAGGAAGAGATTAACAGTTATAAAATAGAATGATTATGACAATATACTATAAAAAAAGTTGTATGAACATAGTCTCTCTCTCTCTCTCTCAAACGATCTTATTATACTGTACGCCAGGTAATGGAAACCGGAAAAAAAGAAATCGAAGATAAGCAGGTGCTACCATACAGTTTCTGACTTACAATGGTCTGACTCACAGGTTTTCAACTTTAAGATTAGTTTATCAGGATATAGCCCCATCAAAAGTCGAGGTACATCTGGATTATGATGGTTCAATTTATCTATATTTATGATGGATTTATAGGGGTATTAAATACATTTGACTTGTGAAATCTGGGGTTTATCTGGATGCAGTTTTAATGTAAGTCAGAGTATCTGCTATTATCTAATATATAATACAATCCAAGTCAAATTCTGTTCATTTTCAAAATAATGTCTTTTGTAGCTATTTTTTCCAGCCTGGGATCCAATTCAATTTTCTGCATCACGTTTAGTTTTTAATGCTGTTTATTATTCTTTAATATGACAGTTCCTCAGCTATCTTTGTTGTTCACGTCATTAATATTTGAAAGATATAGGAAGATTAATCTATACAAGCATATTCTTGTCTGTTTCTTCAAAATTTTATTCAGGTTATATTATTTTGATAGGAATACTACAGAAGCTTGAGACAATAACTATTTCTTTAGTTCATAATAACAAGGGTTGGCAATTTGTACTAGGCTCAGCCGGGGACCTCTGTTCTGTCTGGCCTCACTGATGGTTCTGCCACCATTTGCCCAGGAGGCTGGGACGGACTGATTTATGATGGCCACAGCTGAAATGGCTTGTGTCTTCCCCAAATGGTCACTCATCTTCCATAGGCTAGTCTGAGCTTGCTTACACGGCAGCTGGCCAGAGTTTCAAGATAGTAAGTTGGAACATGAAAGATCCTTGAAACCCATGCTGGGAGCCAGCACAACCTCACTTCCATCACGCTGTACTCGTAGCAAATTACAAGACCAAGTTACATTGAAGTGCATGGGAAATACAACTCCACTTTTTGATGGTAGGAGATGCAAAGTCACATTTCAAAGCATGTGGATTTAGGGCATGGAGGAGAATTATGGCTATTCATGCAATCACAGATAGTTATCACCATCCACATTTTACAGTAGATTTTAGTAGTGTTCATTATCAAAAGGAAGTCATAGCATATGGCTCGCCATTCCCATCAGCAGCCTCTTTGAATTTGCTACCTGAAAATATCCTGTTAGTTGAGAAAGATTCAGTGGAGAGTAACTCTACTTACGGGCCAAAAGCAGGTTAGTATGTTGTTACCAAGTTAACTGTGATTTTCTCCATCCATATAGATTATTTATAATTTTGAGTTTAACACACTGTGTCCATTCTATAGAAGCAATCTATTGAGAAAGAGTTGGGTCTATTCTTTTAAGTAATCAAAGATTATATGTCACGTTGTGTCTTGTCAAATTACACAAAAGGGCTTTGTTGAATCAAGGCGTAAAGAAAGAATGATGGTCTTTCAGACTTTATAAAACACCATGACAGACATCAGAAAATAACAGACCCAAGACTCCCAGAGGAGGACTGGGGAAAACCAGCACTGTATTTTCACAAAAGTGCAGCATGAAAAACCAAGATTTTTTCATGGAGTTCCACAGGGTCATGCCAGATGGTTGATTTAATAGAGATTGTGGAAAGTGGACATTCTAGAGGGAAGAGCATTCCAACCTCAGAACAGAAAGCAAGACCCCAAGGTGGTAGGCCACAGAGCAAACTTAGGGCGTGTAGCCAAGTGGGGACATCTTTGGGCAGTCATGACCTGAAGGTGATGGGCTAAAAAGAAAAATGTCAACAAAATTTAACATCTCATCCTTTGGAGTTTTGATATGGTAGCTATCATCAAAAAGTTTCACAAAACAAAGTAGGAATGCTTCTTCTCCAGGATTAAAAAAGTTAGGTTTACTCTGGAAGCACCCAAAATCAGCACAGTGCAATATCACGTAAATGGTGAGTGTGTCTCTTCCTACACAAAAATGGACAGAAGTGATATATCAGATGTATATAGAAAGAGAGAGTTTAAATACAATTTTGTTAACTTTAGTACTGTTTTTGCATGCTTTAGTGAACATACCTCAAGCATCTGCGCACTTTTATTTCAGAATGTCATGTTGCTTTAATTTCTTAGCAAGATCTTGAATAATCTTTAGACCTGAGAAAACAGGAAGTAATTTATAATGATATGGCATTTAGATCATGTACATGCATTTAAGTGCATTTTTTTAATTGGTAAAATCTGTCAGTGAAAGAGTAATAGTTGTTGCATATTTAGGCTTTTCTAGAGATTTCCATCTTTTCTACCTGATACATATTATACTTTAAATAATTAAAATATTCACAAATCTGCAACAACCAAGATCTTATTGATGATAATTAAAATAGGACATGGTAAAGGCAGTTCCCTAAGTAATTTGAAGCCCCAGTTTTCTAAATTAAAGGATCTTATGGTTCAAATGTTAAAGAATAAAATTTCCTTCATTAGTTCCCATCCAGTAAAGCAATACTGCCACAATGGTCAAAGATTTTTCATATCTCCATAAAACAATTAATTTAGCTGAAATAAGAGAAGAATATGATCTTTAGAAAACACCCATTTTATCATGTTACCAAACTAATTATAACTGTTCAGGAACCCTCAGTAATTTTCACAAGACTCTGACCATTGACCCTCAAGTTCTTCCAAAAATTTTTATACAGGAAAAATAGCAGTAGTAACCTATTCACTAATCTTATCTTTCTGGATACCTACTCAGCTCTCTTTATTTCACTTATTTATTATGGTAAATATCAACTCATTTTTCAGATGAGAAAGCAGTTGAGGGATCACTGAAATTTAAAAATAGTGATACAGTAAAAAATGGAATAGAACATCTTGATTTCTGTTTCAGGGGATTTTTTTAAAAATGCTCTTTTTAAGAAGTGAAGAAGTGATCTTTCTATATAAGACTTGTGCTTCAGCCATGACATTCAGCCATGACATTCAGTGTCCTCACTTGGACACTGAATTGTATTCTAGAAAGTTCTTGTCTGGCCTATTAGTTACACATTACTTTTGACATTCAACTAATGCAGTGTCGATTTAACTAAACAAGTAAACTTGTTCAGTGGGACATAAAGAACAGAAGCAGGGCCAGGTGCTGTGCTCACGCCTGTAATCCCAGCACTTTGGGAGGCCAAGGCGGGAGGATCACAAGATGAGGAGATCAAGACCATCCTGGCCAACATGGTGAAACCCCTCTCTACTAAAAATACAAAAATTAGCTGGGCGTGGTGGCACGTGCCTGTAGTCCCAGCTACTTGGGAGGCTGAGGCACAAGAATCGCTTGAACCTGGGAAGCAGAGGTTGCAGTGAGCCGAGGTCTTGCAAAATAGCCTGATGAAAGAGCAAGACTCCATCTCAAAAAAAAAAGAAAAAAAAAAAAAAACAGAAGAAAATGGAACCATAAAATATACTTGATGTGACAGTCTTTCTTCATATACCGTTAGGATACTTTATTTAGTTGAATAACTGGAGTTGACTGGGTTATCACAGAATTATTTTCTTATTTATTCCTCTTGAGCCCAGCTTAACTGTGGAAGAAGTTCTTCCACTTAACAAATGAGTCTCCGTAATAGTCTACATATTACTATAGACATTGGAATTATAATAATGAATTGGGCTAAATCCCTCCTCAAGAAGTTGAATTTGAAGAGAAAGAAATGTAGGTACCAAATTTTATTATCATGTGGTAGGTGAATTAACAGAAGCAGACACAGGGTATTTTGAGAGACCAGAAGAAAGGAGCTTATCCTAGGCTAGACGGTCAGGCAGGGCTTCAGTTGATTCTTAAAGGCATGTGGGATTAATTCAGGAAGAACAAAGAAAAAAATTCAGACCAGGTAACATGAGAATGTCACAGCATGAGACTGGGGAGGGGGTAATTTTATAAGTTGGTTTTTTTTAAAAGCAGACCATAGTCAGGGCAAGGAGTGGTGGGAGATGAAGACAGAGGGATGATTTTACCTTGTTCCTTAGTACGTTTGAAGATGTAGGAATTCTATTTAGTCTTTCCAGCTATTCTAACCTCCCTGGGTTGCTCCTAATTCTTTTACATGCTTTTCTAATTCCTTTACCAAGGCTTTGTTATAAACTCTCCAGTGGTGCAGGGCTCTTGGCAGAGGAGCTTTCTGGATCTTTTCTCCTTTTCCACAATGTCCTTTTCTTGCCAGAGGAATCTGGCCTTTTGAGTTCAGCCTTGCCCAGGAGCCTGACTTTATTCAAGGAAAGCCTTCCTAATGCTATTACCTAAATGTGGCCAAATTGTTCCTATATAGCTAACTGTTCTTGCAGTAACTGACATAATTGTTCTCTGCACCCAGCCAGGTGAAATTGCAGCTTTTAAAGATAAATTTGTGGAAAAAAAAAGATGATATGTGCACAGATATTTACATCACACCTTTCACCTTTGCCACACTTCTTTTACCTCCCTGTTGGTAGCCTCAGAAATTTCAATGCAAACATAGTCATTAGAATGTGATTAATTATTGTGAAACATTAGAAATGAGAGAATGATTGAATATATTATAATAAATTACTATTTGTAAACTCATAAACTCATGTTTAAAAACTTTTAAAAGAAGTTTTCTAATATTGTACAAAGATATGAAAACTTCCTATGATGTATATTTATTTGAATGAATTGAATTAAATACGTCTTTGCTTTAATTTTTCATTTTCAAAAATATTGCAACCACTTCAGAAAGTCATAGGGAATAGTCTAATTAACACTCAGAGAATCTGAAGGATGTGGTCAGTGTCCAGTCTGTAGCTTGGCCAAGAATTTTAGAACCATTGCCTTAGAATTTAGGACTCCTTACTTCAAGCCTAATTTTTCACTTCTACACTCTGTTTCTTCCCTTTCCATGATAAACATTTTATCAGACTGTGTCTTTTCCTTACTTCTCTTAGAGCAGCTAGAGGTGGAAGAGGAAATTGATTCAAACTCACCCTCTGGTCATAAAGAATATTTCTCATATTTTATGGCAGGACAATTGTTTTAAGTTTTCTTCTCTTCTTAAGCCAAAGTTCCAGTGTGTTTCAGAAATTTATCAACATTGAGATTTTAATATAGAATGAGTGAATGTGTAAGTAAATCAACATACAAAATAATTATTTTAGATTTTTTGGTAAAACGTTACTAGATCTATCATACAGTGACATCAATCAAAATAAAATGGAAGTCAGTTTAAGAATGTTCTTCAATTGTCCCCATCTTCAAAAGGCATGGGTGTGCTAATGTAATTAATTTAAATTATAGGTTTAATAACTGCAATGATTTTTTTGCCATTCAACATTGAAGCCAATAACAATTTAATTTGGATTTACGTTGAAAATCAACACATACTTGGACCATTTTCCTAAGAATAAGCTTCTTTGGGCTATAAACTTTGGAACCTAACAAGTGATTTTTAGTTGTGGAAATTCACTGGTGGATAAGAGTAGACCTGTCACAGAAGGTAGCTGGAATTGGGATCTTGATTTTCTTTGAATGGAGGTGGATGGAAGCATCAAGGCTCAGTGTTCTTTGTTTAAAGAAATTGCTTCTGCTGGCACTGTCCAATCTTGGCACCATTTCAGGCCACTCTTAGCTGGGGGCCAGTTCGTTCCTCCGTCAGTACTTCCTCTGTTCTAAAATTGTTTCCTTGAGTGACCCTGGTCCTGACCATTCACTGACTCTCTGAAGTTGAGGACTGGAAGAAATGACAATCATCCAACCAAAACTTCTCAATGTATTTCTAGTTGAGTCTTTAATAAACATGCATGACATCCCACTTTTCTATCTTAAAACTCTGACAGGATGCCTTACCCTTGTTAGTAAAGTGAGTTTTTCTGACCACTAACATTCAGAAATTGTGTTTTCTAAATTTTTTTTCTACCTCATCTCAGAAATTCTGATATGCATATCTCCCTCCAAAATGGTAGGCTACTATTATTAATTGAGAATCATTGATTTAATCTAATTATCCAGCTTTACACATAAAAAGTTTGTAATTTGCACAAGATTAAATCACTCATGAAAGGTACAGAATGAAACGTGAATTTTCTTATTCCCAGACTGGACCTCTAGAATAGAGCTGTTTTGAGAACTCAGGCTTCATTGCTTCCTGTTCAGTTTCTCCATGCTGTCTTTGAATATTGCCTCCAACTTTTATATCCTAACCACACCAGAACTGCCATCCCACCAACAAGACCTTACAATAGTGACTGCAGAAGCCAATCAAGTTTCTGATGGGTTTCTGAACTGGGACACAGAAACAGAATGTGCAGCTCACCAGTGGTTAGGTCCTGTCATGATACATATCCATTTACTGAATACCTTTTGTGTTTTAAACTAGTTCCTGGAAATATAGATAGAAATAAAATAGATAGTCCCTGGAAATATAGATAGATATAAAAGCTAGCAGTTCAAAAGTAGTATTTGCAAAAGATTTCCCAACCTTTGCCAATTTCTTTTTTCATATGACGACATAGAAATTAAAGCCATTTTCTTCTTCTTCTGTGTTCCTAATTTCTGTAACGCTGGTGAAAGCAGCAATATGTAATAGGTTAAGCAGTAAATTAGTTGTTCTAGCTAATTCTCAGCTTTGGCATGTCTCCTCATTCATAAAATGAGAGAGTTAAGGCAATTAATCACAAAGGTACTTATCAACTGTAACATTCTATGATGCTCTGCAATCCAAATTCTTATTGACTTGATGGAAATGCTTGCCATTTTCCCATTGTATGCCCATGTTAACCAATGTGTCATAAAATGACTCATGAAACTAGAGATTTGTCTGTACTGGCAGTCAATTTATAACACCCGCACACATAGTAAATGCCTCACTATAGTGTAAAAGATATGTAGTGTATCTGTGATATAAGTGATATTAACTATTTCTAGGGGTGACTCTACCCTATCCTGATACTTTTAAAACATGTGTTTCCATTATTTAGCCAAAGATTACCAGGGAAATTTCTCATCATCAAGCCTATTCTACAGATAAAGAAAACGGGAGATTTCTGTCCATGTGTGAGTTGGGCTCCTTCACACTGACTCAGTCCTAAGAGCCTGAGTTAGTGTGAATGGGCTTCCACATCTCCCTGCCTAATAGCATAGCCTTCCATTGCTTCCACACAAGCCAGCTCACTATCACTAACCAAGACAGCACATCTAGTGATGACTACAATCTATATAATAAGCCAGAGTATCTTTTCAAAATGAGCATTTCATCTCATATATACAACCTTCCTCGTATTGAAGGAAGGGAAATAATCTTGGTATCTACTTAAAATGGGAAATATGGTCATCAACTGTGAGAAGCAACCTCTGTGATAGCCATTAATAATTCCCCACACCTTCTGGTATCCATGCACGTGTGAAATCCCCTCCCTTTGAGTGTAGGCTGGACTTCCTTACGCTCTTCTAATGAAGGGAATACAGTACAAGTGATGACTTTTACTTCAGAGATCAGGTGAAAAAGACTGTGACTTATGCCACATCAAGTCCTGAGTTCTTCCTCTCTATCTTTGTGTCTCTGTCTCAGTCTCTCGCTGTCTCTCTACCATTCTCTCTCTCTTTCTCTCTCTCTCTCTCTCTCTCTGTGTGTGTGTGTGTGTGTGTGTGTGTGTGTGTGTGTGTACGTGTCACAGGGAAAGTCTTGGAATACCTGTTCTGAGAGAAGCAAACTGTCATTTTGTAAGTGGCCTATTGAGAGGCCAATGTGTCAACAGCTGATAACACCAGCAACAGCTAACAAGGACCTCCAGCCTGCCGACAGCCATGTGGCCAATCTTGGAAGCAGATAGTTCCCCTGTCGAGCCTTCTGATGGCTGCATCCCCAGAGAGCACCTTGACTATAGCATGTTAGGGACTCCAAGCCAGAGGCACCCTGCTAAGCTGTACCTGGATTCCTGATCCTGTGAGATAATAAACTTTGTTCTTAGCTGATAATTTGAGGGTAATTTGTTATGGAGCGGTAGATAACTAATTTCAACAAAGTAATTTTGACACCCCAACCTTACTTGGGGTGGCTTAGTCTTCTAAGGGGAACTCATAGTTCATGCTCTCATATTTGCTGTCATTTTTTCAGCAACGACAGAGCTTTGTGAATGGATCACAGCTGTCCCAATGTAATTCTCCAAGAGGAAATCCTGGCTCCATCTGCCAACGGGGAATCAGCTAGCCCATTGTTAAAGACAATAACAAAAATTCTATCTAAAATATTTTCACTTCCTCACACTCATGTTCAAGCAGAGCTTCTGAACATTCCTTTTGGCAAACATGTCTCCTACTGCATCTTCAGTGAAACAATTGCATTTTCTAGCCCTTTGCCTGGAGACATGCCTTACTGTGCCAGCTGCCCAGTGCTCTTCCAAAGCTCTTCCAAAGTCAGTGCCCACTCAGGAGAAATGCCACATGTTTTCATTTTGGGTTCATGTGGATACCCATTTGAATGCATATTGGTGTTTTAAACTTTCTTGAGGTGAAATAAATCCAGACTTTTACATTTGTCTTGTAAAAGGAGAATAGTCTAAGATATTCTCCTCTCCTTTAGTTTGTTCCTCGTTTCTAAAATGGCACCCACATTCACCAAAATACAACTTATTTCATCATTTGTCAGCATTTCCAGACCAGAGAAATACCACTTTCCTTGTAAAAGTTACATTAAACTATGATAAAATTATTTTTTAGTAAGGCAGCACCTCAAGAAATTACCTCAGGGCTGATAAAAAGAAGCCTCGACCTCTGTCTTTAGGTTTATAGTCTAATGCTTACTCAGCCATTTACCTTTTTACTCACTTCTGTTCATCAATTGTTGATTGTTTTCAACTAACACAAAAATATCGGGACACTATACCTGCTATTTGGTGCATGAGTGGGGATAGTAGGCACTGCCTTAAACCTTTTATTCAAGCAGAATTAGACCAACCAGGAACTCTGCTAGGAGATTATCAAATCTACAGTGTTATTCTCACCACCCAGTCATTCATCATAATCTTCTTTATGGTAATACCAATTATAATTGGGGATGTCAGCAACTGGCTAGTCCCTCTGATAATTGGTGCATCTGATATGGCATTTCCCCAGATAAATAATATGAGCTTCTGACTTACCCCTGCATCTTTTCCACTCTCACTTGCATCCTCAATAGAAGCTGATGCTGGCACCAGCTGAACAGTGTATCTCCCTTTAGCAGGAAACCTAGAGCATACAGGATGCTCTATGGATCTGACTATCTTCTCCCTCCACTTGGCAGGTATGTCTTCCATTTTAGGGGCCATTAACTTTTTAATTATAATTCTTAACATAAAACCCCCAGCCATATGCCAGTATCAAACACCCCTTTTCATCCGATCAGTCCTCATTACGTCAGTCCTACTCCTTTCTCTCCCAGTCCTAGCCACCTTCATTACTATACTATTAACTGACCGTAATCTCAACACTACTTTTTTTGACCCCGCTGGTGGGGGTGACCCTATTTTGTATCAACATTTATTCTGCCTCTTTGGTCACCCCTAAGTCTATATCCTTATCCTACCAGGCCTCAGGATAATCTCCCATATCGTAATGTATTATTCTGGAAAAAAGGAATCATTTGGGTATACAGGCATAGTATGAGCATAATATCAATTGGCTTCTTAGGATTTATCGTATGGGCTCACCATATATTTGCAGTAGGAACATACATAGACACACGAACATACTTTATCTGCGCTACTATAATTACTGCTATCCCTACTGGCATCAAGGTCTTTAGCTGATTAGCTACACTGCACGGCGGTAACATCAAATGATCTCCTACAATATTCTGAGCCATAGGATGCATTTTCCTTTTCACAGTAGGAGGTCTAACTGGCATTGTACTAGCTAATTCATCACTAGATATTGTTTTACATGACACATATTATGTTGTAGCCCATTTCCACTATGTCCCATCAATAGGAGCAGTATTCACCATCATAGGAGGCTTTGTCCACTAATTCCCCCTATTTTCAGGTTATATACTTAATCAGACCTATGCTAAAATCCACCTCACCATTATATTTATAAGTGGTAATTTAACCTTTTTCCCACAGCACTTCCTCGGTCTATCCGGTATGCCTCCACGTTACTCCAATTATCCTGATGCACACATCACATGAAACATTATCTCATCCACAGGCTCATTTATCTCACAGCAGTTATACTAATAATCTTTATAATCTGAGAAGCTTCTGCTTCAAAACAAAAAGTACTAACAATTGATCAGCTACTAATTTAGAGTGACTTTACAGCTGTCCACCACCTTACCACACATTCGAAGAGCCAACCTACATGAAAACCTAAATGAAAAAGGAAGGAATCAAACCTCCAGAAACTGGTTTCAAGCCAATCTCATAACCTCTATGACTTTCTCCATAAGATATTAGTAAAACCACTACAAAACTTTGTCAAAGTTAATTTACAGGTTTAATCCTATATGTCTGAATGGCGCATCCAGTTTAATTAGACCTTCAAGATGCTACAGCTCCTTTCATAGAAGAACTGCTCATTTTCCATGACCACGCTCTTATAATTATTTTCCTAATTAGTTCCCTGGTCCTATATATTATTTCCCTAATACTCACAACAAAATTAACTCCTACTAGCACCACAGATGCCCCAAAAATCAAGACTGTCTGAACTATCTTAACTGCCATTATCTTAATTTTAATTACCCTCTCCCATCCCTACGTATTCTGTACATAACAGATGAGGTTAACAACCCTTTCCTTACTGTCAAAGCAATTGGCCATCAATGATACTGAAGCTATGAATACAGGCTATGAAGAATTAGGCTTTGATTCTTATACAATCCCAACAGCAGACTTCAAGTCAGGAGAACTTCAGCTCCTCAAAGTTGATAACCAAACGATTCTCCCAACAGAGATCCCCATCCGTATATTAATCTCATCTGAAGATGTCCTGCACTCATGAACTATCCTCTCACTGGGCCTCAAAACCGATGCAATCCCTGGATGCTTAAATCAAACTACCTTGACCATTACACAAACAGTTCCCAAGTGGCAGAAGTGTTTAAGAAAAAGTTCACGTATGACAATAAGAACACTGAGGGCTCAGACTCAGACAAGTAGGAGAAATACCTACCTGCACTGAGGATGTAAATTTAATGATGGAGGGAAGAATGACTACTTGGCTTATTTATCTAATTTTACCTAACCTGGACTGATATTGACTTTATTTTTTTACATTCTGCATTTCATGTTATTTAAATAAAAATACCACATTTTCCATTTTCTGTAATCTATTGGTCTGGCCAAAAGCAGAGAGCACTTTAAAAATATAGCAGACTTAAACTACATGAGAGTAGAATAATGTCATTGCTACCTGGGTGGTAATCTGACCATCATGGTAGTAATGGTTTCCAAGAAACCAAACAAGACACTACAGGAAAAAATCAAGGCCCACCTCCATAGGCACTGACTGGTTAGTGCAGCTTTGCAACATGTGGATATGTCTGCATGTTAAATGATAGAGAGAGTCTTGAGAGAGAATCAGAAACTTATACAAATAAAATCATATTTGAGGAACCTACCATTTCTAAAATTAGAACAAATGTATTTAAATCCTCCAGTCGCTCTCCAGAATTATGATGATGGACTATAAGAGATCAGTACATTTTTCTTACCCATTTTGCTTTGTCAATTTGAGGAGTGCTGGTAGGAAGGTGTGTACGGCTGAAGAGAGGGCCGCACGGCCATGCCAGCCAGGATGGCCGTGAGTGAATTTAGTGGGAAAAGAAGTCGTAAAGTCATAGGATCATAATTCCATTTTTCTTATTATCAGTGCTACTTCTAGAATATTACAAGTTTCTTAGGTTAGGAAGATTTTATATTCCTCCCTCAAATATAATTTGATTCTAAATAATTAGCTTAAATAGAGTCAGCCTGATAGAGTACTGAATTATGAATCTGGAGAAAAAAGGTTTCTGTCTCAGCTCTGTTGTTTATGGTATGCTACACTGTGTTTCTGCACATCAACATGCAATGTGAAAGGTAAGAATCTTAAATATTTATCTATGTATCACAGAAGGTTGATGTGAAGATTAATACAGCAAGTGGAAAGCCAGAAGCTATTGATTATATGATTATATTCTTGTTATTATTGCTGCTAAGTTATTTGAAACTGATCATTTTCCATAATGCAAAGTAATGACACAATATCAACATAAATGTTTAGGTGATACGTAAATGAGTAACAACAGAACGAGAGTGTGTTGATGCCTCTAATTCTGACTTTTTTCCAGAGACTCTTAGTTTACTTCAAATTATACATCAGTCTGATTTACATCCAGACACACTGATTTCAGGTTGGGGGCTCAGAAGGCTCTTTGCAACACCCCATTCTCACATGTAACTTCTACTTTTTCTCAATGCCTAATAAATGTCCCAGTCATTCCACAGTATGCACTAAATTAAAAAAAAACTATTGTTCCCCCTCACCCCCACCAGGTAAGATAATGCAATGTCTTCAATCAACTAGAAGTTAGGAGTGACTGATTCCTGCTGCTTGGCTGAAAACTGTGGTGATAGGTGGGGAAAGAACAAGACACCAGGGGCCTGGAGAATCACCCATGTATTAGTCTGTCCTTATAGTGTAAGACTGCTATAAAGAACTGCTGGAGACTGGGTAATTTATACAGAAAAGATGTTTAATTGACTCACAGTTCCACATAGCTGGGGATGCCTCAGGAAACTTGGAATCATGGCAGAAGGGGAAGTAGAAACATCTTACATGATGGCAAGACTGAGAGCATGTGAAGGAGGAACTGCCAAACACTTATAAAACAAGCAGATCTCATGAGAACTCACTTGCTGTCATGAGAACAGCATGGGGGAAATCGCCCCATGATCCAGTCGCCTCCCACCAGGTCCTTCCCTTGACCCCTGGGGATTACAATTCAAGATGAGATTTGGATGGGGATGCAGAGCCAAACCATATCAACCCACATGTGAAGAGTAAGGATTCAGCAGGGTCAATGAAAAAGTTGTGGTTATTTTACTCATGAATGTCTCCCTTCAATAAAATTTTGAATTTGACAGTGGATCTTCTCTTAGAGCTGTTAATAGCTTTTTATTTTAAGGTCTAAGAGAGAAAAAAAGACAAATTCCAAATATGTCAAGCTATGGGTTTTTGGGTAAAGTAAGTTTGATTCAAAAGCTAAGAATTAGGAGTTCATTTATGCAGAATTCCAGCAAATACTGAAGGACCATAAAAGCAAATATTAACTTCAGGGAACTAAAATTTGACCAGTTAAACATATATATATATATATGCACACATATGCTATATATGTTACATATTCCTTACATATTTGCTACATATATACACACATATGCTACATATGTATAGCAGATATGCCACATGTATATACATGCATATACATTTATACAAAAATTAATATTGCATACATATGCTATATTATAGATGTGTTACATATATACACATTTGCTACATATAAACACACATATGCTACATATATGAATATATACACATTTGCTACTTATACACACACACATATACCATGTGTATGAAGATTAATATTGCAAGACAAATTCTGTGTCCCCACCCAAATCTCATCTTGAATTGTAATCCCCAGGAATCAAGGGAAGGATCTGGTGGGAGGTGACTGGATCATGAGGCGATTTCCCCCATTTGAGGTAACATTAATTTATTTGTCTTGCAATATTAATCTTCATATACATGCTTGTATGTGTGCATTTATTAGGAAATGGTTGCATTTATTAGGAAATGGCCATTGACAGCAATACTGTTTGCCATGTTCACACATTCTGAGAATGCAGAACAAACATTTTTGCATATACACACAAATATACTACATATACATGTAGTATATTTGTGTGTATATGTATATGTAGCATATGAGTATATATGGTAGCATATGTATATATAAACACATATGCTTGCAATATTAATCTTCATATTAACTTTTTGGGATACACAGACAAATATTTAAGATCTTTACCTTTTACATTGCATGTCGATGTTTATATATGTGTAGCATATGTGTATATAGATACATATATAAGTGTATATATGCATATATAAAAATGTATCTCTATTAAATTGGGTCAGCAGTTAAGAGTTCAGATTCCAGGAGATCAGATGTTCAGTCTGCCCTTGTAAGCCCAGTCCAGTTGGATGCTAGTGTGTAAGATAAACCATCTTCTTAGCCCTGCATGGGGCCCCAGAAGTTTATTATATTGGAAAGAACACTGGGGACATGACATAAATGTCCTCACTAATAGAGGCAAACATTTAGAAGCAAGATTGCAACTAATCTTCTCTCACTCCAGCCTTGCATGATGGAAAACTTTGAGAATATGAACAAAAGTAATTGATTGTGTTAATCCTTTTCTACCTGGGAAAAGGCATCCGCACCTGTCAATTTGGAGTGGTTGCCCAGGAGAGAACTGTGGGAATACAGCCATGGGAGAATTAGAGGTGAGTTGCCAGGCGGGCTGAATAATTTCTTCTTTAACAGCTTGAAGCCCAGGAGTCACATTTCCTATTTACAAAAAGCTCTCCAGGACGTAACGAAATCTGAGGTTTCCCAGGAGGTCTTGGCCTCTCTCACCACAAGTCTATGTCTTTGGATGATACAAGCTTTTGTAGTTTTGGAAGAAAATTTGGGTTGTGAATGTGCCCAACACACCCCTGGCAGAGCCTGGATGAGAGAAAGAGGCTCATCTTTCAAGTCCTCTGCCACTCCCTTTAAAACAGGGCTTTTTAAAAAGGGCCTCGAGACTTACTTCCTGGCTGCAACTTCAAAGCACAGATGAGTGCTTGATTTAGAGCTCTGAGGCCTCCATGTCTATTATTATTATTGCAAAATAAGAACAAGTCAGCCACGTGTTTATAAACGTCCCATGACAGCAAACTCACTGGCTCCAGGATGCAACATTAGGCTGTGCCTGCACTGGAGGTAGGGAGGGAAGCCCAAGTAAGGTTGGTTAAATGCCATGAAGAAAAATGCCGCTGGAGAACAAGGGGCAGCAGCATTTCCTAATTTTTGGTGGGCATTGTGTTCATTTATTAGGAAGTGGTCACTGACAACAATACTGTTTGCCATGTTAACACATTCTGAGAATGCAGAACAAACTTGTGACTCAGAGGGCTGAGAGAAAGCTGTAAGGAGTTGGGGAAGGGAGCTCAGCATTACTGTTAATTAAACTGAGGGCTCAGGCCTTTATCAGCCCACCAGGCTATCGGATGGCAGCATAATGTGTCTGTAAGTCTGCCTAAGAATGAGATCAGTGCATTTTCCAAAAGTAAGTAAAAATTGAAGTCATTGCTTCATTTTCTGTTTTCTTGGCAGGTGAGATAGAACAGGTGGGTGTAAACTAATGAACAACAAAATAAAAAAGAAAAGAAACAGCAATCAAAAGCAATAGAACACAAAGTAAAGAAAAGGATACAGAAATAAATGAACAAAGGACTGTCTTGGTTCAGGTTCCTTAGAAGCTGGACTTAAAACAGGAAATCAGGTGTGCATGATATATTGAGAGAGGATTCTTAGAAGAGAAGAGAGAAACAGCAAGAGGCAGGGGCGTAGACTGAGATGGAATATAGCATTAGCCTGATCTGATGGTAAGCTTTGGAGCAGGAACAGGACAGAATTGGTGTTAATTTGAGGCAAGAGGACTGTCCTTTTACACTTCAGTGTCAATTGAGCTTCCTGGATGGGGTAAAGGGAGAATAGCTTTCAAGCTAAGGCTCTTGCTGAGGGCAGTTCTCTGAGGATGGAGCAACTGTGAGCCCTTAGCAGCCCACTTACAGCAGCAGACAGATGGGTCTGCAAGCCAGGAAAGAGTATCTACAAGATACCAACAGTATCCACTCCAGGGGCCTATTGGAATGATAGCCAGAAATCATCTTCATTGCCAAGAACCACTCTTTTTCTCTCACTCCTTTATTATCTATGTGTAGGATAGATTAATGTGGCCTAAAGCAATAGGCTCTGAAACACTGGTCCCTTGGAAGGTTGAATTTTAATGTCCTGAGGAGCTTTTAAAAAATACAGATGCCCAAGCTATGCTCTCAGATATTGTCATTCAGGACAGCTGGAACGAGATTTGGGAATTGCATTAAAAAAAATTCCCAACCCCTATATCCTAGTAAATTCTACTTTTAAATCTATATCACCAGAGAAGATCTTCCACATGTGAACAAGAAGACAGGCCCAAAAATGCTTGTTGAAGCATTATTTGCAATGATGAAATAAGATAACACTCTGAAGGTTTTATGGTGAAACAGTAAAAGAATTGTGATGTGTCAGTCCTTAGATCACTGTGTACCAGATAAGTGAACTACCGATACATATAGAAAACCTGAAGTGGAATGAAAAAAAACAAGATGCAGTGCAATGAAAATAATACGGTGTATGTAGATTACATTTTTAAATATAGGCACAAAATATTATGTTTTCATCTCATACACACATATATAAATGTGTTATATATAATACATATTTATGTGTCAAAATATTTTTTTAAAGTTTAAAAGAAAATATAGCAGACTCATCAAGGAGGTGAGGATGAAAATGGTATTTGGGGTGAGGTCAAAGTGTTTTAAACTACATTAATAATATTGCATTATTTTCTTTTTTTTTTTTTTAAAGGCCTTAAAAAGAGAATATAACAAAGGAGCTAAGAACTGTCATCTGAAATGCTAACTCATGTTACCTGAAATGTGATCTTATCAGAGATAACTAAACATTCTCTGTAAAACAGAGAGGATTTCTCTATCCTCTATCCTATACTTGCTTTTTTTTTTTTTTATAGCGTATATATGTACCTATAAAATTGGTGCTATCTATCTGTTATCTATATTTTTCCATCACTCCCTTTAGAGTATAAGCTCCTAGAGGGCTGAAGATTTGTTTATTTCACTTCTGTTCAGAATTGAGCCTGTCACATAGTAGCCTTTCAGTAAATATTTGTTCAACCATTTTTATAGCTAAGTAAATGATCAAATCTGGTGGAGACCATGAAGATAATTCACATTATTCTCAGGGCATTTCTGTATTTTTAAAAGTTCTCTTTCACAGCCACTCCAACTTCCTCAAAAACTTCCTTGGGTAAATTGCCTGTTTTGCCATGATTAGCAGGTTTTAGGAGGTGTGGGTCTATGACAGATGAGCTCTTGCAGACAGCAGCTTTGACCGTAAGTTAGTCTCAAGATAACCGCACTAAACCAATTGATTAGTAAAGTTTAAAATGTGTTTCTTAATCATCAAGCAATTTCAGTTAAAAAAAAACGAGCAAATAAAATCTATCTCACTCTCTCTCTCTCTTTCACACACACATAAAATCATAACCAACTTGCACATACATAGAAATATAGCAAGAGTTCAGATAACTTGAGCTTTATCTTTATCAAATAAGATGAGCAGATTCATGCCCTTGTCTATCTCCACAGCTGACCCTACATATAAAGCTTATTTTCACAGTAAATGGACCCAGCAATGTAGTAATGAAAGAGACTTCTATTGCGTAAAAGATGGCATTGTATTGAAGTGTTTGTCACTGAGTCATTTAGAATAGACTGTTTGAAGGAGAAAGAGCCTTCCACAGAGTTTGTCTTTATTGGAAGTATTTATAGAGTAGAAAAGGACATGAAATCCCAATCAAAAGTAAAAAAAAAAAAAATCAGGTGAAATACTTTTAGGAAAAACTTTCTGGTGAAACATGATATTTCTCACAATAAATAGTAGATTTGATTCTAGGTTTACAGCATGTTGCAGATGAAATTCAATAAATCTGAATACAACAACTCTTCTTCCTACTTTTTCTTTTTTCACTTAAAAGAGAGCTTTTTCCATATATGTCTTGCCAATTTCTACACATAATAAATGCCTCAATGTACTGAATCCAGAAGAGAAATAGACATGTGCATGTGATTGATGATAGGCTCTGCTTATTCATCTTGATGGGAAGGAGAAATCTGTTGGAGTCCAGTCCAAAATTTGAGGGGATATTTCTATTAAACAATGTTAGAAATTTTTAAAAAGTTAAAAATGCCAGCTGTTTAAAAATGACATTTGGTTCCACTCTTGAGTGTATCTCCCTGTTTGCACTACCATATAGTAGTAACCAGGAACGTAGCCTGACTTTGTTCTAAAACATAAATGTCAGAATCAAATCAAATCAAATAAAAGTCAAAGATAGTGGTTAGCCAGCAACAAATGGGTTAAACTGTTCTTTGTATACTCAAAAACTAAAGGAAAAAAACTAAAGAGGAGAGGAGAGGAGAGGGAAAAAAAAGTAACAAAGAGCTGGTTTTCAACCCTTGAAGCTCTAAACCCTTCCCACAATATGGGTCACATGTTTTTAAAAAACTTTTCTGTATCATTTTTAAAATTGTTCTTATTTTTAAAAAAACATGTAAATCCCAATCAGGGCTTATAATCAAAATGAGATGAGTTGATACAATTTCAGTCAAAAACAAAGAAACTGCTTGAGATCTCTTCAACTGCATCACAGACAAAATGTGTGGTTTCTATTATTATTAATTATTTAATATTGAAAAGTTTAGAAAGTACAACCTGTGTCTTGAGGGCCCCTAAGTAACCAAGCATGCAAGGTAAGGTACTACCAGGAAGTATGCATGGAGAAACCAATGGGCCAGGGTGTTTGAGGCCTGAACTTGTACACATCCAGTCTGACTTCACAGACCTGTGTTGCAGAATGGCAAGGAAATAGAACAGCAAAGTGTTCAGCAAGAGGTCAAATGAGACTAGGGAAATAAAGAGCAAGATGATTGTGAGGAGGAATCCCCTACTTTCATAGCTATTTCTAAAACTATTGTTTGCTCCAATGACCCAAGTTTACCAATCTTCAGTTATAGCAACGCTGTTCTCTATGCACATGTACCTTAATCTTACTGATCATTTGTTTCAGACGTTTTTTACTTGGTTAGTTTCCAATGCATTGTTTAGATTTCTTTAGATTCAAAGAGAAGGCCCAAAACATAAAACAATTTATAACTAGAAGTCTGAAGCTATAAAAGTCACCTAACGCATCTGTGCATACTATTTTCAAAGATAATTTTTAAGATGTTTAATTGTGTTACATACTTAAAACAGCACCCTCCTAAGCGTATTATAATAAACTGCTTTACTTAAAGTCTACTGATCTCTCAAAGACTCCTTGATCTCTCAATATGTTTCATTTTATATAATTCAAAGAGAAAGCAAAGGAGGATCCCTTGATTACATATCTTCTGGAAATCCTGGGTTTCCGCTAATCATCTTTCTGTATTGTCTGACTTCTCCAAATCTTTAATATTCTACAGTAGGCTGTGAATGCACAAGCGTGAAACATAGTATGCAATATTTCCCCAATGTATTTGCACAGAGAATTATTTGTTATTGGAGCTTGTCTCCACAAGTCAGACTTTAGAAAATACAGACTAGAATTTAACCAGTATATCAAATGAAACTTTAGTTTTGTGTTTAAAACACAGTTGAGACTCCCCTGCCCAATTTTGTGTATGGTTCAGTGTATAACAAGGGAGATTAGCGATTTTAAATACTCCTTGGACTTGTCAAATACTGAACCCCACTGATTAGCAAAGAGTTTCTCTGAATGTCTGAACAGCTTCTTCCCCAGGAGTGATATGTTGCTGAGTCATAGGGAAATACTGCTTAGTAATAATTGATGTACAGCTACAACTTCTAAGCACTTTTTAACTACACAAATGCTTCTTGCCTCCCAAGAACAATGAACAAGACAAGAAGCTTCCTTTTAATTTTAAATTAACTAACATTTCAAAGAGTTCCAGTTCAAACTCACTTCTCTGAGGACCTCTAAATAGGACCAGTGATCTGAAGGCACCCTCTACCCCGGAGCTCTGTTTCCTTTAGATACTGAAGTCCAATAAAGTTGCTTTATAGTCATGGAGGAAATAAACAGGCTGCTGTTCTCAAAGAATGTGATGGCCTTACCTGTGCCCTGAAGATAGGAACATTTATGTGTCCCAGGGGACAGGGACAGTCCCCAGATATGAGCAGTTTCCAGAGAAACAAGTTGCTCTGAAGTCCTTCCTGGAGAGTTGGAATATCTGCCACATGTCATCCAGTGCTTATTTCTTTGGTGGGTTTTACATCCGGGTGTCATTCAGCAGTTTTATGAGAGCAAGACAATGAATGGAGAAGCCATAAAAAATTTTTTTTCCAGTTCTTTAAGGTATGACTCATCTTTGCCATTGAAACCTTTGGTCACAGCCTGAATAGAAGAGGCAATATGCACTACTTTTTTTTCTCCGGCAGAAGTGGAGGGAGAAGTGTTTTCAAATGTGTTGCTTCCATTCAGGAAGGAAAGATTATTTAGGAATCTATTGACTTTTCATATGTGGTATGATTTCATTTTCCCTCACTTGAGTTCCTGGATGTGCTCACAGATTGAATCACAGTTATGTCAGTGTCAGTTTCTAAGAGTAAGAGGCACGGTGACATTTGACCTTCTCCATAATAAAGAGTCCATTTTAGAAAGTAATAATAGCTCACACTTGTTGAGCACCTATTTGTTCTCAGGACCTGATCTAAATATTTCATGTGTCTTATTTAATGTGCATAGCAGCTACAATGCAGTAGTTGTGGTTGATTGTGCAAAAGTGGCTACAATTCTCCACCCTTCTGTGTATCTGCATCTCTTTGCAATGTAACTACAACTCCTTGTATCAAGAGATGAAGTCAATATCCTCACCTTCTAAACCTGGGCTAACTCCCTCGTGGTCTGTGGTTAGAGGCACTGGCTGGCCTTGGGTGGCCCCAGATGGATGTTGCCTCTGGCTTCCACCACATGGTCTCTTATCCTTCAGCTAATTAGCCCAGACTTGCTCATCTGGCTGATGAGCAGGGTCAAATAGAAGAAAGACAGTGCAAAATCTTTTTGAGGTTTAGGCTTGGAAGTAACACAATAATGCTTCTCCTACATACTATCAGACAAAGAAAGTGATAGTGGCCAACCCAGATTTGATGGTGAACAAAACTCTATTTATTGATGGGATTTGCCCCAAAGTCACATTACATTACAAGCGCATGACTACAGGAAGAGCCATTTTCCTTCATGGTTTTTCAAATGACCATGAGAATCCACATTGCCATCATCTAGACATATAAAAAATGAATTAACGATTAATAAATTCAAATATGAGCCCTTCATTGAGTTGTTTTAGAAATGAATAGTGCACAGTCTTATAAATGATTAATCATGGTCTTTTCACATAAGTCACCCAATAGTTTGACATTGTCTTTCAATATTCCCTTTATATCATTAGTTCCTTTACTTTTAAGTCAGACTTGAACAAAATTCATTGTTTATTATATAATAAGTATATTGAATATACCACTCCAAAGAGGATCAGACGAAGCAAGAAGAGAAAAACCTGATGTGGTGCTTTTCAACAAGAAGATACATGTTAGAATTACCTGGGGAATGTTCTCAGACTTATTTCTTACCTCCATTCTGAGACATATGTTTATTTCCAGGGGAAGGAAGATGAAGACAAGCACTTGTGTTTCTCACAAGCTCTTAGATAATTCTAATATGCATTTCATTTACTTCTCCTCAGTCAAGAATGTCTGCCCAGCAATTTGATGGAGTTGTTCAAATTCCTTTGATAAGGCAAAATTATTGTGGCAGTGTAATTAGAAGAATGTGTTTTCATACAAGTTTTTCTATGTTACAGCCGAGAAACCTTGAGAAAGTCCCTGGACTTCTGGAAGCCTCAGTTTCTTCATCTCTAAAATGGAGATCACAATAATTTGCCCATCTCAGAGACTCAAATGAGATAACTAGGAGAAAAAAAGTGCTGCGCAAACTGTAAAACTCTAAAAAACTGAAAGAAATAGAAACGTTTAATAATTTCTCTTAATTATGCCAAAGCTCTACAAGTTAGTCTACAGTATTCTATATGAAATACTCTAAAAGTGAATCCTGCCATTTCCGGACAGGTATCAGTCATTTATCTTTCCCATGATCTCTCTGAATGAGACTTTCCAAATCTAGTTAATTCCTATCTTTTAATACACAACACTATCGTGTTGGCATCCCACCAGAGTTTTAAAAACAAGCTCAGAGATAAAGTTAAAAGATTGTTTTGCTGTTACCATGCCACTGGGAACATAGTATCATTTACCAAAAAAATTTGGCTTTGTGGTTATTTGGCAAAAAGGTCTAATAATTACTTGTGGTGATTGTATAGAGGCATGTTTGAAAAACAGAATTTTAGAGGAAGGAACACCAATAACATACATGCGTGCTATGAGGAGGGAAACAGAACTAGGGAACTACAAATTGTTTGAAGATGGTTGCTTTTCATAGAGGAGTAGAATTAGGCAGATGGGACTAATTGAAGAGTAAGCTGACTGAAGGTTAACAGCTTCTCGTTTTGTGGACACATACACACACACATACACACCCCTCTGATATTTGATCTGGAATATAATATATACAAAAAGCAAGTATGAGACAGTGTATATCCTCAGATTTCATAAGCCATAGGTAGAAGAGGCCACCACTGGGCTGGAACTCAATATTCTTTCTCAGTGGTGGGAGCAGGACCACCATAGTGTACCATTCTAGGGAAGCCATCTACACCACAGGCTGAGTGGCAGCCTTGGGTGGGAGAGACACTTGTGTGTACATCATTTACACAGAACGATAGATAACTGCCATATTTTAAGTTACCTATTACATTTGAGGTTTTGAATAGCAAATGTTTTCACTTCTAAGAAAACTTCACCCTTTTTTCTCATTGCAGATGAGACAACACAGAGAGTCAGAAAGGATAATCCATTGTCTCTGGTCCTACAGCAGTTGAACCCAGGTAGATAATCAGAGCTGGATTGTTCTGTTCTTTTGTCAACATGTTTCCGAAAGTTATGGTAGCCACCAACTGAGCTATTTCCTAATCCCCTTCGCCCCTGTGTTTGCTCATTACAGTGTTGACGGTTATTTCACTTCTATACTTAGGGGTCCTTCGGGGATTCTGCCGGCAACTTCTCAGAAGACGTATTTATGCACTACCCAAGAAGGAAAGGCCTGCAGTGTCTAAAATAGTTATAAAATGTCTGTGTGATTTGAGTGGGGTCTGCTTCTTTCTCCTTTCTTTTCTTTTTTTCACCCTCTGCCTTGTTTCATTTTATGACCACTCGCTGGTAAACTGATGCTGGAACAGCAGGTTGAAATGAATTTCAAGCGCTTTGATTGCCACCATGAAAACAAACTGCTTTTTGGCCTTGGGTAGTCACGACGTCTGAGAATTATTACAGTTAGTCTTTGCTTATGATTCCACGAAGCTCTCCAATCCTGCAGCAAGCCCCATATTGCAGCTTTCCAATGCACAGCCCAGCATACATGCAAGATTCCTTGGAGTATCTTTAAGATCTTGGGTTCTATAAAACAGCTCCTGCTCATAAAAGCACACACAAACTTACCATTGTTGAGTGTTTTTTAAATAGAATCAGGAACGAATCTGTGACCTTGTGGCCCCGAGGTGGGAACACTATCTATAAAGTTGCCCAGACATTCTGCCTGTCAGTAGGACATTTTCATTGAACATAAGTATAAAAAAAGAAGGAGCCAGAATAGGCCAAAATTTTTTACATGCCACAGCTCTCTTTATACATTTTAAACCTTGTTAACATTTGCTAACAAGAAAGTTAAAAACTTTGAGCTATAAAAATAGGAATGTCTTGCTAACTAAATAAATATATGTGTGAACTTTGGGCTCTGCTCCTTGCTCTGGACCAACTCATGATCATGCAAAAGGAAAAAGAAAAACTAAAAGGGGCCTAGTTTTGGCTTGTAAAATCTCTAACAAGTCCTTAGAGCTTTCTTTCCTTGTGTGTTTCTCAGAGTTTCTGTTGATTTCATCCTTTGTAGAATTGAAATTCACATGAGTCATTCAGTTGCTGATGATCAGTAGAATGGTGAAGATTCTGAAGTGTTTAGATTTACCTTTTAAATATTAGCAAGATCACACTAAGAATGTAGAAACCACAGAGAGAAGTAAGTACTGGCCAGATGGCAGCTTTAACTTTTGGAAGCAGAGTTACATGAGGCATCCTTCTCCCTCATCACTATTCACCAACTTCCATCTGTATGTTTTCTGGGGGCTTGTAAACCATTTCCTCTTTTCAGTTTCCTGTTTCCCACTCTAGCCATCTTCACTTCCTTGTGGTAAACAGCTTCCTTTCTGGACAGTGAACAGCATTATTGCTTTCTTTAGATTACATCAATTCATGGGCTTTCCCTGAGAAACTGAAGCTTGCTTGAGAGTTCTCTCTCTCTGTCTTCATCTAATACAAAAGTTCAAAGAAACATATATATATATATATGTGTGTGTGTGTGTGTGTTTCTTCTCTAGCTTATTACCTTCAACATGTTTATATATATATACATATATATATATATACACATATATGTATATATATATATATATATATATATGAAATAAAAATAAAGTTAGAGTGAAATCAGAAACAATTTAGGTGGATGCATCTTTGGTAGAAAATTCCTGTGGTGGCTATGAATTTATTCACTAATAAAATTTAACTTTATTCAGTGTAAAGTATGTCTCTAAGTCCTCACTTCTCTGAGCTGGGAAAATAATTCAGGCCAGAGCAGTGTCAGAGTTCTGGGAGCTTAAGCAGTGCAAAAGCCTTTAATTCACAGATGCTTCTGTATACTTTATGTAGACAAAGCTGTTGACTCTTACCATTCTAGAAGGCAGATACTATTATCTCTGTTCTACAGATAAGAAGACAAATTCAGAGATGTCAAAATTGACCTCCCCAAAGACACACAGATATTAAATATCTGAGCTAATATTTGAACCCAGGCCCTAGTCTCCAGAGCTCTTGCTTTAAGGCTTCTTCAGGCACTGTGAAGAAAACTGGGGGGCGGGGGGGAGCTGTCCAGTTTTCATCCTTCAGCCCACACAGAATTTATCTCAGCAGCCCACCTTCTAAGCTTCTGTAACTCCCCCGGCCAGTGTCTCTGCTGTTTCTACACTGTGCTGGGGTTTCACCAACTCTTTGTGAGGTAGCCTACAATTCCTCCTTAGACACATCCTCTGGTTGCCTTTCTCTCTGCAGATCTGCGGCCTCCCTGCATTGCTGCCTGTTGCATTTCACACAAAATGACATCTCTTCCTCCATCTCCTCCTTCTCAAGCCAGGAAGGAAGTGGTTCCTAGGTGAGGTCCTTCTTCAGCACTCACTTATGCTTTATGCTCACTTTCCAGGCCTTGGGGAATAAAATTGAACCTCCCTCAAAGGCTCTTGCTGCTTTTCATCTGTCCTTCTTATGAAGAGACTGTCTTGTAGCAATGGAGGAATAGAAAGAAATAGATGGGGGTTTGATATTTGCATTCCAGCTTCTAGTACTTTCCTCACACAGATATCCTGGCTTTGTGGTTTGACAGTCTACCACCAGTGACTCCTACCCTCGAGATGCCATCTCCAATGATGATTTTGTCTAATGATGGGCCAGATCTGAGATTTACTATCATAGGGCATAGCTCTGCCCTCATTTGCTTTGCCAGCCTGGGGTCTAGAGGGTTGCCACTTATCATCCAAGCCCCGTTTCCTCTACTTAGCACCAGAAGTAAATTTCTACATGGCTCCAAAATAACCTACTGAGGTTCCCACACATTTTTGAGGCAGTGGGTGGCTCTCCCTTTACTCCATGAAGCTTCCTGCATTTGGCAAGGCTTAGAGAGTTATGAAGATCTGTAAAACCTGGGAATAGTCTCAGGCAGCAATGCCTGAATCCCAGGGAAGAGCTGTGTGGTTTTGGGATCTGAGGACAAGTTCCCTAGAAGCAGAGCCTGAGAAGGGAATTTGGGCATATATGATTCACTGAGGGAAGTCTCTCAGAGGGAAGGAAGAGAGAGAGAAGCAGAGGAATGGAAGGAGCTAGGCAGGGATGTGGTCTCAGTTGAAGTCAAGCCTCAGCCTGATCACATGGGAGGTTCTGGGCCATGGATTGTACCAAGTTCATCTCATTTTAAGACAAGGTTTTGGCCTCTACTTTCCCTTCATCATTAGCTATAGGATGTTCCAGGTTGTGGAATAAACTTCTGGGAAAGTTGGCACTTTTGATCAAGAACAATCCTTCACATAAGGATGGGGACAAGCGTGAGCAATTCAACACCCACAGTAGCTGGAAGAATGGTACATACACTGGTTTGGAAAAGGGGATTTGATATACACCAAAAGTATTCACTACACAGTTCAAAAGACCAGAGCCATCCTTTTGCATGAGAGGTCCTTTCCAGAGATGAGCTTTTGTTGGGGTGACTTTATTTCTAGGAACCTCTAACTCTAGTTCTGATAAGCCTGAGTATTGTGACTTTTTGGTCCCAGAGCTCCCATATTCCATATTGGAGTACTTAGAGAAAGTTGTATGATCTCAGTTTTCTTCTACAGAGTAGACATTTAATATGTAGATGTCTAAAATATCAGCAAGGAGAATAAAATAAATTAGTATGCTATGACTCTATCAACATTTTCACTTGAATTTGGATAGAAAGAGAAGAAATATGACATATTTACTATTATTTATGACTCTTGATTTTTAAACTTATTTAAAAAGAGAGATCACAGAAGTTCAGAGCAGGCAGAAACCTTAGTGTCATCTAGTTTAACCCTCTCATTTTACAGATAAGGAAATCAGGACCCCAGGAAGTCAAGGTCTTATGGACTGTGGTTTTGTGTGTCTTCCTTTCTCCGTGATGGTAACCATACTAATGACTAGCCCAAAGGGCTTTGTTTAGTTCACTTACATGCATTTGAAAGAGCCCCTGCATCTGGAAGGCCTATCAGATGAGAACCAATTTCCCTGGGGTGGTAGCAACTTAACTAAATATCTTGCTATGATCAAAGCATCTTTGGGAGCCATTAGAGCTATACAGCAACATGCTGTTGAAATATGCAGAAGAGTTGGATCAAATCAGTGGAAGATTTTTAATGGCTCCCCAAGTCCCTATGTCAGATTCTACTTTTATAAAACTCACCTTGGCCATGGCCTCATCATTCCCCTGTGTAAAATGAAGCCACAGCTGCCCACACTCTCAGAATGCCATGGTGGTTCTGAGGTACCCATGAGCAGCATAAATATATAGCCTTGTAAAACTAAGAATAATCATGATTGACTCATTCAGTATCTCCAATATACTTATTGGTAAGTAAATTGAGAATAGTTGAGAGAATTCTCTAGGGCTATAATGTGGAATGAGGCATAACTTCAAATGTAAACCAGGTCTCTTCACCCCTTCCCATTAAGTTAAGCAGAGTTTCTTAAAATCTAAGATAAAAGGGCAAAATTATATAGTCAACATTCCCATGAGCCTTAAATTTATTGTGTTCCTAGTTCTGCACATTCACTTTGAGAGACTTCACAGGAACAAATTCCAACAAAGTTAACAGCAGATACATCTACTTTGTTTATTCCAGAGACTGATGGAAATATTTTATTGTTCCTACCAGGCACTAGAATATTATTCTATGTTAGAATCAAAAGCTAGATGGCTTCAAGACTAATGGTAAGCTCCAAGCTTCAGCTCAATTAACACCATACCAGGCTAGACTAGAAGAGGCATCAAGCCCACATTCCCAGCAGACATTATATGAATCCCTGCCCTGGCATTTATATCTAGTCTTTGCAGACCTGGCTGGCTACTCCCAACCCAAAAGTCACATTTATATGTTATTTCTTCAAGAAAAAAGAAAAAAAAGGCTAAATAGCACCTTGTCTTCTCACAATAAGTCACATTCCTTAATTCTGTGTATTATTGAAGTGACTTATTTATATTATTCAATATAAGATGTACTTTAAAAATATATGTGGAATGAATGGATAAAGGAAAGAGTGTTTTGGAGAAGAGACACTGTATCTGATAACAGCTGATTATAAGTTGAAGGAATCTGTTAAGCATTAAATCATTGTCTGGTGCAGGCCTAAGCTCACGGTAGTGAGGACAGTTTTTTTGAAAATATTGAAGCAATTCTTAGTTATTTACAAATATTATGTCTCCAAGGTTTGAATCGGATAACTTGCTGCTGCTGGGGAATAAATAGAAGGTATTTACTCAACACATCTTTAAAAAAATTATTTGTATAAATTTATGAGGTTCAGGTGTAATTTTGTTACATGGATATATTGCATGGCAGTGAAGTAAGGGCTTTTAGAGTATTCATCACTGGATTAGCATACATAGTTCCCATTAAATCATTTATCATCTTCCACTCCCTTCCTACTCACCACCTTTCTAAATATTCAGTGTCTATCATTCCATACTCTACAATCATGTGTATACATTATTTCACTTCCTCTTATAATTTCTCAGTGATATTTGTCTTTTGTGTCTGAGTTGTTTCATTTAAAATAAGGGCCTCCAGTTCCATCCATGTTGCTGCAAAATACATTGTCTCATTCTTTTTATGGCTGAATAGTATTCCATTGTGTATATAAATCACATTTTATTTATCTAATCATAAATAGACAAATGCAGGTATGCTTGATATCATAATTTCAAGTAGTGAGATTGCTGAATTAAATAGTTCTATTTTTAGGCTTTTGAAAAATATACATGTTTTCCATAAAGGCTGTATAATTTACATTTCAACCAATGATGTATAAATATTTTTTTTTCTCTGCACCTTCACCAACATCTGTTACATTTTTTGTCTTTTTAATTATAGCCATCCTGATTGGCATAAGATGACATCTGAATGTGGTTTTAATTTGCATTTCTCTGATAAGTTAGTGATGATGAGCATTTTTTTTTGTATGTTTATTGGCCATTGGTATGTCTTCTTTTGAAAAATGTCTGTTTATGTCATTTGCCCACTCTTTAATGAGATTATTTGTCATTTTTGTTATGTTGTTGACTTATTTGAGTTCCTTCTAAATTCCATATATTAATTCCCTGTCAGATGTATAGTTTGCAAATATTTTCCTGTGTTCTGCAGGTTGTCTGTTCACTCTGTCAGTTATTTCTTTTGCTGTGCAAAAGCTTTTTGAGTTTAATTAACACACATTTGTCTCTTTTTGTTTTTGTTGTCTGAGTCTTTAAGGTCTTAGTCATAAATTCTTTGCCCAGACCAAAGTCTGAAAAAGTTCCCCTAGGTTTTCTTCCAAAAATTTTATGATCTTATATCTTACATTTAAGTCTTTAATTCATCTTGAGTTGATTTTTTTATATAGTGAGAGATAAGAGTCCAGTTTCATTCTTCTGCATATGGCAATTCAATTTTCCCATCACCTTTTATTGAAAAGAGAGTTTTTCCCCAGAGTATGTTCTTGTCAATTTTTTTAAAGATCTGTTGGCTAGAATTGTATGACTTTATTTATAGGTTATCTATTCTGTTTCAGAGATCTACATTTCTGTTTTTATACCAGTATCACGCTGTTTTGATTACTAAAGCCTTGTATAATATGAAGTCAGGGAATGTCATGCCTCTAGCTTTGTTCTTTTTGCTTAGGATGGCTTTGACTATTCAGGCTCTCTTTTCATTCCATATAAATTTTAGAATATTTTTTTTGAAATGTATGCAAAAATGACACTGATATTTTGATAGAGATTACATTGAATCTCTAAATTGCTTTGGGTACTAGGGTCATTTTAATGATA
This sequence comes from Sapajus apella, assembly GCF_009761245.1. NCBI lineage: Eukaryota > Metazoa > Chordata > Mammalia > Primates > Cebidae > Sapajus > Sapajus apella. Next base: position 14,786,415 of record NW_022436973.1, on the reverse strand, counting down.
TTAATTATTCTAGCCTATGAACATAAGATGTTTTGTCATTTTTTGTGCCATCTATAATTTCTTTCATCCGTGTTTTGTAGGTTTTTCTCATTGTAAATATCTCTCACTCCAGGGTTAAATATATTCCTATGTATTTTATTAATTTTGAAGCTATTTTAAATGGGATTACTTTCTTGATTTGGTTGTCAGCTACATGATTATTGATGTGTAGAAAGGCTATTGAGTTATGTACATTGGTTTTGTGTCCTGTAACTTTACTGAATTCATTTATCAAATCTAGGAGCTTTTTGATGGAGTCTTTAGGGTTTTCTAGATGTAAGATCACATCATTGGTGAGTAGAAGTAATTTGACTTCTTCTTTTCCAATTGGGATAGCTCCTTTTTTTTTTTTCTTTCTCTTGCCTGATTGCACTGACTAGGAATTCCAGTACTATGTGGAATAGGAGTGATGAAAGTAGGCATTCTTGTCTTGTTTAAGTTTTTAGAGGAAACGCTATTAACTTTACCCCATTCAACATGTTGGTTATGAATTTGTCATATATGGCCTTTAATATTTTGAGATATGTTCCTTCTATGCCTATTTTTTGAGGGTTTTTATCATAAACTGATGCTGAATTTTATCATATGCTTTTTCTGTATCCACTGAGATAATCACATGGTTTTTGTCTTTAATTCTGTTTATATGATGTATTACATTTATTGATTTGTATATGCTGAACCATTCTTGCATACCTGGTATAAAACCCATTTCATTGTGGCATATTATCATTTCGATGTGCTGCTGGATTCAATTTGCTAGTATTCCATTGAGGATTTTTGTTTCTATGTTGATCAGAAATATTGGGCTGTTGCTTTCTTTCTTTGTGGTATTTTTGTCTGATAGTGGTGTCAGAGTGATACTGACCTCATAGAATGAGTTAGGAAAAGTTTCCTCCCCTCAATTTTTTAGAACAATTTTAGCAAACTTGGTGTTAGCTTTTAATTCTATGTTTTGTAGAATATGGCTGTGAATTCAACTTGTTGGGCTTTTCTTTGAGGTGTGGGGATTTTTATTACTGATTCAATCTTGCTACTTATTATTAGTGTCCAGCATTTCTATTTCTTTCTGATTCAATTTTGGGAGGTTGTTTGTTTTCAGCAATTTATCTATTTCCTCTAGGTTTTTCAGTTTGAGCGTATATCATTTTTCATAATACTTTCTGTTAATCATTTGCATTTCTGTGGCATTGGTTGTAATGCTTCCTTTATTATTTCTGCTTTTATTTATTTGGATCTTCTTTCTTCTTTTCTTGGTTAGTCCAACTAGCAGTTTATCAATTTAATTTGTGTTTTCAAACAATCAGCATTTGTTTCATTGACCCTTTGTATTATTTTTTTGTCTCTATTTAGCTTTGTTCTGATCTTTGTTATGTCTTCTGCTTACTTTGAGTTTGGTCTGTGCTTGTTTTTCTAGTTCTTTGAGGTGTCATGTTAGGTTGCTAGTTTGTGAGCCTTCTAATTTTTCACTGTAGGCATTTAATGTTACAAACTTCCTGAACAGTGCTTTTACTATATCCCAGAGGTTTTGGTATGCTGTGTTTTCATTTTCATTCATTTCAAAATTGTTTTTAGTTTCCATCTTAATTTTTTTATCAGCCCAAAGATCGTTCCAAAGCACCTTAATTCCCAAGTATTTGTATAGTTTTGGAAGTTCCTCTTGGTATTGATTTCTAGTTTTATTCTGCTGTGATCTGAGAAGATACTTGATATGATTTCAATTTTTGAAATTTTGTTGAGACTTATTTAGGCCTCACATATGGTCTGTCTTGAAGAATGTTTATATGCTGAGAGGAACTGTATATTCTGCAGTTCTTGGGAAGAATGTTCTGTAAATATCTGATAGGTCCATTTGGTCTAAAGTACAAATTAAATCCCTTTTTTTGTTGTTGTTGATTTTCTGTCTCAATGACCTGTCTACTGCTGTAAGTTGGATGTTGAATTCCCCTACTATTACTGTATTGTACTCTCTGTCTTTCTTTATGTCTAATATTTGTTTTATTAATCAGGGTGCTTTGGTGTTAGGTGCATATATATTTAGGACTGTTATATTATCTTGCTGACATGTTCCCTTTATCATTACATAATGACCTTCAATATTTTTTTACTAATTTTAATTGAAAGTTTGCTTTATCTAATATAAATATAGCTACTCTTGCTCACTTCTGGGTTTCCATTTGCAAGAAATATTTTTTCCATCCCTTTACTTTTAGTCTATATGCCTTTACAAGTAAGGTAAGTTTCTTGTAAGTAGTTTATAGTTGAATCATTTTTTTATCCATTCCTCCAATCCATATCTTTTAGGTGAAGCATTCAGTCAATGTATAGTCAAGGTTAATATTGGTATATGAGGTTTTGTTCCTGTCATGTTGTTAATTGTTATCTGGTGGTTTTAGACATTCTTTATTTTTCTGTTTGCCTTTGTGGTTTGGTGAAATTCTGCCATGTTGTCATTTGATTCCTTTCTCTTCCTTCTTTGATTGTTTTATAGGACCTCTGAGTTGTATACATTTGTATGTTTCTATTGTGGTAAATATCATGCTTTCATTTCCATATTTAGAACTCCTTTGAGCATTTCTTGCAGGGCTAGTCTAGTGGTGACAAATTTCCTCAATATTCTCTTGTCTGGGAAAGACATTTATTTTTCATTGATGATACTTAATATAGGTAGACAGAACATTTTGGGGTGGCTATTTTTTGCTTTAATTTTAGTACTTTGCAAATACTATCCCATTCTCTTCTAGCTGGTAAGTTTCCTGCTAAGAAGTCCACTGTTAGTCTGGTGACTTTTTCTTTCCAGTGACTAGAGGCTTTTCCTTTGCTGACTTTAAAATTCTTTTTAAAATTGACTTTACACAATATGATGACAATATTTTAGGTTGATTTCCTTTTTGCAATGTATTTGTTGGGAGATCATTGCGCTTGCTGTCTTCAGATGTCTAAATATCTTGTTAGAGTTAGGAAGTTTTTGTCAACTATTCTCTTACATAGGTTTTCTAAACGTTTTGGTTTTCCTTCCCCCCTCAGGAATACCAGTAATTCATTTGTTTGTTTGCTTTATATAGCTCCATATATCTCATAGTCTATAGGCCTTGTTCATTCCTTTTTGCTTTTTTTTTTTAATTTTTAATTTTTTTGGTCTGACTAGATTATTTCAAAAGATTTGTCATCAAGTTCTGTTATTCTGTCTTCTGCTTGATCTAGTCTATTGTTGAGGCTTTATTCTATAATTCCTTCAATGAACATTTTAGTTCTAGAATTTCTTTTTTTTTTTTAAGAGATGTATCTACTTGGTAAATTTCTTATTATTATTCTGAATTGATTTTCTGATTTACTTGAACTGGTTTCAGGTTTCTCTTGCATCTCCTTAAGGTTCCTTAAAATCAATATGTTTAATTATTTATCTGGCATTTTAAAGATTTCTTTTTGGTTAGGGCCTATTGGTAAAGAATTATTGTGATCATTTGAAGATGATAATTTACCTTTTTATCATGTTTTCTGTATCTTTACACTGATTTATTGACATCTTGAGTAATAGTTGCTTCCTCTTATTTTTTAATTTACTTTTGTAAATGTGAAGGGGGATCTTTTTTCACTTGAAGATATAACAATGGTGTATGTTAGGTAGGGTCATTTGGTTTTCTGGGTATATTCAGTGGCAAAGACTCTAGATGGCTCCCTTGGCTATAAAAACTCTACTTTGGTGGCTCTATCAAATGGCAGGTGTAGTAGCAGTGTACCAAGTGTGTGAGCAGACTCACAACATCCTGACCAGCCAGAATAGCAATAGGGATAGGTATAGCAGTGGTCACTAGAAGCTTTTCTCATTCCAGAGTGCTGTGCTATTGTGTCAGCAGTTATAACGGGCTATGTGGACTGATATCCAGGACAGTAGGCGGCACTTTCAGATAAGAGCTAGCCCTGGTGGTAGCAGCAGGATTTATGTCTACTCTCTGTTAGCTGGGAAAGGTACCCAGGTGTCCCAGGTGGTGGGTTGGGTTGTAGAATGCCCAGGGGTCTGGGTCCTACACTCCATTTTGGGGTGCTTGTGTGTGGAATGTGGGGATGAAGCTGGGCAGAAATGGACTAGGGAAGCTACACTCAAGTCTCCCAAGGGTAGGTGCAAGCACTGTTTATGACAGGGTGGCAGGGCAATCCTCAGGCTCTTAGAAAAATGTTTGGGTGAGGGTAACTGCAGCTGCACTAAGGTCTCAGCATGGGAGACAGGGGCAGTCCCAGTGACAGAGCGTTGGCCAGCAGGAATGAATTCTATTCCATTTCACGCATCAGACCTGGTGAAGCTTTCTCACTCATCTCAACTGTGTCAGGCACTTGAGATAGTCAGGTAGTTGCTGCAATTTGCTTCTAGTCTGCCAAAAACCCTGGTCTTAGGAGTCACTGCCAGGTCAATATTTTATCTCATCGATAACTCTCCTCTTGCTCTAGTCCCAGGGGTTAGGGTGAGCCTATTGTGGTGCCAGTGACAGATGCCCACACTATACTCTTCACTTCCGGCTCTGGGAGCCCCTCCCCTGCTTGAGCTCTAGCTCTTCATGTCCCAGACTAAGTCCCTCTAATGCCAAAGACTGATGCTTCTGCAAGCTCCCAGGACACTACACAGCTTATTAAGAGCTAGGATCAAGAATGCAGTTCTACTCTAGGTGTCTAGGTATAACGGCATTCGTAGGACACTTCCCAGAGCAGTTTCTTCTCACAGTCTCCCAAACACTCCCCAAGCTAGCTTCAATGCTTAGGAGAGTCAGGATGCTCTCTTATGGCCTGGATTGCACAATTCTCCAGTGGAAAAGTGGACCACAGGGAGACACTCACTCACTGTCTCCCATATTGAGGATTCAAATCCAGTTTTCAGCCAATCCCAAACATGTGGGCTGCATGCCCTTCTCTTTCACAGACTCCAGATTTTCATTTTACTTATTTAATTCTCATGTTCTTTCTTAGATTATTGTTCAAAGTACGATTGTTTACACATTATTTTGACTCTTCTAAGTGGATGAGGCAACACCAGAAAAGCCTCTAGTCATTCATTTTAGAAAAAACAACACAGGTTAATAGCAGCCAAAATTATTCTGTTTCTTCAGCCAAACTCTGATTCAATGCAACATGCTTAAGTCAAGTGTGAATGTGAAATAGACATTAGATCTTTCTGTTTTCTACTTTTATTCTTAGTGTTGAAAAAGAGGATGTTACGATTTGCCAAAACTACTTGATTTACTCCTGATTCTGATTAAGACCTTAATATTAGATGCAAACAGATTGTCATTCAATAAAATCAGACTCTCTAGAGTTTGTTTGTTGGTTGTTTTAGTCTCTGCTACTTCCCAATTCTCCACTCCCACCCCGAATCCATGCCCTTGGCAATGTGACTTTGCTGCTACTCCCAAAGTCAACTCCCATAAACAGGTGAGCTCTATTTCTCCTATCAGGAATCTGGGCTGGCCTCATGACTTTCTCTAGCCAACAGAAAGTGACAGAAGTGACAGTATAACACTTTTGAGCTAGATATACTGGGGCCATGCATGTTTTCATTTTTCAAAGAACTCTCTCCACCTTATGAACAAGCCTAAGCTAACCTGCTGGAGGGTGAAAAACCATGTGAAGGGGAGTCTAGCTACCTCAGCCTAAGACCATCTTTCACCAGTCTACAGACAGTTGTATCCCAAATATATCAGACAGTCCGTTCAAGTTCAGCAGAGCTGCCTGCTTCATCTTTAGCTGATCACAAATGTATCAGTGAGCTCAGTAAAGAACAGAAGAACCTCCAGTCAACCATATAAGTGATAATATGTGTGCATTGCTTTTTAAGACATTAGGTTTTGATTCAAAAAAAATCATGGATCAATAGTTACTGATATTGTTTATATGTAGAGAAAGTATAAACGAGGCAGGGAATGCAAAACTAGCTCATTATATGAGAAAAGTACTTGATGACATTTGCTTTGGATACTGGAGATTTAACCTATGAATGAGGTAGGTATTTTACTGTAGAAGAGACTCAGGGGGTACCTGATAGCTGAAAGAAGCAAAAACTGTTCTATGCAGCCTTAAAGTATAAACTGATACCAACAAAGTTCAAGGAAGACAGATATATAAAGCTTCTTAACAGCCCAGGCTATACAGTGAATGGGCTAGGCTGCCTGGGAATATGTGGAGCTCTTGTCTTTGGGGTGGATGCCTGAAGGGTAAGCTCTTCAAGGGGATGTAATTATTCTGGAATGTGTCAATGATCTTTTCCCCTTCTGACTAACTAAAATAGAATATTTCACAGAAAAATCTTGGAAGCCATGTATTGAAAATGCCAGAGACTCTGTTAGCCTAGCTCCTTAAATTGCCACAGAAGAGCTGAAGATGAAGACTACCTCTAATATCTCCAAAATTAAACTAAACAATTTTTATTTACTGCTTTCTTTTCCTTATGGCTTTTAATGGCCTCACACTTTTGAGGCTATATGGACTCTGAAAAATACCCTATGCAGGAATATGGCTGATCCTTGCAACGTTGGGTGAAGTCTGCTGTTACCAATCCCTTGGCAATTTCCAGAACTATCAGGTTATTGCAAGATGACATCTGGCTTTTTTTGTTTTTGTTTTGTTTTGTCTACTCAGCATCCTTAACTTCTTATTTGGTAATAACATCTTAGATATCCGCAGGGGAACTACAGATCTCCCATTGCATGCATTCTTAGTGGAGTACCAATCATGGTACTCCATTTTTTCTTGGTCAAGGTATGAACAAAAAACAAAGCTAAGCTAAGTCAATCAGACCTGATATCTCTAGTGGTGTGTCAGACAGAATGTAGGAGGAAGTAAAAATGGTTGTCACAAATTCATTTTGACACCTGCACTCTGAAAATCATTATGTCATATATCCTAGATCCTCAGATTTATCCTTAGAACCTTAGTCTTTTCTGGTATTTCATTCAATTTTATGAACCTTCATATTTTCTTTCAATAAATCCCTTTGTATTTATATGGCTTTATGTTAGTGTCATATATATATATTTTTATCTATTTCTGAAAAACACAGTACCCTAAAACTTAGTGGCTTAAAAACAACTGTTAACATTTATTGTGTCTCAGGTTCTGTGGTTGACGGTTTGGAAGTGTCTTGCTAGGTGATTTTGGCTCAGGGTCTCTCAGGGGGCTACAGTCAGATGTCAGCTAAACCTGTAATCATATGATGGTTTGATCAGGAATGGAGGGTCCACTTCCAAAGTGGCTCACTCAAATGTTTGACAAGTTGGTGCAGGCTCCTGGTAGGAGGCCTTAGATCTGTTCTTCACGGGCTTTCTTCTTCTTTTTTAAAAATTGCAATATCTTTTATGTTAGGTTCAAGAGGTGCATGTGCAGGTTTGTTACACAGATAAACTGCATGTTGTAAGGGTTTGGTGTACAGGTAATTTTGTTAACCAGGTAATCAGCATAATAACTCATAGGTCTTTTTTCAAGCCTTACTCTCCTTCCCTCCTCTACCCTCCTCAAGCAGGCCCCCATGTCTATTATTCCTTTTTATGTGTCCATGTGTTCTCATCATTTAACTCCCACTTATAAGTAAAAACATGCAGTATTTGATTTTCTGTTCCTGCATTAATTCACTTAGGATAGCAGCCTCCAACTTCATCCATGTTGCTGCAAAGGCCATGATGTCATTTTTTAATAGCTCCATTCTTCCTTGGTCAAGGGTTGAGCAAAAAACTAAGTCTAACTCATGGTGTATATATGCTGTTTATATATCACATTTTCTTTATCCACTCCACCACTGATGGGCATCCTGGTTGATTCCATATCTTTTCTATTATAAATGGTTCTGCCATAAACATAAGTGTGCATGTATCTTTATGGTAGAAGGATTAATATTCCTTTGGGTATATAACCAGTACTGAAATTGATGGATCAAATGGTAGTTCTATTTTAAATTATTTGGGAAATCTTAAGACTGCTCTCCACTGTGGCTATACTAACTTATATTCTCTCATGGGCTTTCTTGGGAATCCTCATGACATAATGGCAGGAGACCCCACAGCAAGTATCTAGGAGACTGAAGTGGATGAGTTTTATGGCCTAGCCTCAGAAATTATAGATAAAGGAAACAGAAATACAAGGAGGCTATTTGAAATTTTTTAATAAAAAATGGAGGGAAAAAAACTGTAATGAGATGCTTTCATTTTTATGTCATTTATGTCACATTCTATTAGTCAGCCAGTGTGAACCTTGATTCAATGAGAAAGGGTCTATACAAGGGTGTGATTATTAGGAGGCAAAGATTATTGGAGGTCACCTTGGAGCCTGATGACCACATAGTGTTAATTTCTGTTTTTTTTCAACCACAGAAACCTGGCTGGTGTATTCAATTAAGTTGAAAAAGTGCAGGCTGCTTTCAAATATTCTTAACAATTTTAAGAGGTCCTCTAGAAAAATTCAACTTCTGAGAGGAAAGGTTCCAAGAATTTGGCAGTATTCCTTAGAAAATATGTATTTCTATTAGTTCTGTGTTCCTAGCACTGGATTTTGATTATGGCGATTATATAATTTTCTATTGTAAATGTGTCCCCAAACCATGAGAACTTTTAAATAGCAATACTGTACAAATGTTGATGATGGTAAGACCAGGCCAAAGACCATTTTCTTAATCATGGCATGTGTCCATAGTAACCTCCTAATCTCTCACATTTCCCAAAGTTTAACCACTTATCTGAGTATTTGCAATAATACTTAAGAGAGATCAATATGGATGGTCCCTGACTTCCAATAACTCAGCTTATGATTTTTCATCGTTTTCATGGTATGAAAACCACATGCATGTAGTACCTCAAGAACCCATACAATCATTCTGCTTTTCATTTTCAGTACCATGTTCAGTAAATTACATGAGATATGGAACACTTTAGTATAAGTAGGCATTGTGTTAGATGATTTTTCCTCATTTTAGGCAAATGTAAGTGTTCTGAGAACAGTTAAGGCAGGCTAGGCTAAGATACGATGTTCCATAGGTTAGAGGTATTCAAGACATTTCCAATTTATGATGTGCTTATCAGAATATAACCCATGATAAGCAGAGGAGCATCTGTATACCAATACAAGTAGTTTCATTTTTCCCCTATTAGTCATAGTATAATATTAAAATAACTTCCTTTAGTAAATTAGAATAAAAAAGACTTGGACCCTGTAATGCAACTTTCTTGTTTTACAGTTTAAAAAAGTAAAGCCCCTAGAGATCATGTAATGTTCCCATAGCCACCCAGTTGATTGGAGAGCCAGAACTTGAACCAAAGTATCCCAAATTCCATACCAGTATATTTTTTTTCCATTATATGAGTCTAAACTGTGCTGTTTGACTAGTAGCTTACAAGTCAGTCCAGTTGATCCATTTGGTATTTGATTGACAAAAAAGAGCATGCCATACTTCCTTCTGGGCTTTATCAAAAGTAATAGCACAATAAGTATATGAAAAAAATATACTGTATAACTACTTAATCCCATTTTAAGCAGTATATGGAGATCTGAGCAGGGAATTCTTTAAGTTTTCAATTAAAAATGAAGATAAAAAGCATAATGAGATGTCTAAAAGACAATTTATAGGGTGTACAGACTTGTTATAAGTGGATTACAAAAGCATTTAACTTCTACTTGGGATGTGATCTTCATCTCATAGGGAGTGCCCAGTGGTTTTCTGCTTTTACAATGGATACACTTGAAGAATACTTGGAAGACTGTCACTTGGAGTGGGGGAAGATTCTTAAGAGGCAAAGAGCCAAGAGAGTGAGATAGAAAAATAAGTTTTGGTTCTTAACGGTGAGTTTAACAAATGGTCTTGAAGGCTGCATTTTCTCTAGAGTTCTTGGATAAGCCAAGTTATTTATAACTGCTTTCCCTGGAACTCTTAAATTGGTACTAATATTTAGGAGTATAAGGATTCTTTACCACATACTGTCACCTACAATTCTAGATCTGGGGATTTCAAGTCTAGCTCCAGTTGAAGGAAAACTGAAGTAGGGTTTCTCAACTCAGCATGTTGACATTTGGGCCATATAATTTTTTGTTGTGGGTGCTATCCTTGCATTGTGAGATGTTCAGCAACCTCCCTAGATTTCACCCTCAAGATACCAGTAACAGCCCTCCCTCAATTGCGACAAAAGTATCTTCAGACATTATCAAATGTCCCCTGGGGGACAAAATCACTATCTTAAGGGAAGATTCTAAATCACTCACTGAGACCTGAGACAGTCTGGACAAGCAACTGAAAGCACAGATTTATTCTCCTGAATGCATAACACTTTTCAGGGGCACTGATCTCACTTTCATCAAATGATTATTTGGTACCTGTTACTCCTCAGGCATTGTGTTAGCCACTATGTGCAATCTATACAGTTCCTGTCCCTGAGGAGATTCCAACTATTTAATGGTTTTACTTTCACTCGGGCTATAGTCAGACTTATTTACTTCTAGAAGTTTTCAGTGATGTTGTTGTCAAAATTCCAATCCTCCAAGTTTGGAGTCAAGTCCAAAAAATGGAAGTATGTCAAGACAATGTCACTTAATTCACTGGTTCTGTAACACCACCACCAGAAGATGTTTTTGACGGAAAATTAGAACTCAAACTCATAAACAAATGGAAACAGTCTACACCCTAAAACTAGTCCTGATTTCCTCCTATATTTCTTGAGAGTTTTGTGAAAAGTAAGACACACTTCTCTAAAACTGGAACATGATTTTTGCTCAGATAAATTATGTTGTTTACTTTGCCAGCCTGAGTAGCTTTAAGGGTGGAAACAGTGACACTTGAAGCTCCCTCAAAACTGCTTTCAAGGAGATGACAGAGATAATAAAAACAGGAATGGAACTGTTCAATTTCTGGATCTGTTGGGCTGGAGTCATGAATTTGCTAACAAGTGAAATGAAGGCATTTTTAAAAGGCTCATCTTCCAGGGAGTCTCATGGCAATTTTAAGGCAGATTTCCAATCGAGACTGTATGATGTCAATTTATGAAAATTGAACTGGAGTCCTGAATCACTCTATAAATTTTAACTAAAACAATACTCCCAACTCAAGTATTTATGGCCTCTGCCTCGCTGGGCTTCAGATCTACCAAAGTACATTTTTGGAGGCATTCAGAAACTTAACAAAAGCATGCACTTAAAACTTCTTTCTAAAATCACTGACTCACCCTCTAGCTACAGAAGAAAAATCCCAACAAGTCAAATTGAGACTCAGCAAGAAAAAAAAAAAAAAAAAAAAAGTACTTGAGGAGGTTTTAAAAGGGAGCAGGAAAACAGAGGTGAAAATGGCTTCTAAGTCATCAGAATAGATCTTTCTGCATGCAGTAAAGGAATTTAGGTGCCACACATATCCTCAAAATGTTGGAAAAATGTATTATTGGGAAAAGTGGTTTAGTTCAAAGAATGTAGATTTTGAAATCACAGTAATGTCCAAATTTCAACTCTGCCATGTATCAGCTATGTGACTTTGGGCAAATTACCCAACCCTTTAAATCTTGGTTCTCTCAATTGTAAAGTTTTAATCCACTACTTAAGAGTGTTTGAAGGAGTAAATGTGATAATGTATTTAAAATGTCTTTTGTATGACCTATGCCTCTTACACTGTAACCACAAAGTAATTCTTGGTTTGCTTATTTGTTTTTTTCCATCTGGACTAAGTATGAGGATAATTGTAGTAGACAAGAGTAAAACTGAAATGTAAAGAGGAATAAAACTTAAGAAATACTGGATATATATATACATAATAAATATACATATATACACATATACAAATATATATGTATCTGATGCTATTAATACACATATGTAAAGCAAAAATGCTGTGTAATCTCAGGAATATGAGCACTGGAATTAGATTATTTCTACTGGAGCTTTGAATCTACCACTAACTATATTATCTTGGTTAAGCTATATCACAGTTCCAGGTCTCAGTTTCCTCATCTTTAAACTAGGGAAATTATATCTGCTACCACATAAAATGTAATTAGGGCTCTCAAAGATAATGAAAGTCAAGTAGCCCCTAAAAAGCTCTCAGTAAACAATACATATTATTTTAGAGACAACGATGTCCACAGTTCATGGTGGCAATTCATGTATAACACTTCGTTTCTGTGTATATGTGTGTACATTATATTTTTAGGTATTGTCCTATAAGTACTTTTTATTCAAAAGTCTCTGTTTATCCAATTATAATAAAATTTGATATGATCATTTCTCATATCTGTTGTCAAAGTCAAAGTTTGTCTTTATGCTGTATTGTTCAGACTCTAGCTTTAAGAGAAGCTAAGAAATTGAGCCCAAAGGGACTGCTCTCCAGCATCAGCCCTTAAGTGTATCATTTCTGTAGCTGGCTGCTGATTTGGTGTTTCTTGCTATACATTATCTAGCAAATGACAAAGCTTAATTACACTTTTTGTTTTGTTAAAGTGCTTTGTCTTGCAAATGCATAAGAACTTACATTTATTGTATATTCTTTCCCTCACTACAGACACCCTGGTGAAAGTCAACTGGAACAGACATTTTATACAAGCAGAGCTGGTTTTGTGTCTGATATGTTGAGTAAAGCAAGGCAAGCAACAGTGAAAGACAGTGCCACTAGAGATGTTTACAGCTTTGAGGATGAGATGGAGAGAGATCAAGAGGAAGGAAGTTTGTGATAAGACTACTTTTCTCATAGGTGCATGTCTTCACCTCAGCTGACTGGTCTCTACCTGTCTATATTAGTTAGTGATTGCCAGGTAACAACATACCATCAAATTCAGTGGGCTTAAGCTGATAATCCGTCGTGTTGCTCAAGAGTCAAAGGGTCATCTTGGTACATCTTCTGGTCTTGATTGAGCTGGCTCACATATTTGTGGTCAGTTGTGGGTCAGGCACAGCTGTGCTGGTACACACTGTGAGATCCCTGTGCTTGCGAAAGTTAGCTGTTGGCTGGGATACTTCGTTCTACCTCCACTGGCCTCTATTTACCAGCTAACCTGAGCTTGTACATAATGGTGGCAGAGTTCTGAGAAAGCAAGGAGATACCACAAAAACTCTTGAGGCCTACATTCAGAGCTAACATACTGTACTTATCTGCATTTCATTGACCAAAGCAAGTTATGAGGACATCCCAGATTCAAAATGATGACAAAGGGAATCCACTGCTGCAGATGAGGAGCTGTAACGTTTCAAAATTAAACTATCACACTGCTCTCATAAAAATTATCACCCAAATGTGTTGTCACTATGGTATAAATGGATTACGGCACTTGTTCCATGACCACCTTGTGAATGTTTGCATTTTATGATGTAAAAATATTATAGAAAGACTTCTACCATTATTTGATCACTTCTAGCGCCCCAAAAGACATTTTTTAGATTAACAAATGACTCTTTTAAAAAATATATGCCTAACAAAAATCTACAGGTAAGTCTCAAAATCTAAGAATGAGACATAGTTTCTTCTCTTTCAAGGCCTACAATTAAGTGGGAAAAGCAAAACACTGATAAAAGAGTTAAATAAGCTGGTAGGTTTTTCTACAAATAAGGCAAATATATATTTACCCTTTCTATCCTTTTTATTGTACCACCTTACTCATAAAAGAACAGAATAACCAACTCTTAGAAATCCCAAAATAAGGCTTGAAAAGGAGGCAACAGAGATAAAAAGATGGCCACCTAATTTCTTGTTTATGTTTTAAAGAATAAAAACCACAGGAAAGACTGGTCTGCTTATTGAAAGGAAGCATCTTGTGAGGTCAGAGGGAAAAAAGCCAAACTGGGAGGAGGGGGCTGTGTTGATTAGGGCTGCCTCAGAACACATGTTACACTGATTAGATCTAGGAAGAGCTGGGAATTTGTGCTAAGAGCTCCCACTTCCCTTTCCCTTAAGAAAAAAAAAAAAAAAAGCCAGCATATATATATGCTAGCTTTACATATCAAAAACTATATATCACTTTTTTATATATAAAAAGCATATCTATGTAGATATAGGTATCTTTTTACTCAAAGGATACCACGTTACATGGAAAAAGACTGGTAATGCCAAAACGTGGAGGATATATGGAGCCATTACAAGTCAAACACTGCTGATGGAAGTATAAATTGGTACAACCACTTTGGAAAACTGCTTAACAGTATCTACTAAAATTGAGCATAAGCCTTCTTCTTGACAGCAAAACTTCTCTTCTGAAAATGTGCCTAATAGAAATGTGCACATATGTTCATCAGCAGACATGTACTAGTATGTATATAGCAGTAGTATTTGTAACAGCCCTAAATAGGAACCAAACCACACCTGTGCAGGTAGAAATCAAGATAATGGTTACCTTTGGTTGGGAATATCTGAAAGGGAGCCTGTGGGTGCTTCTGGGTGTTAGTAATGCTCTATTTCTTGATTTTGGAAAAGTTATGTTCATTTCATGAAAATATATCCAGCTGTTCAATACGGCATGTGTGCTTTTTTGTATGTATATTATGTTATATATTTTTTAAATAGCCATATTGTAAAAGAAGTTAAAAGTCTAACTGAATAAAAGTAAAATGAAAATCCACAGTGCTAAATAAGGCAGAGACTAGCATATTGCCAGACTTAAATATCAGAAGCAGGCAGAGGCATCCAAGAGTTGAATTTCTGTGGGTCAACTGGGACCAAAGGCATTGCACGAGTAGAGTACCATGGTTAGGCTCACCAACTGAACTTCATAAAACTGGAGAGGGCTGGGTGGGATTTCACTGTTCATGAGGGGAGGCTGAAGAAGGCTGGAATTCCTGCCTGAAATGATGACTGTGGATAGCTGACTGGTTGACAGAGTGATATATAGCAGCCATGGACAGAACTTGTGAAAGCCAAAGACAGGCTCACTGATAGAATCGCTACTTCCTTCATCACTATGGAGCAGAAGTTAGGAGACCCAATGTAAATTCTGCTTCTGTACTAAGAATCCACAGGGACTCATGTAGGGGCAACTGCAAAACCACCAAGGAGAAATGAGCAAGAGAAAAACAGAAGGAAAATTTAAAAGTCCTTTGAGATAAACATACAAAATAAAATTTCAGAACAAAGGACAAAAATTAACTAAAGTGAATAATAGCAAACACGTAAGAGATGAGATGACTCTTGAGAAAATGAAATGGTAGTCTTCTCAAAATCTAATTTTTAAAAGGACTTTATGTCCTCTGAGAGATAGAATAAGAAACAACATCTGTAAAATATATTAAAAGTTTTAAAACAAATATATTAAGAGTGAATATGAAGGAAAATAAGAATTGAGAGCAGATGAATATAAAGCATGACAAAGAACTAGCTGATAAAAATGTACAAAATACATGCAACACTTTATAATATCCCCAAACTGGAAAAAAATCCAAGTATCTGTCAATCAACTAATGGATATGTTGCTTATCCATCAAATGGAATTTCAGCAATAAAAGTGAACAAATTACTGTTATGAAAATGTAATTATTACAACATGAATAACCCTTAAAACTATTATGCTAAGTGAAAGGAACAAGACATGAAAGCCTACTGCCTATCATATGATTCTATTTGCTGTGGTTTTACTGTTGCATTCCAAGAAAGTTCATGTATTGAAACCTAGTCAAAAATATGATGATGTTAAAAGGTGGTGGCTTTGGGAGGTGATTAAATAATGAGGACACAGCCCTCATGAATGGAATCGTTACCCATGTGAAAGAGGCCCAAGAGAAACCTCTCAACCCTTCCATAATGGGAGGACTCAGTGAGAAGGTGCCATCTTTAAACCAGAAAACAGGCCCTCACCAGACACTGCATCTGACAGTACCTTAATCTTGGAGGTACCATCCTGGTTTCCAGAACTATGAGAAGTAAATTTCTGTTGTTTATATGCTACCCAGTTTATGATATTTTGTTATAGTTTACATATACATATAAATGATTTTATATAAATGCTGTCTATGTATATACTGTTATTTATATATATACTGCTTATACATATATGTATATACTATTTGTATATATATGCTGTATGTATATGTATACTGTATATACATGTGTATATATGTGTATGTATCTATATACCATGTGTATATATATGTGTGTGTATATATATATATATATATATGTGTGTGTTTGTGTGTGTATATATGGACTTAGATACCATTCACATAAAACATCAGGATAAAAGCAAATTTATAGAGACAGAAAGCCTTTCACCAGGATTTTTGATTCACTTATTATCTTTTTGCAAGTACTTCTGAAAGTCTTCTAAAAGCCTTCTTAGAACATTTTAATATATAAATAAACAAGAACAAAAATTGGTGTGTATGTATGACTTGTGAGTGACAGAGACAGAGACAAATAGAGGGTGTCAGAGAGAGGGAAGAAGGAAGGGAGATATTTATTATTATTTATCTCTTAATATCCAATAGGAACTCTGTTGTTCAAAACTCCACCCATTTAGATACATGAGAAAAAATCCGGTTTAGCCTAATCCCTATTGAGACCCACACCAGCAGGCTTACTGCCTTCACTAATGCCAACAGTTTATTGAAAAGGAGGAGAATTTATCTGAAAGATGCCAATAGTTTGCCTGCCTGCATTTTTCTTTTGTTTTTGTATAGACAACACCTTAAAATGTTAGATTTGCTCCACTCGGAATAATTTCATCTGGAGAAAATATATGGTCTCTTGACTCAAAGAATGGAACATTCAGAGCTAATCACACTCTTGGATTCAATAATCAAAATAGCCAAATTTAATCTGAATATGATTAGAGACATTGTGCTTCTGCATCCCATGTAAGTCTATCAAGGACTGACCTTAAAGCATACCACCTAGAGGTTTCTTCCAGTGATTTTCAGCCTTGGAGTTTAGGAGTTGAATCAAATAGATTTCCATGCAATGTCCATAGATGGAGAATTCACTTTCTATCCAAGTCCAAATAAGTTCACTGTGTTGATATCTGGGACTAGGATCAGAACCTTGCATGCACCTAATAGTTGAGAACAGAACTCCCTATTTAAATAAATAAATAAATAAATAAAGCCAAGAAAAAGGCTTTTCTTTGAAGTATTGTGTAAAACCTCATGGGGTGGTTATAAGGATTTGTGAAATATTAAATATCTTTGAGTTTGCAGAATTGGCATTGCAGCAGTACAAAATTGTGCTCCTTTTTCCCTCCTTTTCTTAATAACTCCATTACATGAATTTCTAGTCTTTGTTCCCTTAGGAAACATTAGATGATTTGCAATATTCTGTAATAAAACTTGGAAAAGACAGTTATAGTACTGCTTCAATAATCATGAACATTGCTTTTAGCTGTAATTTTCCAACAAAACATTCATATATTAATTGTAAATCCTAGAATAATGCTTTGGCCTAGAGTACAAATGTCCCCTTGCGTTGTTTGTGGTATGGGCTCAGCATTCTTGCTCCTTGGGTATCCTTAAGGCTTGTCACTTGGCACATGAATGACCTTAATCTCTAAACCGGTTCATGAATACAGACAGGCATTACGGCCTTATTCCTGGAAGTACAGATCTCTTCCTGGCTAGGGCTTCGCCTTGAGCTCCAAGAATCATCCCACCCTCTCCCAACCGGCACAAGATCAGCTTGTTTGCCCGCTGAAGGCTCATGCTTCAGTGAATACCGTGATTCAAGTTGCCGCAGTCAACATTCCAGTACCCTGTGATGACTGTGAGCGAGCATCCGTCTGGTGATGGCAACCTCTCTGTGGGTTTCTCACATCTCCACCCTCCCCTCCACTCACATACATTCCCCTAACACCAGGGATCCAAGAGATGTGTTTCTCCAAAGCAACCCATGTGCCTACCTGTCATAAAGACAGACTGTTTTCTTGTTAAGAGATGGCCACCTGGTTGAGTCCTCAGATTTCTGGAAGGAAGAATATGTCTCCTTCTTTTTGTTGAGCCAAATGATTTCTAATTAAGATTTTGTTTTCTTTTGAATTTTTGTTGTCCTCTTGGCAGTCAGAGAGAACATTGCCTGCCCACTTAGGTAACTTAACAGAGAATAAATGAAAGCTGGACAGTTTATGAAAAACTAAAACAAGCTGAGCTGCTTGAGGGATTTCTAAAGCGAGAGCTGCTTTCAGGAAGCAGGAAAAAAATACAGATATTTGTAATGAAACCAGGAACTTTAGGGCCATTCAGTCAGAGGCTACTGACCCCCATAACAAACTCATTTTGGAGACAGCACAATTAATTTCAGTTCTACAAATACTGCATAGAGAAAGAGTGAAAAGAACAAGAAAAAGAGAGCAAGAGAGACAAAGAAAGAAGGAAGGGAGAGAAGGAGGAGGAGAAAAGAATGAGAGTAAGAAAAGGGGGGTAAAGGAAGATGAGGATTTCTTTTCCCCAATTTGCTTATGCAGGTGTTAAAAGCAGTCCAGGGAATCTAAAAAGGTTCAACAAAATTGTATTCAGGATGCTGAGATTGGAGGATCATTTGAGCCTGAGAGGTTGAAGTTGCAGCAAGCAATGATAGTGCCACTGAACTCCAGCCTGGGCAACAGAGGGTGGCCCTCTCTCAAAGGTAGGGGGTGGTGGGAAAAATAACCTCAAAAACTTATTAAGATGAGATTTGGTGCATGGAGTGTTCCTGTTTGTTAATCTATGCTCAGGGACTTACAAATTTCAACAACAGCATCTATTCACTCATGAGCATTTGTACCCTGGGCAAATAGCTCCCATGTCACCCTAGTCTTCTGCCACTTTTGGCCAGGTTGATGACTAAAATGTCATTTTACTTTGGTCTTCGTCCTGATTTGGGGAAAAGCCACAAGGACCCTCTTTCTGATGATTTCAGCACAATTTCCAAATACTTTCCCAGCTTACCTCCGGCATTTTTCTCTATCTTTTTAATGGGTTTTATGAGTCAAGTAAATGAAGAAGCTTTTAATGATTCTGTTCTCCTTGGATTAGACTAGGTGGCCACTGTGATTCCTCCACACTTGGTGGCAGCTCTGATCAACAAAAACAATGGGCTTTTTCTTCTAGGCTTCTTTCAGAACGCCTTAATAGGAAACACATTCTGCATTCCCCATGTGCATGTTTTCAGTGCAAACCTATAATTAATTTTAGTAGAGAATTCAGTCCAAGGATTCTTCCATGTAACAAAAAGTAGTACTGATGGGAACACATCCCTGGAGGACCTTTTAGATGTAGATTCCTCGGGGGGCATCTCGGAGAGGAACAATGCTTAGGTTCCCAAATCATATGCGTATTTCTGAAAAGTGTTCTGCTCTTCTTGGATATGGATTTTTTTTTCTAACCAAAATAGATAAAGAAGAAAGCAAAGAAAGAAGACAGGAAGGAAGAAAAAAGGGGCAAAAAAGAAGGAAGAAAAGGAGGGAGGGAAAGAGGGAGGAAGAGAGAAGAAAGGGATGGAGGGAGGGAGGAAGAGAAGGAAATTGTTTAATCGATTTTTAGGAATTCATTTGCATTCTTTCCTTCGCTTTCCAGACAATAAGTTTCATTCTATTTCATTGGATAATTTGAAGGAAAGACTCTGCCAGCTGAGCAAAAACAAAGGGCAGGGGGCATTGAGAACAACTTCTTAAATGTTTTGTTGCAGCCAGCACTGGTGCCTTCTGGATACTAGGGATACCAGGGTCATTCAGGGATATCTTACTTTCTGTTCATTTCTGAGAAATAAACTTTCCCCAGATTCCTTCTTTCTCTTTGGTTTCACCTAATTCTCCTCACTTCTTTTCAGCAGTGAGGAGGCTCTTTATTTTGCCCGGAGTCACTGCTTCCCCCAGACTTCTTTGTAACAGAGAATCTGGATACCTCCGCCTGCAGCCTGCCACCCTTTGTGCTCTGATGCTATGTGTCTTGGAAGCTGTACCCTGAGGAACCTTCTAGAGAAAGTTCTTCTATCCTTTTAGGTGGGTTTACACCCCATTAAAACTGGGATTGAGGAAGTATGCTTCCATGTTTCCATCTGTTAATTACCAATACATAGCTTGACATGCCAGTGGAAAGCCAGGAGCCACTTGAAAGGTGTGGGCACAGGATTTACCTCAAGTAGTCCCCTGACACATGACTGCTGCTATGTGTCAATGTATATGGTTAGACTGACATGGGCGTAAGGGAACCAAGGAGAAGCCCATTCCCTACTGTCTAGGGAAAGCAAGGGTGCTATTAAGCTACTTAAGCTTTCCCTATCATAGCCTAAAAGAACTCACAAATTTTTATCAACATTCCAAGGCAAAGATTCATTGGATAGAGTATTTTTTCCCAATGTAATCCAGGTCTCCTTTTAGAAGATACTGGGAATTTACATGAGAAATGGAATAGGCCATGACCAAAACAAAATATGACTGAAGTTCTTCTTCGGCTTTCATGCATTTTTCTTCTAGCTTTGGCCCCCACCCCTACTGCTGATCAAAATACCAGGGCTTATAAAGTGCTGGTGCTCAGCTAAGATTAGGTTAGGATAACAGAAAGTTGAGTCACTACAGGTAGACATTAAAGTTGGCTTAGAGGCTTAATTATCTCCACCCAGGCCTACATTTATGAATAAAAAGCTATCAAGCTAGGTAGATCTTTAACACTAGCGTGGCAGGCTGTGCCAGACAAAGAATCTTAAGTCATGTAAATCAAATCATAAAGAAGATTTCTGCCTTGATATTTCCAGAAGACCAGTCTTGATCAGAATCTCAGGTATCCAGTTTTGGAGCTTCCCACGTGGTGAAATATTTGACAACCAGCTTTGAGGGCTCATTGCTTCTCTTTAAAAACACCACAGACCTGTGGGACTTGAAGAGCTATCATTTAAGTCTTAGAGATGGGAGTGACAGCCTTTCCCCACGAGCAGCCCAATCTCTAATAAATGGCTCCATATAAACTGAATAATTTCTTCACCATACTTCTCTTTCAGCTTCCTGTCTCAATATCATCTTGAAATCAGAGTATTAGAAAGAGCCAAAGTTACCCAGTGTTTCCTGAGTAAGGAAATCTTACAATTTGTAAAAGTCAAAAAAGTCCAAATATTCCCCCATCAATAAGCACATTTGCCAGTGGTATTTAAAAATTAAAATGAAAAATAGTAATGATAGCACTGCTGCAACCTCACTCTTGGCATGAACAAAATGCTAACAAAGGTCTCTTCCTTCTGCTCATCTTCAGACGGAGGGTAAGAGCTAAGGTGTATTTCAGGGCAGCCTAATGTTGAGGGAGGGAAGACAGTTCCTGTCTTTTTGCTATTTTTTTAGGCAATCGTCTCCAATAAGGCTGCTTCTAAAAATAAGTTTCTAATTAAACTTCCCATACTATATTGCAGTTAAATAGGGTAAAATTTGCTGTTTGATGTGTTGAGAAAGCAGGCAAACATTAGAAGGCAATGTGGAGGTTGCTAGAAGCAATGTGAAACCACAATTTCCTAGGCATTACAGGTAATTATTAGCAGGCAAGTTGTTGAGTTCAACCAGAAAATGCTTTAATTATATCTTGTTGTATATCAGAAACAACCTAGGTTTGCATTCCATGTAAAAAGAGAAGAGACCACCGCTCCCATTGGTTTTCCAAATGGAAGTGAAGAAACCATGAAGATGTCCCTACATCCAGTCCCTTAGCCAGGACCAGTTCAACTGGAGCATGGACAGTCAAGGAGGCTGCAGTTCTCCCAGTGAAAGGATGGTGTAAGGTTTGGACAGTGTGCGCTTTTGCTAATTTTAGCAAGAACATCTTCCAGTAACAAAAAAGATATTATACATATGATAAGTACATGGTTAAAATCTAGTCCTGACTCTGCCTTGGCCTTTTTTGAATGGGTCAATGTGTCAATTATTCCCTTCTAATGCCTTCTGGGTTTGGGAAGTGTTCAAACTATCTTTCCTTCCTGCTGCAATTAGATTTTTATAATGAACGCATGTAAAGGCCTGCCTGATGATTCAAAGATACTCTATTTTCTCTTGGCCTCCCCTGACTTACATGTCCTAATGATACCCCTGCCCTCGTAACTCTTAAACCTTGATTCTTCATGTGTTTCCTTTTCTGGAGATGGCAGGAAGGCCCCTCATTCTGCTTCCAAACCTAGCCTGAAAGAAATTTGCCTAGGTCAAATCTCTGAGGAAGAACTACCACCCTAAGGAACAGAGTCACTTTTCTTTCATCTCTTCCCAGAGTTTCCTTTCAAAAAAAAAAATCCTCTATATCTGTGGCTGCCAGGCAAAGGACTTAAATAAATGGAATTTATATACTAATACTCTTGCTCCTTTAGCCCAACATAACCTTGCCTTTTGGCCTTAAAAGGTAATATTCTATCCCTTGACGCTGGGGTAGGTATCTATTTTAATAATGACACATGCCTTCTTATCCCTTGTTCCAGCTTTTTTGTTTTTCCTTATCTATTATTGTTATTAAACATACTATTAATTCCACTTATTTATTTTGTTTCTGTCTCCCCCCACTACATTGTAAACCCTGGGAAGGTAAGGATTTTTATCTGTTTCATTTGCAGCTGTATAATTTAGTACTTAGAACACAGGTGTGGCATATAGTATGCCCTCAATACATATTTGTTGAATGAATGAATTCTAGAATGTTGAGCATTAGATGTGATTTCAAGAAAGGAGCAATCACCCACTGTATTTACACCACCAGGTTGGGAGCTCAAATACACTAAAGGAATGTGTGACTCCCAGTGTCAGGCTAAGAAATGTACTTTTCAGATCGAGACAAGAATGGAACCAACTCTTACTCCTTGTTTAAAGGAGGCCCTATTATCATTTCTCTTAGATCCTAGGGAGGAGAATCTATTCTCATGGTTGCCCCGCATTCCAAACATCTGCTTCTACCTTGGTCTTGGGTCATCTTGCCATATCCCTACTCTGAACCA
This sequence comes from Sapajus apella, assembly GCF_009761245.1. NCBI lineage: Eukaryota > Metazoa > Chordata > Mammalia > Primates > Cebidae > Sapajus > Sapajus apella. The sequence continues at coordinate 14,763,539 of NW_022436973.1, read as the reverse complement.
GAAGGATTCCGATTTTGCATTCATCTACAGTCACCAACAGGGTGTTAATGGAAGATTAAGGAGATAATTCATGACACACATGCAACCCTAAGTTAAATTTTAGAGATAACTACACTGAACAAATTCTTTGGCAAATTTGCCCTATTGTCAGACAATCTTCCTATTTTTCCCTATTTTCTCTCCAGTCCCAGATCCCAACTGCGGCTTAATGATAGAACTGGAACAATCTAAGGAGTCAAGTAAAATACATCTCAAAAATATTCATCTCAAGAACAGAAAATGGGAGCATATAGGCACTGGATTCCACCACTCTGCTGGTCAAGTGTTACCCTATGGGATATTAAACTCCCTTCCATTCCAGGCTTGTGCAGGCGGAGTAGATTGCCATTGCCCTGCCATGCATAAAGAAGCCCCAGGGCAGAGAGCAAGAGAGACTGATCTTGTAGCTAAAGGGAAGTTCTGCCAAGTTACACCTGTGCAAAGGATTTAGCCATGGCAGTGGCTGAAATAAAATATGGGCCAGGGAGTTAAGAGGATAGGTATAAGAGGTATCCTTTACAAGGGGAAACTGGAATGACACTCCCCATAACAGAAGGATTAAGCCAATAAAAAAAGAAAAAATTTTTTCAACCATGATATATATTTACATTTACATACATATACATACATGTAAATGTGTGTATGTATGTATTTGTTTTGTACATCTTTTTTAAAAAAAGAATGCTAAACTTTCAGTTCCAATAAAGCAGACTCATATAAATCCCTTACTGAGGACCACCATAAAAGCTGGTTAAATTACTAAAACAAACAAAAATGTCTTGAAAGCATCAAAGACCTCAAAAGACCAGGGGGAATCATCATCATCATAATAAAAACACCTGTGCAGTTTTTGGAAAGGACAAAACCCAGAGATGTAAGCACAGTTAATCAAAGTTCCTTTTGCTTTGAGCACAATTTTCCAATCCCAAGACAGGAGCCACAAACCTAAGCTGAACTTTTCATAGCTTCACAGGGATGGGGACAGAAATCAAAGCCCAGACCCTTCCAAGTCTGGGAAATCTGAAAAATCACCCCTCCTTGAGCAAAATTCATAAGCCTTATTTCCTCAAATGAGCATAACACAGTAATAATGGCCTTCTCTAGAGTACTTTGTTTCACCTGGTGATTTAAAACACCTCAGGCCTTAAGCCTGAATTCAGGTTATCTGCGGCGGGTGAAACTCCAGGGCCCATCTCTCCTTCCTTCCTCCCACCTTCCTTCTTTCTCTGCTTCCTTCTCTCCCTCCCTCTTTCTCTCCTTCCTTCCTGCTTTCCTTCCATCTATGGAGAAATTGTCCATTATTCTAGGCCTCAAACTATTGCTGTAAATAATATCTTAAATAAATGTCCATCATTTGAAAACTACCAGGAAACAAAAGAAATGTGACTCATGGAGCAAGCAGAAATAACATACAACAGAAACAAATTCACAGGGACTCTAGTCATGATAATATCATAAAGGGACACAGAATAGTAATTGATGACTAATCAACAACACATAAAGTGGTGAAGGAAATTAACAGTGTACTTGAAAACTTCAGTAGGAAATTGGAAACTGTCAAAAAGGATGGATAGAGTTCAAGTGTTTAAAAATTTCTTATTGAAATTACTTAAAAGTGTACTTATAAATGAAGAAAACAATACAAAAGATCAATGAAAAAAGAGTTATTTTCAGAAGATAACAAAATAGACAAACCTCTAGCCAAACCAATGAAACAGAAAGAGAGAAACCCAAATAAATAAAATGAGAGATAAGAAAGAAGATATTAGTGTTGTTGCCTTAAAGTCTGTTTTGTCCGATATAAGAATAGCTAACCCTGTTCACTTTTGGTTTCCATTTGCATGGAATATTTTTTTCCATCCTTTTACCTTGAGTATATATGAATCCCTCTGTCTTAGGTGAGTCTCTTCTAAGACAGAAGATATTTGGAAAAGAAGGTCATTATGTAATGATAAAAGCTTCAATCCAAGAAGAAGATATTACAATTCTAAATTTATAGGTACCTAACACTGGAGCTTTCAGATTTATAAAACAATTACTACTAGACCTAAGAAATGAGATGATAGACACCAACACAATAATAGTGAGGAACTTCAATATTCCGCTGACAGCACCAGACAGATCATTGAGACAGATTGCCCACAAAGAAACAGTGAACTTAAACTATATACTAGAAAAAATGAACTTAACATATATTTACAGAACATTCTACTTAACTGTAAAATTCACATTCTTCTCATCAGCACATGGAACATTATACAAGATAGACCATAAAATAGGCCACAAAACAAGTCTCAATGAATTTAAGAAAATCAAAATTATATCAAGTATCTCCTCAGACTACAGTGTAATAAAACTAGACATCAACTCCAAAAAGAGCCCTCAAAACTATATAAATACATGGAAATTAAATAATCTGCTCTTGAGTGATTTTGGGGTTAAAAAATTAAATCAAAGTAGAAAATAAAAATTCTTTGAAAAGAATGATAGTAGTGACAGAAGTTATGAAAACCTCTAGGATACAGCAAAAGTAGTGCTGAGAGGAAAGTTTATATTGTTAAATGCCAATATCAAAAATTCTGAAAGAGCACAAATTGACAACCTAACTTCACACCATAAAAAATTAGAGAAGCAGGACAAACTAAACCCAAAGCAGGAGAAAAGAAATAACAAAGAACAGGGAAGAACTAAATAAAATTGAAAAAAAATACAAAAGACAAATGAAATAGCATTTTTTTAAAAAAGATAAACAAAATTGATAGACTATTAGTGATATTAACCACAAAAAGGAGAGATAAGATCCAAATTAGCTCAATTAGAAATGAAACTGGGGACATTACAACCAATACCGCAGAAATACAAAAGTTAATTCCAGACTACTATGAACACCTTTACATGCAAAAACTAGAAAATCTAGAGAAAACGGATAATTTTCTAGAAACATAAAATCCTCCTAGATTAAATCAGAAAGAAACAGAAACTCTGAACAGACCAATAAAAAGCAATAAGATTGCCAGTGATTTAAAAATTGCCAAAAGAAAAAAAAATTCTGGGACCTGAAAGGTTGATAGGTGAATTCTATCAGATATTCAAAGAAAGAGATAATACTCCCTAAATCATTTTATAAAGCCAATGTCACCCTAATACCAAAACCAAGAAAGAACATAACAACAAAAAAGAAAACTATAGGCCAATATCCCTGATGAGCATAGATGCAAAAATCCTCAACAAAATTCTTTGTTGTTCTTTGTTATTTCTTTTCTTCTGCTTTGGGTTTAGTTTGTCCTGCTTCTCTAATATTTTGGTGTGACATTAGGTGCTAGTTAACCAAATCTAGTAGCACATCAAAAAGATAATACATTATGATCAAGTGGGTTTCATCCCAGGGATGCAGGGATGGTTTAACATATGCAAGTCAATAAATATGACACATCGCACAAACAGTATTAAAACCAAAAACCATATGATCATCTCAATAGATGCAGAAAAAGTATTGATAAAATCCAGATATCTTTATGATAAAAAAACCTTCCACAAAATACGGATAGAAGGAACTTACCTCAAAATAATAAAAGTGATATATGACAACCCCACAGTCAATATTCTACTGAATGGGGAAAAGATGAAAGCATTCCGCCTGAGAACTGGAACAAGACAAGTATACCCACTTTCACCACTTCTGTTTAACATAGTACTGGAAGTCCTAGCCAGAGCAATCAAGCAAGAAAAAGAAATAAAAGACATCCAAATTGGAAAAGAGGAAGTCAAGCTATCGCTGTTCACTAATGATAAGACTGTATACCTAGAAAACCTTGAAAACTTATCCAAAAAACTCCTATATCTAATAAAAAGAAGTCTGTAAAGTCTCAGGTTACAAAATCAATGTACACAAATTACCAGCACTGCTATACACCAACAAGGACCAAGCTGAGAATAAAATCAAGAACTCAATTTATTTTAGAATAGCTGCAATATATATGAGTATACTTAACCAAGAAGGTAAAGATCTCTAAAAGGAAAACTACGAACCACTGCTGAAAGAAATTAAAAATGACAGAAACAAATAAAAACACATCTCATGCTTATAAATAGGAAGAATTACTAGTTTAAAAATTACTATATTACTCAAAAAGATCTATAGATTCAATGCAATTTTCATCAAAATACCATCATCACTTTTCACAGAACTAGAAAAAAAAATCCTAAATTTCACATGGATCCAAAAAAAAAAAATCCCTAATATCCACAGCAGTTAATATGGGTTGGCTCTGTCTTCCCACCCAAATGTCATCTAGAATTGTAATCACCACGTGTCACGGGAGGGGCTTGGTGGGATGTGATTGGATTATGGGGGCAGTTTCCCCATGCTGTTCAAGTGATAGCGAATGAGTTCTCATGAGATCTGATGGCTTAAAGGTGTGACACTTCCCCCCTCACCCTCTCTCTCTCCTTCCACCAGGCAAGACGTGCCTTGCATCCCCTGCACCTTCCACCATGATTGTAAGTTTCCTGAGACCTCCCTAGCCATGTGGAATTGTGAGTCAATTAAATCTTTTTTCTTTATAAATTACCTAGTCTCAGGTAGGTCTTTATAGAAGTGCGAAAACAGAATAACACAACACTACTAAGCAAAAAGAACAAATCTGAAGGCATCACACTATTATACTTCAAATTATACTACAAGGTTATAGTTACCAAAACAGCAAGCAGTACTGTATAAAAATAGGTACTTAGACCAATGGAACAGAATAGAGAACCCAGCAATGAAGCCAAATATTTACAGTGAACTAATTGTCAACAAAGCATACAAAAATATAAACTGGGGAAAGGACACCCTATTCAATAAATGGTGCTGGGACATGCAGAAGAATGAAACTGGATCCACATCTCTCACTTTACACAAAAATCAACTCAAGATGGATCACAGACTTAAATTCATGACAAAGACCCCAAAAGCAAATGCATCAAAAACAAAAATAAAAAAATAAATGAGACTCAGTTAAATTAAAAAGCTTCTACACAGCAAAAGAAATAATCAGCAAACAGATGACCCACAGAATGGGAGAAAATATTTGTAAACTATGTATCTGACAAAAAAAACCTAGTATCCAGAATCTACAAGAAAGTCAAACAAATCAGCAAAAAAAAAAAAAAAATACCATCAAAAAGTGGGCAAAGGACATAAATAGACGTTTCTCAAAAAATATACAAACACCAACAAACAGAAAAAATGCTCTACATCATTAATCATCAGAGAAATGCATATTAAAAACACAATGTGATATCACCTTATTCTTGCAAGAATAGCTGTAATTAAAAATTTAAAAAAATAAATAGATGTTGGTATGGATGTGGTGAATAGGGAACATGTTTACACTGCTGGTGGGAATGTAAATCTGTAAAACCTCTATGGAAAACAGTATAGAGAGTCCTTAAAAACTAAAAGTGATCTACTATTTGATCCATCAATTCCACTATAGGGTATCTACCCAAAAGAAGTCATTACATGAAAAAGACACATACATATGTATTTTTATAGCAGCACAATTCACAATTGCAAATATATGGAACCGACCTAAGTGTCCATTGACAAGTAAGTGCATAAATAAAATGTGGTATATGTACATCATGGAATACTACTCAGCCATAAAAATGAATACAATAATGTCTTTTTCAGCAGCCTGGATGGAGCTGGAGGTCATTATTCTAAGTGATGTAACTCAATAATGAAAAACTGAATGCCATATGTTCTCAAAATAGTGGGATCTAAGCTATGTGGATGCAAAGACTTACAGGCTGATATAATAGACTTAGGGGACTCAGGAAGAGGAGAATCAGAGAATGGTGAATGAGAAAAGACTACATATTGGGTACAGTGCACACTGCTTGAATGACAGGAGCAATAAAATCTCAAAATTCACTACTATAGAATTCATCCATGTAACCAAAAACTACTTGTATCCCAAAAGCTAAGTAATTTTTTTAGAAAAGCAAAAAGGGAGACATCACAATATAGAAATTCAAAGGACCATTAATGGCTACTTTGAGCAACTATATGCCAACAAGTTTGAAAATATAGAGGAGGTGGATAAATTCCTAGAGACATACAACCTACCAAGATTGAACCATGAAAAAATCAAAAACCTGAACAGATCAATAACAAGTAATGACATTGAAGCTGTAATAGTAAGTCTCCCAGTAAAGAAACGTCTGGAACTCAATGACTTCACTGCTGAATTCTATGCTATATTTAAAGAACTAATACTAATCCTATTCAAACTATTCTGTAAAATAGAAGAGGAGGGAATACTTCCAAACTCATTCCACAAGGCCAATATTACCCTGATACCAAAACCAAACAAAGACACATCAAAATAGCAAACTACAGGCCAATATCCATGATGAATACTGCTGCAAAAATAACAAAATAACAGCAAAGCAAATTCAACAATACATTAGAAAGATCACTTATCATGACCAAGTGGGACTTATCCTAAAGATGCAAGGATAGTTGAACATCTGCCTCAATGTGATATGTCATTTTAACAGAATGAAGGATAAAAACATATGATCATTTCAACTGATGCTGAAAAAGCATTTGAGAATATTCAACATCTCTTTATGATAAAAACATTTTTAATAACTGGGTATAGAAGAAATATGTCTTAACATAATAAAAGTTACATATGACAGATCCACAGCTAGTATCACACTGAATGGAGAAAGACTGAAAGACTTGCCTCTAGGATCTGGAGCATAACAGGGATACTCACTCCATGAAAAAAATATATACGTTAGAACTGATTTTAAAAATTCAGAAAATGTGCAAGATATAAAATCAACATACAAAAATTAGTAGCATTTCTATAATACATACCAATAATGAACAATCTGAAAAAGAAATTTAAAAAATGATCCCATTCCCAATAGCCACAAATAAAATTAAGAACCAAGTAATAAATTTAGCCAATGAGGTAAAAGATCTCTGCAATGAAAACTATAAAACACTGATGAAAGAAATTAAAGGGAACACAAAAATAGAAATATATTTTATGTTCATGGGTTAGAAGAATCAATATTGTTAAAACGTCCATACTACATACTACCCAAAGCAATCTATAGATTCAATGCAATCCTTATCAAGACATTAATGACCTTCTTCACAGAAATAGAAAAAATAATTTTAAAATTTATATAGAATCACAGAAGACTGAGAGTTGCCAAACTTCTCTTGAGCAAAAAGAACAAAATTGGAGGAATCACATTACATGACTTCAAATTATAATACAGAGCTATAGGAAGCAAAATAGCGTGGTACTGGCATAAAAACAGACACATAGATCAGTGGAACAGAAGAGAGAACCCAGAATCAAATCCATGAACCTACAGTGAACTTATTTTTGACAAAGGTGCTGAGAACACATATAAGGGAAAAAATAGTCCCGTCAATAAACGGTGCTAGGAAAACTGGATACCCATATGCAGAAGAATGAAACTTGACCCCATCTCTTGTCATATATAAAATTCAAATCAAAATAGATTAAAGACTAAAATCTAAGACTGCAAATTTTAAAACTACTCAAAGAAAACATTGGGAAAACACTCCAGGTCATTGCTCTGGAAAAAATTTCTTGAACAATACCCTACAAGCCCAGGCAAGCTAAGCAAAGGACAAATGAAATTACACCAAGTTCTGCACAGCAAAGGAAACAATCAACAAAGTGAAAAGACAACCCACAGAATGGGAGAGAATATTTGCAAACTATCCATCTGACAAGGGATTAACAACCAGAATATATAAGGAGCTCAAACAACTTTATAGAAAAAAAATCTAATACTCTGATTTAAAAATGGGCAAAAGATTTGAATAGACATTTCTCAAAAGAAGACACACAAATGGCAAACAAGCACACTAGAAAGTGCTCAAAATCATTGATCATCAGAGAAATGCAAATAAAAAATACAATGAGATGTCACCTCACCCCAGTTAAAATGGCTTTTATCCAAAAGAGAAGCAATACTAAACGCGGGTGAAGATGTGGAGAAAAGGGAATCTTCATGCCCTGTTAGTGGAAATGTAAATTAGTAAAACTACTCTGTAGAACAATTTGGAGTTTCTTTAAAAAAAACTAAAAATAGAGCTACCATACCATCCAGCAATCCCACTGCTGGGTATATATGCAAAAGAAGGGAAATCAGTACATTGAAGAGATATGTGCACTTCCATGTTTGTTGCAGCACTGTTCACAATAGCCAAATTTTCAATATTGAAGGAAAAACTCTCCCAAAACTGAGTTTGTCATGTCAGATCTAGAAGACTGCATGGGGATTTTCAGTTGCTTATCTGTATGTGGTCATATTTGAATTGGGAAAAGTTCAAGCCAGGCTCACTGAACTGGAGCATAGCAGCCCCTTCATGCCTATTGCACCTGGTAGGTGTGGGGCTGCCTGATTACCAGGAAAGATCAGCCTGACTGGCCCTGTGCCTTTGTCCTGCTTGCAGCGGGATTTGCTTCTACCCTGCAGATATCAGCATTTATAACCATTCCCTGCTCAACCCATACTCAGGATGTGTGGCTTCTGTGACATTTTAGAAACTGTTTTTCTGAATTGCTGTCCTGCATCTAAGATATTTGTACACAATCTGTTTGGCAAGCTAACTACTGCTACTGTTATTTTCACACTTGAATGACTAAGTAGAACAGATGATGCACATTAATGTTATGAGCTCTGGACTAGTATTTTCTTAAACTTCCTTTTAATCTGCATTAGCTCATTTTTTGCTTCTGAAACATTTGTTCTCCTGAGAAGCAATTCTTGTCCACAGCCTTAATAATGTGTAGATTAGGTTTTGTGAGATCTCCTCCTTTCTTCTCTGTCACTTCCTCTGCTCTCTCTAGGTGACTGCTTACCCTTTTACTGTAAAATAATTTTGATTTTTTCTAATTTTGAATTTTTAATAAAGGAAAAAGTACAAATGACATAGAAGTGTGACAAAGAACAATTGACTCCAGATGTTTGTATAAATACTGACTTTATATTTTAACTAAAACACATAAACCACATATTCTTTATGCTCTCTAGGTAGCACAGATAATGGAAAATTGTATTCATATCAGCCATTAGATGGCAGAAAAAAGAAAGCAATATACTATTACTCTAGGGTTGCCAGGTAAGATTCATTAAATATTTGAGACATAGTTATATTTAAAAATATATTTATTGAATATGTGGAATTCAAATTTAACTTGGTCTCCAGTATCTTTATTTGCTAAATCTGGTAACCTTATATTACTAGGATGTATTACATTTGATATTAAAACCATTCTCAAGGTTTACTTTGTTATCACTCACAACAAAATGTCAAGGGCTTTTTACTTTCTTTTTTCTCTCTCTCTCTCTTTTTTTTTTTTTTTAACATATTTCCACATATGCAAAAATGTCTAATGCCTGCGTTGTTCCTTCCTGGATTCCTTAAATTTCTCCATCACCTAAGACCAGTAACCTCAAATGTCGGAGACCTTTTAAATCAGTCATTTTCCAATGAAAAATATATAATATTCAAATTGCCACTCAAGTGCTTCCTATAGCTCTGTACTGAAACTTGATGGTTTTTAGCTCTAGGGTTTTAGAAGTGAAAAGCATGATTTTGCTAAATGCAGAAAAGAGTTGCTGAGGACACTTGGAATTCTAGAACTGCAGAAATGTAATATCTTCATTAACTAGTATGCAGAGCAGCTACAGGACTGGCAGGAGTGGCAGGATCTCAGAAAGATGTCAGATGAGCTTTGCTGGGTTCTTGGCAATGGCAACAATTAATCAAGGGAACTTTGGCAATTTGTTGATCTTTGTCATATATTTCTTCATTCATTAAAACTCAGAGATAGATAGAGGGATACATGTTGGTAGTTGCTTTCAATAAGGCAACAAATGAAAAGTAGTGTTGTGGGATAAGACTTTGGGGTATTATCCAACATGTTGTTTGTTCCCAGTCGAGTTACCTATCTTGGCCGTGACAGCTGAGGCAGCCATTGTCTTGGGAAAAAGGAAGATCTCCAGCAGAAACAAAAACAGTATTGCCTCCATTGCTGAGGTCTGAGTTTCAAAATAGATAACAGTATGCTGTGTTAATAAATGGTTAGCTAACAAACAACTCTTTAAAAAGAAAAAAGGCCATGATTTGTAGCACTTAGGATTTCCGTGTTGTAAATTCCCAACATGTCTGATTTCAGTCTACCAATGTGACAGCAGTGAACTCAAAGTTGACAAGACATGCACACAGGCCACTGGGCTTGGAGAGTGTTATTTTGGAACTCACGGAGTTGGATTTTACTTTTTAGCCTTGGAAGAAGAAAGATTCAAGATATAATGTGATACAGTTTCCTGCTACCTAGCAAGTGCATACAGATTTTTCTTAGGCCGAAAGGAGAATTGTGAAGTGATTCAGAGGGGATCAAACTAATAAGTGGCCCAGCCCATATGCCCTTATGGTCTAGGTGTGGTCAGATAATGGAAACCTAGGTAGGAGGAAAACTCCAAAAGTCTTATTGTGGTCTCTCCTTGAAATTCCTTAGAATAACCGTGTGCCACTGTTAGGCAGAGAAAGGGCCTACGGTAAGACTTCTGACTCTCCAAGATCTTCTCATAGCATGGAGAGAATCTATAACAACTGTAAGGCTCCATAGCTAAAGATGCAATATTGACTGGTATATGGATAAAACTCTGGGAGGCCCCGAGACCTCTCTTTTGGGATCTCTTCCTAAGGGTCTTGCTAATTTTCTCAGTTGTCTCCTCTCTGTGTCATGGGAGCTAGAGGCCTGAAAACAGCGCTTCCTAGCCTGCTGTGCCTGCAGAGTTCCTACTTGTATTCCACCAATGAGAAGTGCTTGGTGAGGTTTGATAGGTGGAACAGAAGAATATTTCATTATGGTCCTGTACCTTTGGGCAGAGTATAGTCCTCAGAAGAGAGCAGACATGAGATAGTCCCTTAAGAATCACCCATCTCAGTGTTGCAGTTGAATCCCATCTATGGCCAGATTCTACTTTCATACCCTCTGATAGATATCCTTGTCCAGCCACTGTCTATACACTTCCAGTGATCAGAAAGTCAATAGACCAGAGACAGCCTCTTCTACACTGGGAAAATCTAGTTATTTTTGAAAGAAAATGAAACTTTTGAAAATATTTAACTACTCTATGTCTTTAAAAGTCACTTTATGCCCACATACTCTGTGCACTCCTTGAATTTAGTTCTGGGTAAGTTGGAAAGGTCTATTGTGATTGATTCACTGTCATTGAGTTATAGCATAAGTTATTATCAAGGTTTAAAAGGAGTCATCCTTAGGTTTAGAATTGAAGCGGCATTGCTGTCTGGGGTAAATACCTGAGTTTTGTCATCTCATGCCAGGAAAATCGAGGACACAGACACAAAAAGTGAGTTTAAGAGAAGAGGTTTAACAGGCAAAAGAAAGAGAAAGGATAGCTTCCTCTTCTGCAGAGCAAGAGGGACGGCCAGCAGAGGTCTTCTGATTCTGTGGCAAAATGCCCAGGGTCATAGAGATGATTTTGAAGAGGTGGTATCTGATTTACATAGGACCCAAAGATTGGTTGGACCAGGTATGCCATTTACAAAGGGTGCAAAGCTGGTCCTCCCACCCTATTATGCAAGCGGGGTCTCTACCTGGCTGTCGCCATGTTGTCTGTTCCTTACTATACACATGGTTGGCAAGGAAATGGAAAGATGGAGCCAAGATGTTGAACATGCCTTGTCCCCAGGTAGCCTTTTCCGTTTGACACATCTGCTGGCATTCTCCTGTGCAAGCTTCCATCTTACTTATCTATGTCTGCAGCTCAATTATACAGGCTGCCTTTTGTTATAAAATAAATGACTTTGGGGGCTGCTTTTCATTAAAAGGAAAATCCTACCAAGGACTCTTTTACCCTCACTATCTGCCTAAATAATTTCTTTTTAACTCCTACATCAGAATCACTCTCCAATCTTTTAAACTAATACCATCATTTACTCCTTCTTTCCTATATTTAGTTATGCAATGCTTATTAAGGCATTGTGCTTAACGCTGGGGAACCAGTAGTCTCAGGCTTTCAAGCAACTCACAATCTAACAAGGAGACATACAGCTCAACCAGAACCTAAAATACAGAAAATTAAGTGTTCCTAAAAAGCTAACACAGGAGAACTGGTAACACATAGAAAAGGCTCTCAACTTAGTCTAAATGGAACATAGCTTCCTTCTATGGTTTTCCAAAAGAAGTATGAGACATGAGAGAAGTAAGTAGAAGTTGAATATAGGGTGGGATGACGGAGCTCTCATAGTTGAAGGCACTTCTTAGGAAAGGGTATGAGCCAAAAAGAGTGTAAAATGTTGAGTGAAGAACAATGTACCCAGCATGGAAAGCCCCTCAGCATCAGAGGAGGCCAGAGGAGCCACTCCACGAGTTCATACATAATTCACCATCCAAGGCCCAGTTGACCGACCAAGGAAAACAAGCAAGCAGGAAATAGAAGACAGGAATTGGCCTGCAGAGAGTCATTAGAGGAGAAGTGAAATTTGTTGAAGAGCTGAAAAACTACAAGTGAATAGAAAAAGAGCATATAGACTACCAGTAAGTATAGATCATGGGTAGACACAGAGTGAGGTGAAGTAACAGAAAACAATTCCAGGTAATCTGAGAGTAAAATTTTTTCTCAAGGTCTCCCAGGTGCTAAAAGATGTCAAATTCTTAGAGGTACAGATATTTTATGTTGATTAATTATAAATTAATTGAGTACAAAAAATATATTGTTTTTTTTTCAACCAATCTTATAATATTTTAAATCAGTGACTCAACCATAAAGGATATCATTGTTCTTCAGCTTTTTTTGACTACCAAGAAACTCAAATTTGGGCAATTCACTAGGAAAGAAAAGTAAAAGAAAGAAAATATATATGTATATATATATTTTTGAACTTCCTATTAAGTCATTTGTTTATATACTTGGTTAGCTAGAGCTGTATCTCTTTCTTTATAGAGCCCAGGTCCAGCAAGAAAGGTGCCAACTTTCCAACATTAGGAGAGGAGAACTGTAATTCCTGGATAATAATCCACCTGATTAATTCAAGAAGATTACTAGAATTCTAAGAACTAAAGAAATGTGGGTTTTCTGACCATAAAATTATTTTTAAACACCAGCAGCCTGATACATATACCCTATAAAGGGGCTTCCTCCATGGCTTGACAAACTGACTAAGCAAGGGAAGGATATACTATGAGACACTTTCATCTATGTTAACAGAGTGTGTGTATCACATGCATTTGGCTTGCTCACAAACTAAATATATATATACACACACACACACACACACACACACACACACACACAAATCTCTGTGGTATTCACATTGTAAAAAGACATCCAAAAAAGGGAATTTTTCATGGCAAATTCAAAATTATGAGTATATGACACACTGTGTAACAAGAAGCTCAAGTGCTTTAAGTGTAAAATTATCACCCTGACGCCGTTTGTTCCAAAGACATCTTGGAGAAAGTTTGCTTTAGCAGACAGAACAGCCACAAGGGGCACACTGGAGAGGCAGAAGAGTATCCCCTCTACACTGCTGAGCCCACTGCCTGGTAGATGGGAAGAGCAATGAAGCACTCTGAAAAGCACAAAGTGATTTTGGTGGTTTAGGCTTATATGACCGAAGTGCAAATAAATATGAGAGTTTTCCGTTTTCTCAGGAGATTCTGCTATATGCAGTACCAAACAAGTGAGACCCTCTATATAGGCTGATCTGAAGACCTTTCTTTCCAATAACACCTCCTTCAACTTTCTTCCAGGGAGCCCAGGCTCCCTTCCCAGGTCACTCCTTTATATTAACACATTTCCCCATGAGGCTCCCTCTTTAACATGCTGACAGGTCTTGTGAACATTATTTTTTTTTCTATAGGAAAAAATATATATAGGATATCTGATTTATATTCCATTTTTAAAGTAACTTTCTCTTGAGAGTTAGAAGTTCATTCAAAGCATTATCAGCAAGATTCTCTCATATATTTTGGGCCAGTATCTGACAGTACTTGATGGATTCATGGCATTCTTTGGCCAGAAGCTCTCCAGCGGAGTACCTGTGTGGGACTTTTCTTGGTGCTGTCCAATTCAGAAGCGAGGCCAGATGAAGTAGAGTAAGGTCTGTAGGCTGGAGTTTCATCAAGAGAAATCTTGGCTGTGAATCAGTACAGGAGCATAAGGTGGGGGCAGTGAGGGATAGCAGTAGGAATGGCAACAGAAACAAAAAGAGAAGAAAGGGTAGCTTCTAGGAATTGCTCAAAGAGCACAAGAGTGCAGAATAATAAAAGGAAACTATTGGTGGCGACAGAAGCCAAAGTGTCGGAGGCTCTTGTTAATGAAAAGCTACTTTGAGAATTGAATATAAGCCCTACCCTTTGCACTTTTAAAAAATGAAAAACAGCCATTTTATATTTCAAGAGTGTTCTCCCTTAAGGAAATGAATGGTATACGAGCTATTTCTATTGTGGTCTATGAGCCACAGATTCCTAACTGTGTAAAAACAACACTTGGCTGAACAGTTACTACAAGAAGAAAAAAATCTATCATTTTCACAGCACAATGAAAAGAAAAAAAAAAAGGAAAATTTCCTTTGCCATGGAATGTCTTGCTGGATAGAATTATTCCTGCATCCTGTTCTTCTAGCTGTCATGACTGGTTAGGGTGTAGAACAGGGACCACCTCTCTTTGGTATAATGACACATTGGATTAATCTAACTTGGAGTCATGGATCATGGGAGCCTAGAATCTTTAATCCTGATCAGTCTGCAAACTCCCAAAACCAGTAGTTTTTCTTCTCTTATTTCTGGTAATATACAGACTATTTTAAGGCGCTATGCCCACATTTTTCTGATATGCTTGACTTTTACAGAGAAAGCAAAAGGAGTTCCCTCCTCAAATACAATCTTAAATCTGCTAATTCATTAGCCATCCAGAATGTAAAAGGAACGTCCACTCATTGTTTTTAAATCTGTAGGCCATACTGAAAGCAGTGGTCATCATAAGAAACAATGTCATGAAGATAATCAGTGAAATGTTATGTGAACGTAGCAATTTTATGAACTTACTTAAAGTAGCTTCAAAATCTTTATTTTCCTAGAATCACATAGAGTTTTTCTAATTTTATATTCAAACACTCATCTACAATATCTAAAGAAAAATTATTAAAAGCCCCTGCTAACAGAACCAACAGATATGTCTTAAATCTTAATATCTTGACTTGGAGAATATGTTTAAACCCCGAAGAATGGAAAATAGCATGCCCCGGCCTGAGGAATGCTAGTGTTCTTTCCATGGCAAGCTCATTTGGGTCAAGTGAGTGTAATTACTTGTATGGAGCCAGTCTTCGTTCAAAGGCTTGATACTTCTCCATTGCCTCTTGGAATTGCTGAAAACTACAATGATTCACTTGGGTACAATTACAAGCATTGCTTTTCAAAAAGTCTTATGTAAATACTGCTTGGAAGAAAGAAGGAAGCTGAAAGGTTAAATCAATAATCGGACAAACCTTCAGAGTTTTTTTTTCATCATTTGTAAATTGATTATGGAATTGTAGGTAAAAAGTCATGTGCTTCTGTCACTATTGTCCATAGCAAAAACCACACAAAAATGTAATGATCCAAGAGAAATACTTGCACATGCAACACACACACACAACCATATTTTTGCAAGAAAAAGGAAAGTGAGACACACGTGATTGTTCCCTTGGCTAGATCTGATCCCATGTAGGAACATAGATGTTTTGCCACATGCAGATTTTTGGGAAGGATGTTGGAGGGACTCCCTTTGTTCCCCACAGCAAGGTGACATCCCGATTTGTGTTATTTCCATGTGCCCTGGTGAGAATCATTCTGACTTATGAAAAACTACCCTTGGAAGACTATTAGGGCCACACAAGTCAGGTTCTGGGGCCAGCAGTCAATTGTTGTCTGGGAAAGAGCCAGATCTTGAGGAAAAGAAAAATTTGTTCTGGATGTTCCTATTTTTCTCTGTGGCCAGAATCTGTTGTTGGGGGAAAAATCATGCAGATATTCAGGCTAGTTCTTAAAACAAATCTCCACCCCTTTCTCCTTTATTCTAATATGCTGTGTGGCAAGGCAAAATTCCACTGGTGCCGTTTAAACATAAAAGCAACCCACAAACATTTGCTGCCTCAATTTGAATTCCAGATCATAAAAGAAATTCTCAGGTTGCCTTCGGATCTGTGCTGTATGTGAACATTGTGCTATTCTATTGCTGGTCATGGCCAGGCCTTGGAACTTTCTTTTCCATGGCTGAGATGTCTCCTCCTCTCCCCACCTCCTTTTCTCGAGTCAGTGTTCCTGATTAGGTGCAGTTAGCAGCTCAGCTGAGCTAGAATTATTCCACTGGACTCTCTAAGAGTAAATTGGAGGGGTCCTCTAGAGAAGTGGTTCTCAAACCTTAGTGTATATCAGAACCACCTGGAGGGCTTATTAAAACACACATTCTTGGGCCTCACTACTGGAATTCTTGTTGACTGGAGGCAGGTGTGGGGAGGTGGGGAGCTAGGAATGTGCATTTTTTAAAAGTTCCCAGGTGCTTCTGCTGCTGCTGCTCAGAAGGCAACACTTTGAGTAGCATTTGTCTAGTGTTATTCATAGACAGAAATCTAGGCAATAGGAGAACTCACCGGCTCATGTATTCATTCATCTAACAGTGTGTCCCAAGCCCTCTGCCAGGCTCTGTGATAGACACCTGAATAAAGCCCAGAGCGGTAGGGCAGGTGCATAAGTTTAATACTATGCTGTGGGAAGTATACATAGAAATATGTACAGACAAGAGTGGGGTGCAAAAGTGGAGAGACTCAAGTCTCTCTGGCTGTGTGAGTGGAGTCAGGAGCCAGCATGAAAAGTTTGAAGAGAAGACCGATGCTAGGCTTCATCTTGAAAGGGAAGTCCAGAGCCACAGCAGGGCAGCACCATAAAGAGTGGCCTGAGATTGTAGTAGAGAATATTAAATGGAGATCTGTACAGGCATACAGCCTCGGAAACAGGGATAGAGAAACGGAAACCAGATATAAGACTTGAATATTCTTTGATAGTCAAGGCTTGGTTAAAACATATCCTAAAAAAGCAAGAGAAGAGAAGATAGGAATAATACAGTAGTGCTAATAGGATTAAGAACAGATTGAATAAGGAGAGTGAAGGAAGGGAGATGACCAATGATGAAGATCAGGATTAGTGGAGGAAGCAAATGAGTTTGTTTCTGAATACATCAAATTTAGGTGCTTATGGAGCATGGAGTTAGACCTCTCTATGGCCTAATCACATCTTTCTAGATGGACATACAAGGTCTGGAGCCCAGAAGAGAGATTTGGGCTGGAATTACTCATCTTCGACCTATGAGCAGTTGAATTCTCAGAAGTAAATGAAGCTCCCCATTTGTTTATCCATTCATTAAATGTGTGGATATGTCATACATTTATCTTAGTATATGTCAGGCACATGTGATGAGTATATTAGTTTTCTCTGGTGACAAATCATGACAAATTTAGTGGCTTAAAGCAACACAGATTGAGCATCTGCCCATTGTCTAGGTCAGAAATCCAGGTTGGCTAGGCTGGTTTATCTCCTGTAGAGTTAACAAGGCTGACATCAAAGTGTTCGCAGGACTGCATTCCTTTCTAGAGTTTCTAGTATATGTCTGTTTCTAAGCTCATTTAGGTTGTGGGCAGAATTCAGTTCCTTGAGGTTGCAGGACTGAAGGTCCTATTTCCTTGGCTGTCAGCCAAGCTGCATTTTCCACCTAGAGGCTATCTGTACTCTTTCTCACTCCTTCCTGAAGATTCCCTTCAGCAAGCCTGAATCTTCAGGAAGAAAGATCTCCTGTGGTTTGGGTCCCTCTCATGCTTCAAGTCTCTCTGACTTCCTTTCTGCTATACCTCTCTGCCGCTTCTTCCTCTGAGACACCACTCAGCGAACTTGCCCTGCTTTTAAAGAGTCATATGATTAGATTCACCCCACTTAGGTTATTCAGGATAACCTCTCCATTTTATGCCCATAATTTTAATCAAGTCTACAGTCTCTTTTGCTACATAAGGTAACATATTCGAAGATCCATCAATTAAGGCATAGGCATCTTTGAAGGCCATTGTCCCTATCACAATGAAATGGAAATTTTGCATTTAACAAAACAGACATGAGTCATGTCTTCATTTTCATTTTATTTTATTTTGTTTCTATTTTTTTAACTTTCATTTTACATTCAGAGCTACATGTGTTGATTTGTTACATGAATAAATTGCATACTGCTGAGGTTTAGTGTATGAATGATCCATCACCCAGGCACCCAATAGGTAGTTTTTCAACCCTTGCCCTCCTTCCAGCCTCTTCCTCTAGTGATCCTGAGGGTCCAGTGTTTACTGTTCCCATAAAATTCACAGAGTAGGAAGATGTTTAGATAGATACAAAATGAAGGAATTATGTAATTATTAAATATGTTGAAATCTCTAAAGATTGCACCAGGTGGTAAAAGGTACAGTGAAGAAAAATGGCAACTGATCTGTTCTATAGAGAGAAGGAATGCTTCCCCAAGGATGTGAAAATTGAGTTGAGCTCTGAATGATGGGTCAGCACTATATCCATGAAGAGGATTGAGAGAAGAGCATTTCAGAAAGAAGAAACAGCATGTTCGAATGCCTTAAGGCAAATGTCATGCTAAGAACTGAAAGAAGGCTAGACAGCTGGAGCAGAGGGAATAAGGGAGGTGGGACAAGAGAGAAGGGCTGACCATGCAGGACAACATGGGGACACAGAAAGCTTTTCAGCAAGGAAATGCCATGTTCAGATGTTAATTTTTAGATGACTATTTTGAGTGCAGTGTGGATATGGTATTGTAGGTGCCAAAAGAGCTACAGTGTTAGGAGTGTAGTTCTGCGTTCTCAGAATGAGATGATAAGAGCTTTAGGCCAAGCATCTACAGTGAAAAGGGAGGAAAGTGAATAAATTTAGGAGCTGTTTAAGGGTCTATTTTGTCAGGATTCCTTGGTTACATGTAACTCGAACTTTCAAATGAGTAAAATGTGAGGTGAGAACAGTATTACTAGGTCACAAATTCCAAACGCAGAAAGATCAGGGATGGCAGTAACTGAAGTCAGGGACACAAGGGCCCAGGGCCTTCTCACTGTCTCTCTGTGCAGTGGGTTCCTTGCCTCTAAATGCAGTAGACCAGTCCAGAGTGACGACTGGGGCAGGAGTGGAGAGGATGTCCTGCGAGTAATCCGAGAGTCCCATCTTTACAGCCAGAGAAGAAAAAGTCTTTTAAATTTTAACTCCATCTAGCAATAAGCAAGTGATCAAGTTTGGTGAATTCCCTGATTAGTCAAACTTGGATCACTTGTTTATTCCTAGAAAAACATTAGGTTAGAGGTAAGGTCCTAATTTAGGAGGTCTGGATATTTTTTAAGGGTATTTTTCAGAAGTAAAAATGTTCTGAGAAAACAGAATAATAAGTGCTTAGGACAAAAAGGAAAGGCATAGGCAAGATATGGTACATTATAGACAGGGGGCTGTCCAGAATACTTTTTATGGCTTGATCATCTAAATCAGTGATGACCAAATTTGATTTTTTTTTTTTTAATGAAGTCTCGCTGTGTTGTCCAGGCTGGAGTGCAATAGCACGATCTTGGCTCACTGCAACCTCTGCCTCACAGGTTTAAGCAATTCTCCTGCCCAGCCTCCCAAGTAACTGGGATTATAGGCATACAACACCACGCCCAGCTAATTTTTTTGTGTGTTTTAGTAGAGACAGGGCTTCACTGTGTTGCCCAGGCTGGTCCCGAACTCCTGAGCTCAGGCATTCCACCAGCCTCGGCCTCCCAAAGTGCTGGGATTACAAGTGTGAACCACTGCACCTGACCCAAATTATGTTTGTTTTCTGTTTTCATAAATAAAGTTTTATTGGAACTAAATCATGCACATTTGTTTATGAAATGTCTATGACTGCTTTTACACTGTGATAGAAGAGATAAGGGCTAGGCACAATGGCTCATGCCTGTAATCCTAGCACTTTGGGAGGTCAAGGTAGGTAGATCACCTGAGGTTAAGAGTTTGAGATCAGCCTGGCCAACTTGGCTACATGCTGTCTCTACTAAAAATATAAAAAATTAGCTGGGCGTGATGTCACACACCTGTACTCCCAGGTACTCGGGGAGGCTGAGGCATGAGAGCCACTTGAACCCAGGAGGCAGAGGTTGCAGTGAGCCAACATCATGCCATTGCACTCCAGCCTGAGTGATAGAAGAAGTGAGTGGTCTTAATAGAGATCGCATATTCCACAAAGCCTGAAATTTTTACATTTGCAGAAAAATTTGCCTCATTTACAGAAAAATTTGCCAGTTTCTGATCTAGATGAATAGTTGTGTCTTTCAAGAGAAGGATCAAGTTTGAACAGAAAAGCATACATTTTGTTCTGGACATGTTGACTTCAAGTGCTTTTGATATATCCAAGTTGGAGTAGTAATTACATGGTTGGATATTTGAAGGTCAATTTATTTTAAAAAGAAACAGCTTAATGAGGACTTCAACAATTTCTCGTACTCCTCAGAAACAACTGATTATTTTGTAGTCACAGTTACAGTCACTATTATAACTAGCTTTAAACTCACCTAGACAGTTCATGATAACTTGCTCAGAGCAAGTGTTTGAAAGCCAACCAATGAGTAATAGTGTTTTTTTTTTTTTGGAAAGACAACCAATGGGCAAGAGATTGACTCCAGTGAACATACTGGAAAGTCAACCAATTCACAACAGCCTTCACCAAGAAGTCATGCTTCTGTAGCTGACATCAAGTCATTCTCTGAACTACTTATTTTCTAAAATTTCCATGTAAAATCAATAGTCTGCTGTGTTTGGAAAGACTGTCTAAATAAAAATCATAACTCTCCTTTACTTCAGTAAGTAATAAATTTAACTCTGTATTTTAGTTAATAAGTGGTGGTTTCTTCCTTAACTTCAGCCTGAGATTTTTTTTTTAAGTACCTTAAGTGCATAGGCAGTTACAGCCATGGAAGAAACGAGTACTAAGGGAAAGCATACGGAGAAGTCAAGCGGGGCTAAAGTGTAGTCATACAAATACTAACATTTAATGATTATGTACAGAAGGGTAAGTCTACAAAGGAAAGAGTGAAGGAGGAGCCACAGAGATAGAAAGAAAAGTAAGAATATATGTTGTCATAGAAACTGAGGCTGGAAACAGTTTTAAGAGCTAAGGAACAGTCAACAAAGTAAAATGTCACTGAGGACTTACTTGGGATAGAAACTGAAATATGTCTACTGCATTTGGTGAACAGGCAGAGAGAGATTTGTGACTTTTGTGAGATCTGTTTGTGTGCTCCAATGAGAATTAAACTAAGATCAGAAGTTGAGATGTGAGTGGAGATGAGAAAACGGGAACAAAATGTGTAAACAGTTATTTTGCAGATAGAAAAACAGATGGCTTAGTGTCAATTTGATTTTTCTAAGATAAAAAAAGATGGAAGAGGTTAAGTAAAAAAAGAGATTGAAAATATGAGAGAAAAGATATAATCAACAGCATGGTGCATACATAGGCAGTGAGTGGAAGAGAGCAGAGTGAGCAGTGAAAGAGTTTGGTTCTGATAAAAGCATATGTGCCTATAAAACAAAACATAAAAAAATATGGAGCAAGAATGAGTAGAAATGCAGAATGGATTATAGGTTAGGTAGCATAACATTGGAGGAGGACAAATTTTATTGCTTCTTTCATCTTTTTGGAGGAAGAAAGCAAAATTATCTCCTGAGAGTGAAAACCGAAATGAATGAGGTTGGTTGAAGTCTGAGAAAACTTGGGACATTTAGAGAGAGAAGAGAGGGGGAGTCAAGAATATACATTGGTGGGCAACACAAGAAGAGCCAGAAAGCTAGATGAAAATAATTAAAGAAAAAGGAAAGAGGAAAATTAGAAGAGTGGTATAATAAAAGCAAGGGAGATTGTATAAAAAAAATTAGACGCTAGTTGCAGAGGACAAAGAAGATAAAAACTGAATATAGTGTATTTGACTTAAGAAATAGAAAATAGTTGGATTTTCCATAGAGTGAAACCATAAATCTACTTATAATGGGTTAAAAGTTGAATAAGAAGGTTTCAAATTAAACATAGTCATTTGAACACAACATATTTGTTTCTGCCCCTTTATATGTGACAGTAAATAATTTAATACCTACATTATACTTAATATAATGAGAGCAAAGAAGTTAAAAAATATGTACTATAAAAGCAAGTAACAGAAAAGATACAAGAGATGACAGTTGCTGAGAAATTTTAGGAAGATGGAAAGCAATGAAGGAGTAAGCAGAGATGAGCACAGTAAACAGCAACTGCCTATAAGTGCCCAAGAGAAAACATCATTTCAATGCAGAACCACATAAATATTAGAATTTGGAATCGACAAGTCAAGATCTAGGCAAAAATTCCATATATGAAACAGGTGGATGAAGCAAGTCATTATTCTAAGTGACGATGTGTCCAAACCCTTTTGACCACTTGGTTTCTAAAATAATAGGGCCTCGACATTTATACACATCGAAGAATGAGAGATTTTCTTCAATAAAGTGTTAGATACTGACATCTCAGATTCCTCTTCACCCTAAAGGGGCAAATCTGTTCTCAATCAATTACCAGTGAACACATGTCTGAACATGCCACAGAGTTTCCAATGAGCTAATTGGTATCTCATTTCTAAATGTTAGTGAATAACACAAGACCACCAGTCATTTGAAGAAACACTAACAGCAGAGAGAGGCCAAAACAAAGAGAAAAAGAATACACAAAAACTAGAAGCAGAAATGCTTCCCATCACCACAAACATCACTAGAATTAATCTTCCCAGAGAGTAAAAAAAGAAATTGATAGATAGAGATATGCATTATGCCCAGAAAGAACAATAGAATTAGGAAGGGAATAACTGGTGAAGCACAGTTTTGGAGCTGTGCAGCTGAACAAACAGAAGTATTTGAGAACAGAGTCTCAAGAATGGTGGAAACTAAGAGAACCTTGTTTTACATGATTAGCCATGTATTACTATTTTATTTTAAATGTTTGTGCTTGCAATAATGTTTTATAAATGGAAAATAATAATAAGTGTACTAGAGATGGTATATGTGAACAAGGATTATAAATAATCTTTCCAAGACCTTTGTTCTAGTCTCAAAACTACATATTATATAGAAACTAAACAACTTACTTCTGAATGCCTTTTCAATAAGCAAAAAAACTAAGACAGAAATAAAAATTATTTGGAACAAACGAAACTAAAAACAGAATGTATTAAAACCTCTAGAATGGGGCAAAAGCAGTGTTAAGAGGAAAGTTTATAGTGCTAACTGCCAACTCTAAAAAGCTAGAAAGATCTTAGATTAATAAACTAATGTTGCATCTAAAGGAACTAGAGGTAAAGAGCAAAAGAATCCCAAAGCTAACATAGAAAATAAATAAATAAAATCAGAGGAGAACTGAATGAAATTGAGACCCCAATAAAACCATATAAAATGTCAATAAAATGAAAACTTCGGTTTTTTTTTTAAGGATAAATAAGAATAATAGACCAGACCACTCAATTGATTAATGAAGAAAAAAAGAGAGATGATCTAAATAAGTATAATCAGAAGAAACAAAGGTGACAATTCAACCAATCTTACAAAAATATAAAATATCCTTAGAGACTACTATGAACATCTCTATACAAACAAGCTATACAATCTAGAAAAAAACTGATGAATTCCTAGAAACATACAACCTCCCAACATTGAACCAGGAAGAAATAGAAACCCTGAGAAGGCCATTAATGAGTTACCAAATTGAATTAGTAATAAAAAATCTACCAACCATAAAAAGCCCTGAATCAGCTAGATTCACAGCCAAATTCTACCAAATGTAAAAAGAAGAGCTGGAACCAATTCTACTAAAAATATTCCAAAAACTTCAGAAGGAAAGATTCCTCCCTAATTCTACAAAACCAGTATCATCTTGATACCATAATCTGGAAAAGACACAACAAAAAAGAAAACTACAGCTTAATATCCCTGAAGAACATAGACACAAAAATTTCAACAAAATAAAGTGACTCAAATTCAGCCGCACATCAAAAAGATAATCCACCATGATCAAGTAAGCTTTATTCCTGGGATGCAACGATGCTTCAACATATGCAAATCAATAAATGTGATTCACCACATAAACAGAATTAAAAACAAAAATTGTATGATTATCTCAGTAGATACAGAAAATAATTTAATAAAATCCAACATCTCTTCATGTTAAAAACCCTCAACAAAGTATGAATCAAAGGAAACTATCTCAAAATAGTAAGAGTCATCTATGTGACAAACCCACAGGCAATATAATACTGAATAGGCAAAATTTGAAGCATTCCTCTTAAGAGCTGGAATAAGACAAGGATATCCACTCTTGTCACTCCTATTCAACACAGTACTGGAAGTCCTAGCCAGAGCAATCAAGCAAGAGAAAAAAATAAAAGGCATCCAATTAAGAAAAAAAGAAAATCAAATCATCTCACTTTGCTGAGGGTATCATTCTATATTTATAAAGCCCTAAAGATTCTTCCAAAATACTCTTAGACTTGATAAAAAAACTTCAGTAAAGTTTCAGGATACAAAATCAACATACAAAACCATACACCAATAACTTTCAAGCTGATAACCAATTCAATAATACAATAAAATTTACAGTAGCCACAAAAAAATAAAATACATAGAAATATACCTAATCAAGGAGGTGAAAGACCTCTACAAGAACTACAAAATGCTGCTGAAAGAAATCATAGATGACACAAACAAGAGGGAAAGTATTTCCTGCTCATAAATTGGAAGAATAAATAATTATTAAAACATCTATACTTTTCAAAAGTAATCTATAGACTCAATGCAATTTCTGTCTAATTACCAACATCTTTCTACACAGAATTAGAAAAAAAAAAAACTATTCTAAAATCTGTGTTAAACCTAAAGGAGCCCAAATAGCCAAAACAATCCTAAACAAAAAGAACAAAACCAGAGACACCATATTACCTGACTTCAAGCTATAATATAAGGCTACAGTAACCAAAACAGCATAGTACTTTTACAAAAATAGACACAAAGACCAATGAAACAAAATAGAGAATGCAGAGCTAAAGCCACATATTCACAACCAACTGACTTTTGACAAAGTCAACAAAAGTAAACAATGGGAAAGGAAACCCTGTTCAAAAAATGGTGCTGCTAAACCTGGCTAACCATATGCAAAAGAATGAAATTCTATCCCTACCTCTTGTCCTATACAAATATTAACTCAAGATAGATTAAAGACTTAATTCTAAGACATGAAATAATAAAAATTCTAGAAGAAAACCTAGAAAATAGACTTCTGAACATTGGCCTAGGCAAATAATTTATTACTAAGTCTTTAAAAGCAAATGCAACAAAAACAAAAATTGGTGATTAAGACCTAAGTAAACTAAAGAGCTTCAGCACAGCAAAATAAACTATCAATATAGTAGACAGACAACCTACAGAATGAGAGAAAACACTTGTAGACTATGTGTCTGGCAAAGGACTAATATCTGGAGTCTACAAGGAACTTAAACAAATCAACAAGAAAAAAGAATCCATTAAAAAGTGGGCAAAGGACATGAACAGACACTTTCTGAAAGAAGACATACAAGCAGCCAACAGACATTAAAAAAAACCTCATCACTAATCATCAGAAAAAATGCAAATCAAAACCACAATGAGATATCATCTCACAACACTCAGAATGGCTATTATTAAAAAGTCAAAAAATAACAGATATTGACAAGGTAGCAAAGAAAAGGTAATGCTTATACATTATTGGTAGGGATATAAATTAGTTGAGCCACTATAGAAAGCAGTTGGAGAGTTCTCAAAGAGCTAAAAATAGAATTATCATTCAACTCAGCAATCCTATTACTGAATACCTATCCAAAAATATATATATAAATCACTCTACCTAAAAATCACCTACACTCATATATTTATCACAGCACTGTTGACAACAGCAAAGACATGGAACCAACTTAGTGGCTGTCAGTGGTGGACTGGATAAATAAAAGGCGGTGCATATACATCATGGAATACTATGCAGCTATAAAAAGAATGAAATCATATAATTTGCAGCAGCATGGATGAAGTTTGTGGCCATTATCCTAAGTAAGTTTATAAAAAAACAGAAAACCAAGTACTGCATATTCTCACTTATAAGTGAAAGCTAAACATTAGTACATACAGACATAAAGATGGAAACAATAGACAGTAGGGACTCCAAACATAGGGAAGGAGAGGAGTAGGGCAAGGGCTGAAGAACTACTTAGTGAGTGCTATATTCCCTAATTGGGCAATGGGATCAATAGAAGCCCAAACTTCAGCATGATGCAATATTACCCAGATAACAAACCTGTACATGTACCCCTGACTCTACTTTTTTTTTTTTTAGAAAAATTGAACATATACTGACTATATAACCCAGAAACTTCACTCCTTGGTAGCTTTCCAAGGGAAATAATGACTCAGCCTCATTCAGAGACTAACGTGTAAAGACATTAATCAAAGACTAAAAGGTGAAGACACCAATGTTTGTAGCAATTTTATTCATATTAGTTTAAAATGAGGGAAGTCCATCAACTGGGCTTGGATAAACACCTTGTGGCAAACCCTTCAATACTATACAGCAATTTAAAGGGAAAGACTACCAATGCATGCATAACATAAATGAATATCAAAGTTCTTGTGCCAAGTAGAAAAATTTGGGCACAAAAGTCACTTGTGATTTTACCTACATGAAATGCCCAGAATCAGCAAAACTATAGAGACCTAAAACAGACCAGTGATGGCCTAGGGTTGGGCATGGGAGAGAAGATTGACTGCTAAGGAGCAGGAAGAATGTTTTGGGATGAGGAAAGGAACCGAAACCCAGACTGCAGGGATGGTGGCTGTGTGACTAAAACTCATGGGACCACAAACTTAAAATGAAAAAATTATATATGCTATGTAAATTATCCCTCAAAAAATGTTTTACAAAGTTTAAAAAAAATCTTTGTTCTAAAGAAACGAAGAGAATGTGATATTCTGGTAACAATAAAGTGCAGGATGGTGGAAGGGTTTCGATTTTACTATTTTCAATAGGATGTATTTGAAGTTGAATGTACTTATAGGTTTGGAAGAAGAATAAGAAGGAGAAAGGATCAAAACGCAGACAACAGAGCAGTAATGGAGAAGACATGGGGTGGAACCAGACCCACAAGGCAGATGATAGAGGTGGAGCTTCAGCACAAGCTGCTCCCTTCTCTGCACTGAAAGGGATAACACCGACAAAGCTTATCCTCTCATCTTCTCAGTAAAAAAGAAACAAGGCCACCTACTGCAAGTGACATCAGTGCAGGGCAGGCGGATAGGTGAAAAATGAGAAGAGTCCTAGCAATTTTAAATATCCTTGTGGGTATTGAGAAAGCAAGCAGGCTAGTCATGTAAAATAACTTTCAAACCAAAAGGAAGACTTACTGGAGACTGGAAACCACAATTTGTAGCAACAGAGGTTTACAGAGTTAAACCGTTTTCTCCAGGGGAATTTATCAGCTACTTTTTTGTAAGGGTACAATGAATGGCTAGATTGATACTAATTTGCAAGGCCATGAGGATGCTGAAGCAACCAAAAACAGAACGTAAGTGCTGCACTCTGAAGAGGTGGGCTATCAAAGGAAGGAAAGAGTGTACTGAAATATAAGAGAGGGATTGAACAATTAAATTCTCAGATTATCTAGAAACCCTATATATAGAGAGCAAGGGGGCGGGGGGGACCATGCAGGGATAATTATGCTCATAAACTGAAAAGTTAGAGTTTAGGATTTCCCAACAAGTGCCCAGGTCTGGGGTATGATTCTGGGAGAGAGTGGCTCAAGGGGTTAGATGGAGATTGTTGGAGTATCAGAAGTCTGGAAGCTTTCCACATAGATAGCAAAGATAACCAGGATAACTGTTGAGCCTAAAAGGAGTGAAAAGACAGTAAGTCAGGTACCAGTGCTTGGGCAATAATGGAGTAGTACAGCTACATGGAAGGCCTCAAGGAAGAAATGCTTCCTAAAGGTAGAAGCATAACGATCTATAGGTAATAAAAGGCATCAATACCTTTGTAAACATTTCTCAACCTTCCCTTGTCTCCTGACTCTGCTAACTGTGATTATCTGGCCAGACCAGCAGAAGAATCCAGTGTCACTAAAAAGCAAGTTGAACAAGATTAAGAATTGCTGTCACAGGAAATTATCATGAGAAATACTTTGGAGATGGTGCAATAAAAGAGAATTCAAGTCAGCCATAAAAATGTACCTGCCCAAATGCCTAGGGCCAAGACAAAAATCAGGAGGGGCACAACAGAAAGCAATCAAGATACCAGAGCCAAATGAAAGAGAGTGGCTCCTTTTAATTTCAAGTTTTATGTACATGTATACTTAGGAGAGCTCCCTATGGCATTGTCCGTGTACTACAAGCTTAATTGCATGATAAATAGAAAGATGCAAAGAGGCAAGAGTGGATGAGCAGGGTCATTCTGTGCAATATGCAGGGACCAGTGCAAAGCCTGTTCCAGAATGACTTGGCCCACTGATTTGCAGACAGAAAACCATTTGGAGTGATCAGAGCACTGGCCTTTGAGTGCTCTGCTTTGCATTTGCCTATGAGCACAGCATAGAGGTCTTTGCAATAGGTGGCTCATTCTCAAAATGTTTCCTGCCTTACTCTCTTCTCCAATACCAAATGTTTAATGTTTTCCAGGCCCTGTTGAGTGTTACATTAGGCCATCAAGAAGATATTTCTTGTTTATTATCTCCCTCTTCTGTCTTCCTGCCCCTTATTTCCCTTTCTTTAAAGGCAAGCTCTTTCTTGGCAATTTTTTATCTCTGAACTTGGAGCCTCTCCCTATTTCCTCTGCTTCTTAACTCCACATATATACTTATTAACAAACCTACAGGGTGCCTTCAAACTAAGATACTTTAAAAAATAATTGCTACATTCCTCTAATCTTCCTGAGTACAAATTCTAGACATCAACTGCCTAACTATTCATAGAAAGTTATTTTAGGGTGCAAATTTTGGACCATTGTGAAATTCCGGTGGCTATGAACAGATTTCCTTACAATTTTTCGATAGTTAAGCTTTTTAGGCAGGATTGTCTGAAGCTGTGTAGCTTAAGGGCCTTTGGGTAATAATTATCATCATGGGTCTACTTCTTATACCCTCTGTTAGAGCAAGATTCTGAACCTTTCTTTCTATAGAATAGAGAGCAGAAAAATAAGCAAACTTGAAAAGCTGTGATCATAAAAGCTAACTAAATACTGTCATGAAACAGCTAGGATTTAGATGCAGAAATGGAGTGCCAGAGAAACAATAAATAAAATGACATACCATAGTTAGGAGCTCAGGAGTTGAAAACATGGAGCTGTCTCATGTGAGATTTCCTTCTCAATCTCCAGGGAAGCAATGTCCTTTTGCTTCCTACTAAATACCTGGGCCTCTCCATCTCTCTGTTACCCACTCTAGAGCAATTTGCACAGTGCTCCATGCTTTCTCCTCCTTCTGTCTTTTCAAATTCTATCTTTCCTACACACAAACTTCCAGGATTTAGCTGTCCGCTGGATGACAGTGGATAGTGAGTGGATTAATAAAGGCTATAATTCTAGCAATATGTTTTGTTAGATCTAAGTAACAATGCCTCAACTGTACTCATGTACAGACTTTTATAAATTGCCCTTAAGTGTTCACTAATCCTGGAAATTTCAAGCAAAGTAGCTACCTCTCTGTGTGAAGAAAAGATTTGAGGTTATTTGGGGTTTTCAGCATGCTGAAATTTACATTATAAAAGGAATTCCTAATTCCACCTATACACTTGAAGGAGGGCCATCCATTAACTAGAGAAAGCAATACCTGAGGGCACAGTTTCTACCTGTCTGCAAGGGAATATTCCAATTACTAAGACAACTTTATCCCCTGTATTCAACTAACCAAGAGAGTCCTCTTTGACCTTGATCCAACTCCTTAATATTTTAGGTAATGCAGATAAAGTCAACATTCAACTATCCATGGGTGAATCATCTGTAAATCTGGTGTTTACCTTCTTGTGTTGATCTTGTCATCTGTTCGTTTTTCTAAGCCCTTTAAAAGCACTACTGTTGCTCCTGTTTACTCTTATTTCCTGCATGCAGCAATGATAATTCCTTACATTTGTTTGGCATTTTATGTTTTTTGAAACATTTCCACGTGTATTATATCATTTTGATGTAGCCTCCATTAATCCAAAGTGGGAAGGAGAGACTTTGAAATCAGAACATTTTGTCATGAAATTATTTTCTTGGTAAAGTATATGCTAACATGTTGGAAGTTGATTAAGAAGCAAAACAAAACGTATCTGAGATCATGTTGGTTGTTTGCACAGGCCTGGGTGGTGCCAGCGATTATAACAACATTAAATGGGGTAAAAGGAGGAGATCACCAGATAGACAGAAGATCACCAACTGCCAGTTGCTCATAGCACTGTTCTACTATAGGGCTCAAATCCTAGAACATCAGCCACATTCAAAGACAAGACCAAATTCACATTTAAGAGTGGGTTTATACTTCCGTATTTATGATCAATTGATTTTTAACACAAATAACTAAGCAAGTCAATAGGAACAGTGTATTTTTTTCTACAAATGGTGCTGGGACATCTGGATATTTACGTACCCAAACATGAACTTAAACCCTTACCTACTATCATACACAAAAATTAACCCAAAATAGATTCAAGGCCTAAATGTATGAAGTAAAACTATAAAACGTTTAGAAGAAAACATAGAATAAAATATTTAATACCTTGAGTTAAAATTTTTTAGACATGATGTCAAGAGCGTAATACATAAAAACTTGATAAATTGGATTTCACTAAAATTCAAAACTTTTGTGTTTGAAAAGACTCCATTAAGAAAATAAAAACACAAGACACAGACTGAGAAAAAAAATTATATATCATATTTCTGACAGGGTTTCACCATGTTGGCCAGGCTGGTTTTGAACTCCTGGCCTCACGTGATCTGCCCGCCTCAGCCTCCCAAAGTGCTGGGATTATAAGAGAGAGCCACTGCACCTGGCCCAGCAGCTTCTTAATATGTTAAATTTTAATGTACCATATGGCCCAGCAATTCCATGTTGAGGTATCTACCTAAGAGTAAAAGATATGTCCACAGAAAGACTTGCACTTGAATATTCATAATGGAATTCTCATAATACACAAAGACTGGAATCAAAGCAAATGTTCACCAACTGGTGAACTGACTAAACAAAATGTGGTCTCTCCAGATGGTGGCATATTATTTAGCAATGAAAGTAACTGAGTTCTAACAAATTCAACAATATGGAAAACATCAAAAACATTACAGTAAGTGAAAAAAGACAGATACAAACGACCACATAATGTATGGTTCCATTCATATGAAATATTGAGAACAGGCAAATCTATAAAATCAGACAGTGGATTACTGGGTGCCTGAGGCTAAGGTAGGGGAGGAATGCAGAAGTGGATTGGGAATTATCTGCAAATTAATATGAAGCATCTTATTGGGGTGATAAAAAAAAGTTTTAAAAGTGAGTTATGGTGATGGTTGTGAACTCAAGAAATTTACTGAAAATTATAATATAGAAAAATTTTATGGTAACATAAATTATATATTAATTTATTCTTAATTTTTTCTAAATTTCTAATTTCTATGAGTACAGAGTAAGTGTATATATTTATGGGGTATATGAGATATTTTAATGCATGCATGCAATGTGTAACAATAACATCAGGGTAACAGAGGTGTCATCATCTCAAGCATTTATCCTTCCTTTGTGTTACAAACAATCCAATTATACTCTTCGAATTATTTTTAAATGCACAATTAAATTATTGACTATAGTCATATAGTCACCCTATTGTTTTATCAAATACTAGACCTTATTCAATTTTTCTAATTTTTATACATATTAATCATTCTCTTAATTATATCTTAATTTGCTATATTTCCTAAATTCATTTATAAACACTAGCAAGGTTTATAATTATAGTTAGGAGTTATAATCAGATCTCCACTGTCCATCTTAATTCAAGAGAACAGCCATATGCAAAATCCCAAACTCTAAATTATCTTAAGGGATTTATCATTGCATTTGTTATAAAGCATGGTTTCTGACTTATTATTGAATGTGAACTTTTTCTAGATTCAGTTAATTTACTTCTAACAAAATTGCTATCAAAGGAAAGCCTTATTCAAGAGGACTTAGAATTAACCCAGTTTCCTTCTCTTTTTCCGTTTTGCCCACTCGATTGTTCTTTTCTCCTCTCTGAGGTTCAAATTTAAGCAGCATGACTATCCAGAGTTTTACAGGGCTGGAAGATCTTTATTCTACTTTCAGTTCTTTCATGAACTGTGGGGATATAATATAATTCACCTATCTAGTTTTCCTTACATTTTTATTTCATAATACAAGCCTCATCTGTAAACTAGAAAAAATCAACTTTTTTTTTCTAGGCAGGTATAGATTTATTGCTTGAGATATAAAAAGTTGTGTGTTCTAAGAATTGTTAATGGAGGGAACAAATTATACACACAGAAACACACACACATGTATCTCGCTACTACTAAATGTCCATAGATTTTATTAATAAATATAAGATAATCATCATTGAATTCTTAATATATACTTTTTTCAATAAATAGATTTGTGAATGTGAATGATTATGTAACTGGAATTATCATAATACATATATTCTGATAATATCATAAATGTATTCTGATACTCCCAAATTTGGAACCACTAAACTAAGTATTTCTAAAGCCATCTCATCTCTAATTCATGCTTTTAGGCTTCTCTGCAATATACAAGTTAAATTGGCTAAAGGTGATGTGGCATTTTGGGAACTTGCAGTTAAGCCTGGAGTTACAGTTATTCTCAATGTATGTGAAATTATCCCAATTCAGATCATTAGAGTTTGAAGTGCTTATAGTTTGAATTTCTTTCATTATTGGGCAGAGAGTGAAAAGTTTACAATGCCTGGTTATGATATCCAAGCCAAAATGATAATCAGCTAGTTAGAACACTACAATTTAAATCGGAAATAGAGGAAATGTTCTTAGCCAGTGCAGCAGGCAAAATTCTTCCAAGAGCCCCACTCCGGGGTATATTCTTTGCACAATCTCCTCCCCTGGAGTGCGTACCTGTGAATGTGAGGGGATCTCACACTGTGATTAATCATGTTACCTGAAAAAAGTGAAGGAATTTTGTAGATGTAGTCAAGATTACTAATTAGTTGACTCTAAATTCATCTTAGGGGAGATTATCTTTACTGAGCCTGATCTAATAGGGTAAACCCTTTAAAAGAAGATCTACAAGTCAGATAAGGAAGAAGTCAACAGAGACCACTCCCCTCTTGGCTTTAAGCAAACTGCCTTTTTGTGAAGAGGGCTACCTGGCAGGAGCTGAGGACCTTGGTCCTACAACCTCAACAACCTGAATTCTGCCAACAACCAATGAATTTGAAAGAAAGCCTTAGAGGAGATGCAAAATGCAGCCCTGCCTACGTTTTTATTTCATCCCCATGAGATTCTAAGCAGAGAACCTAGTTAATCTGTGCCTGGATTCCTGACCAACAGAAACGGAGATAATGTATTTGAGATTTTTAAGCTACCAAATTTATGGCAATTTGTTATGCAGTGATACAAAAGGACCACAATCATCCTTCTCTTTAAGCAGGATAAAGAAGTGTTCCTGAAGAAGGCCCAGGTCAGTTCCACTTCCTTCAAATCCAGTTTATAGTTCAATGTTATAATTCAGGGTTGACCAAGGCATACAGTAGTGTCCTCAAAGGCCAACCAGGAGTTGACTGATTAAGATCTCAGCCTCTATGTTATAGCTCTTACTGACACATGATAGAAGGCTGGAGATAGAGAGGAGAGATTGGAAATAAAAGGTATCCTGCCCTCCCTGTGACAGAGGCTATGAGAGAGGGATGATAGGACTCATCTGTCTATGCTTACCTGCAATTCCCCCAACAAACTCCCTTTACACAACCACCCAGAGGAATGGGTACCCCTTTGTCTTATATTTGCATAGCTTTAGGGAGCAAATTTGGTGGCTGTACCCAGAAAAGTTGAGTTTTTCTCAACTGCATTGACCTGGTGGCTTTACTCTAGAAAGAGTAGCTGCTAACAACCTTAAATAACTAAAAATACAAGGCAAAAGAAACTCTCTGATTGATTGAGCATCCTGATCCTATAATATCGCTACCTCCTTAGCTGTACTCCAAGGCTTTGTTTCCTAAAGTTCACAGGCAATACTTATTCCTGTAGCTTTACAGAAACTAAGCCAAAATAAAGAGCTTTCTCTGAATCATTCCCTACTCTAGACAGCCATTCCTGCCTGTTTGTTCAGAGGAGCTTATAGCCACCTTGGCCAGAGCCTCCGTGCAGGGAAGGCAGCTATTGGCATGAAGGATGGATGCTGTGTCCTGGCTGCAGGCCGGCTTCAGGATAATTACCCTGCCTGGGATTTTGTCCCTTATATTATAATGAATTGCTTTGGAGGAAAAGATCAAAAGGTGGAGAAATCATCAAGAGGAAGAATGTATCTGTTAAAAACTGCCACCAAAAATTTTATAAAGTGTTTTTGTTTACTAAATCTTTCAAGTCTGAAACTGGTTCAAGGATAACTTAGCAGGCTTTGTGAGAAAAGAGAGAAAGACCAAATAATCCACCAAAACTAATTAAAAAATAAAACACACACGCAGAATGGAATTATAGATGATTTTGTGCAGCATGAATGTCTAAAACGTGTTTTAAGTATTGATACACACGTTAAGAGTGTCTCTGTGTATGCACTTAAGACAAAAAGATTCCAACAATGCAGAGAAGCACTTTACATGAGCACATGTGATCCCAACCTAAAGTTGTTTCTAAAAGATTTTAATTCTTGGCTTTGTACTTGATTGCAAGAGATTCAAATGAACAAATTTGGTGTAAGTCCTAGGATTTCTCTCTGCTCTTCAGCAACTACTCTCTGATTTTCAGCAATTACATTTGTATTCTCCATTGTGATCCTATAATATAAAATACGCATTAGAAAAGCAGAGGGAAAGGCCTGTAATTTCACAAGCTTTGGGGGTCACAGGTTGGGCACCTGCTTTATTACACAATGTGTTGATGCTAAATTTCATTTCTCAAATCTATTCCGATTACAGGTAGAATATAATAGAACTTTCTATCCTGTGAATAGTCACAGGATAGAAAATACACATATAATACTTAATCATGAAACACCAAATGTGTATTTGCTGAAATGGACTTGCAGTATACACATACAGTACCTAGCATGAAACACCAAATACACATTTGCTGGAGTTGTAAAATCAGGCTGGAATTTGTAGGAAGTAAAACAATTGCTCTACAAACTCATAACCAAGATGACTGATCCTAAACACGTTCTCAAGAAGCCACAAGAGCCTTTCTTTCTTCTCCTGTGTCTTACCCCTTACATCCTCTTGCCTCCTTCCCCACTATGCAAAAAGACAAATAGTTCTTTAGGCCCCCCAGCAAAAGCCCAGGAAACTGGACAAAGAGTGACAGGCTTGGGGCAGGAAGCGGGAAGCCCCTGCCACAGAGTTGCAAATAGGTCTCTTTCTCTTGGGTTTGCATAGAAAGTCCTCTGAATGAGCTTGCTGTGGCCTGCCCCTTACCTTCTCACACATTGTTAATACAGGCAGTAGGAAAAGTACACACAGAAGGGTTTAGAGGGAGAAGGGAGGACTATGGGAAATTTACTAAAAAATTATTGGATCTCCTTCTGATGGGATAAAGGCAGTTCTTGATTGTCTGCACCAATGCTGGAGGGCAGTATGCAGATTATTAAGGCAAAGACAAGGTTTTCTTAGCCCCAGACACAGAGAGCCCCGAAGGCCCTTACCAAAACCATTTCCCTCCTGCTTTAGCGACTGATAATGGCTTTAACTGGATCATCTCCATCATCAATGGCTGGGCAAGCTGTTGCTAGGAGCAAAAGCTAAGGCTGGCTTTCCCGCACAGCAGAAATGCTTGGCATTTCACAGGGGCCTGGTATCTGAGTCTCATTCAACCATCCTGTTTCCTCTGAGATCCAGGCTGTATGGACCTGGGCTTATTCCTGGGCTTATTTGTGTTTTGGTTTATGAATAGGATTAAGTGTGTGGTGATCAGATGATGCTCTCTGCAAACTGCCTGGGGAAGGGCAGCTAGAGTCCTGAGGGAAGCTTCCAGCTTTGTCCTTTAGGAGCTCCCCTTGAGCCCTGTAACTCCCTCCCTGCTCCTACCCTGGGTCTGAGAATTCTCATGCTGCTCCGTAGAATTCTAAAAACTCATGACATCTGTCACTCAGCTAGGCCATACGTTCGCTTTCGAGAAGGATTCAAAGGCAAATGTTTTAACCCAAAGGAGTAACTCTCTAAGGGTCCAATGTTAGACACTGTGGTATTTTGTAGGTGGAGAATACTTTATGGTATGAGAAGAACAAGCTGCCAATTATTATTCTTTTCACATTACCAAGGATACATGCTTTCTCTCTTGTTTTAATAACAAGTCTTATTTTAATAATAAGATTGTAATTGTAAGCCACCTCTAAAGTCTATACATCTCTTATTAGTCACTTTATTTATTTACTTTCTTAATCCTCAAGGGGTTGTTATGATACAGGCCCATGGGATACCAGAATACCTTTATTTTACAGAAGAACAGAGGTTGGAAACAGAACTATGCAAAATGATGACTTAAAACATGCATACATACATGTTTGTACATGTCTTAACAGAAAATATATAGCCATTAAAATCTGGGGGAAAATTATAGAGAAATTCAGAAATAGATGAACCAGAACGTCACTCCCAGGTATTTGTGCTATGGACATATCGATGAATTTTCTTCCAGTCATATTGTGTATGACTCTGTTTTAATTCATGGTGTTTTGCATTCCTACTGTTTGCATAATTTTGTATCCTTATGTTTTTAAGTAATGTTGAGTGTAAACACATCAATTACTTGTTTTCACAAAGAAGTATTTCCATGAATGAACATGCCTTTGTATGTTAGACTGTTCCTCTGATTTTTAATCTTTAGATCTGTTCTGGAGTCACATTAATATAATACTGTCTCCAAAATTTTTGTACCTTTTTTGCTTAAAAACAAAAAACAA
The DNA here is from genome assembly GCF_009761245.1 of Sapajus apella. Lineage (NCBI taxonomy): Eukaryota > Metazoa > Chordata > Mammalia > Primates > Cebidae > Sapajus > Sapajus apella. The sequence continues at coordinate 14,726,164 of NW_022436973.1, read as the reverse complement.
AAAACGAGTTAAATGCAGTCAACCAATGTTCTGAAGAATATTGTTAGATTCAAATTTTTAAAGTATGTTTGGAAGTTAGTTTTAGATGAGTTGCTTTGAAAATATCTACGTTTTACCTTGACTTGGTTTAGGTATTTTTTTCTTTATGTAAGCACATCTAGTTTACATTTTCACGAAAGTTATTAGAGGTGTGTCATTTCATTAATTGTTTAAAAATCTTTCCGGTATATTCAATGAAGGCATCAATCAGAATAAAATTACAAGCTAGAAATCATTCTGAAATCTTTCTTTATAAAATGGTTATTGTGTGCCATCTACGTTGTTGTGTTTTTAAATACCTATGCTACGTGAATGGGCATAGCTCACCCAATAACCGAAAAGATTTTTCGTGGGGACACAAGGACCCTTCTTTTAGGTGCAGAAACTACAGCCTCTGCATAATGGAGCTAAACTTAGACAGCAACCTTGCCAAGAATTTGAGGCACAAAGCAGACAGGAATATTCTACACACACGCACGCACGCACGCATGCATGCACATGCACACGCACACACACCCCTTTCTGCTTCATGTCTCTGATGTTCTAACTTGACCTTACTTACTTGCAGACTTGGAAATACAGGCATTCTCTCTCTCTCTCATGGAGTCACAATTCTCAAGCATTAAAATACTTTAAAAATTAACATATTTTAATGTCATCTCAAAGAGTGAGGAAATATTTAGTGATCTTGTGGACAATTTTTATTTTCTGTAAACTTCCCCAATCCTGACATTTACCTTCCTAGGTAACTATGCACTTGATTTATATTATTTATTTTTCTACATTCTTTGTAGCTTTCCCCCCCCCCACAGACAACTGTGTGTCCCAGCATTACAATACATGTGTGGACAAAGAAGCTTTCTGTCCAGAGAGAAATTAAACATTCCGATGGCTTTTCTCACCAAGTCCTGACACAGAGTGACCCTTGGCATCTCATTTGTGGGCAAGTGCTGAAGATGGGGGAGAGATAACCTGACGCAAATCTCAGCCTGTTGTTCAGGCTGCCTTGTGCAGTTCTGAAAAGAACAACGTTTAGAACATTTATGACCTGTAAAATTTATCCTCTAGGGCTGAGCCCACAATTTTTGGCCAATAATTATATGTGAAAGTGAAATACAAAAGTTGCAACTTGGAAGCAGTATTGCTGAGTTCTTCAGAAATGAATGCCAATTTTAATCAAGTGTCCAAACTATTTGGCTTTTTACTCCCCTCCCCTTCCAAACTAACTCTCCTAAAAAATGTTTGAGAGTAAATAAAACAATGATGTATTTAAAGTCCTTAAGCCCTTGTTCACCTTGGTATTCTTTTTTCTTAGTTACCTTCGTGATAGCTTTCAATTCTGCCCTGAGGTACAAACTTGATTCCATTCAAAGGAAAAGGAAACCAAAACAAACAACAAACAAAAAGTAACTGAGGAGTGTCTCCAGAAACCACTGCTGAACACCTAGTTTATCTGCAGTTCAACTATGATCCACTATCGCCATCTGCTGGCTACATTTTGGTTTTTTAAAAGGAAAGAACTGGCACAAACACATGCGCAAATGTTACTGTGTTTTGATGTGTTGTATGTGTGGGGAAGCTGGGCACTAAACTGTCCGACATTCAAATCCAGTATGTTTTTGAGCACTTGTATTTAGCTGAGTCTCCACAGTTTATAATTTGCTGGAGGGTTTTACATGTAGGGAGTCATCGCAGTCAAGATGAAGTGGAGACTGGGGCCAACAGCTGCATCCCTCAGGGAGAACTTCTGTCAAAAGCACAGGGTGCAGGCACTGGCTCTCAGAAAGTGGCTGTCTCTGAGGACTCAGCGTGTTTCTTCTCTCTGGTGAAACCAACAATGACTCAACTCCATGGATGTAATTGTCTCCCTCTAGAATTACTTTTTTTGCGTGTTCAGGGCTCCCTGATGGTTTTTGGTTTGTTGGTTTGCTTGCTTGCTTGAGACGGAGTTTCACTCTTGTGGCCCAAACTGGAGTGCAAAGGCATGATCTAGGCTCACGGCCACCTCTGCCCTCCCGGGCCGGGTTCAAGTGATTCTCCTGCTTCAGCCTCCCTAGTAGCTGGGATTACAGGCATGTGCCACTTCGCCCAGATAATTTTTGTATTTTTAGTAGAAAGGGAGTTTCACCGCATTGGCCAAGCTGGTCTCTAACTCCTGACCTCAGGTGATCTGCCCGCCTCAGCCTCCCAAAATGTTGGGATTACAGGCCTGAGCCACCGTGCTCAGATGGTTTTCTTTTTTTGAGACGGAGTCTTGCTCTTGTTGCCCAGGCTGGGGTGCAGTGGTGCCATCTCAGCTCACTGCAATCTCCAGAAACTCCCAGGTTAAAATGATCCTCCTGCCTCAGTCTCCAAAATAGCTGGGGCTACAGGAGCCCACCACTACGCCTGGCTAATTTTTGTATTTTTAGTAGAGATGGGGTTTCATCATGTTCACTAATACACTCCCACTTCAAAAGGCGTGCCTTGGCTGACAGATCAAGGTTTCCCCAAATGTAACATTAACCAACCTATTTGGAGTGTTTTACCCAAACACCTGTATTTAAGCCTCACAATAACCCTAGGAGGTAGCTATTATTAACTGTGTTTTAAACAGAGAGGAAACTCAAATCCAAAGATATTGATGACAGAAATGCTAAGTGACAAAGTCAGGGCAGTGCCTGGATGGAAATTCACTTCCAGAACCACACCTTCACCGCAAATGCTGCTGTTGGGGCTCTCCAGGTAACCCTGTTTGTGTATGTCTAGTGTGCAGCTAACAGAATTCCCTTTTCTCAGCTGGGAAATAGGAATGATGGAATCACTTCCCACTCCCAAGTCATTGCCACAAAACTACTCCTTCGAAATTTGTCTCCAGGATCACTTGTTCAAAAAGCCCTTCTGAATTTTTCTTTCTCTCTTCAGTATTCAGAATATGTCTGTCCTATAAAATTACATTTGGCAGCTTGTTTTCTTTGCGTCCCTCTAATATTCACCAAGATTATATTTATTTGACTTTACTGTCAGAGTGTACTTTGGGGGAGAAAAAAGTGATTACTTTTCTTCTAATGCTGTTGTATAAATGCTATGGCAATCTAGTACCTCTTACACACAAGGATATGCCCAGGTCTTAGGAAAAACTCACTTGCACATATATGTGTTATTGGGCCCCGTAAGCAAATGATATTTTTATTTTCTGTTCTGCAACTTTGTGTACAACAATAATATAAAGTAGCTTCCCAGGGATATAAAATACTAAGAAACTGACGAATCTGTATTTACTTACCTTGCCGTACATCCTGCACATTCTTTTTCTTCAAATTCATTTTCATTTTCGTTCGATCTTTCCTTTCCTTCAGATTCAATAACTTTGCAGGTGGTGTTCTCCTGAATCAGGTGCCAAAACAGAGTCTGAGTTTCAAGGTGAGTATTAGGAATCAAGCCCTGTGGAAGACACAGGGAAGCTGAGCTGTGAGGACGGCCCACAGAAGCCTCCCCAACCCCACAGGGAGCTCTGGAATGAATACTGTTCTGTCCACCAGAGTTGGGCCCCAATTAGCAAACATGGCCAGGCTTTTGCACCCCCACCTCACTTAGCATCAGGCTGTGTGGGTTGCCCCAGGAAGGGGTCGACTCAAAGAAGAGGACCCTGAGGAGAAAGACAGTGAAGCTATCTGCCAACCCTACTCCCTGCAGCTGGGCAGTGAGGCCTTCCTTGCTCACATTCTTGGTGGAAAATCTCCCTGTTGATGACTGTGGCATGAATTTTCCCCATAGCTCACACGGTGCTCTTTCTTTCTTACAATCTATGTCATACAAGCTGTGCTTTTGCATGCAAACAGGGACTATTTACTGATGCACATACTCTGTCTTCTCAGTAGAGAATTTACCAAAACACAAAGGAGCTACCTCAGCATCCATAATTTGCATGTGACACTGAACCTCCAAGGAGCTGACCCATGAAGAAGAGGCATGGCAAATTAAGCGCCCTAACTCTTAATTTCCAGAAACATTTCCATAGGGCTTTCAAATGTTCCTTTAGTTCCTTTTAAGAAGTAACAAAAGGGCCCATACTTGCATCCTCAGGAAGAGGAGGGAAAGTGTCTTCTTCCCCCACCCTGCCATAAGATAATTCCCTGACTCTATGCCCGCATCACTTCAGGTCCTCTGAGAAGCAGACCCCCACAGGGAAATTGACACATGAACAGCGTATTGGAAAAAATTCCTGTGAAGGATAAACAGAGCAGCAGGGAAAGACTTCAGTGTACAATGCAGTATCGATACCTGAGAAGGACCAGAGGAGGGGGACTGGATGAGCCTGAGAGCACAACACAGCTCTGGGAAAGCCTTGGCCAGGCCGACGCACAGCTCCAATATAGAGATGGTCCATTAGAGGGAGCCCTGGGACAATCCGATTCTAGTTCACTTACTTATGCTCAGTAATAGTCTGGAGACAGCCTAGAAGTCATGCACCCTCTGTATGAGTGCTCTTGTGGGTCCTGAAGGTGCAGCAGCAGCTGGATACTATCAGCTGATAGATATGAATGGTTGTTTTCAGAAGGGACATGAGCAGTATACTCCTGGGACTGCTACAATATGCTTACTATTACAGCACCAAATCCTCAAGAAGGGGTTCATAATTGTTTCTGGTTGGGCTGCCACATAAAACAAACAAACAAAAAACCCATAGACTGGGGGGTTTAAACAACATTGATTTTTCACAGTTCTGAAGGCTGGAAAGTCCAAGATCAAGGCAGTAACATACTCACTGTCGAGTAAGGAGCTGCTTCTTGGTGTGCAGATACCTGTCTTTCTCTTTTTTTCTTTTCATTTTTTTTTTTTTTTTGAGATGGAGTCTCACTCCGTCATCCAGGCTGGAGTGCAGTGGCATGATCTCTGCTCACTGCAAACTCTGCCTCCCCGGTTCCAGCAATTCTCCCTGCCTCAGCTTCCCAAGTAGCTGAGATTACAGGCTCCCACCACCACACCCGGCTAATTTGTGTGTGTGTGTGTGTGTGTGTGTGTGTGTGTGTGTGTGTGTGTATGTATTTAGTAGAGACATTGTTTCGCCATGTTGGCCAAGCTAGTCTTGAACTCTTGACCTCAGGTGATCCACCTGCCTCGGCTTCCCAAAGTGCTGCGATTACAGGTATGAGCTACCACGCTTGGCCTGTTCATCTTTCTCATTGTACCCTCACATAGCAGAGAGCAGAGAGACAGAAAGCAAGTGTTCTGGTGTCTGTTTACAAAGACACCAATCCCATTCATGCAGGTTTCATCCTTATCGCTTAATCACATTCCAAAGGCCCTACCTCCTAATACTATCATATTGTTGGTTAGGATTTCAACATATTAATTTTAAGAGAACACAAACATTCAGTCCACAGCAATAGTGAACTTAAAAGAACACATTAAGAAAGTTTTTTTAAATTTCTCTTTTATACCTGCTTAATTCCTGATCCTAAAGAAGGGTCTCCAAACACACTCCTCAGATTGATACCTGATTCAATGGAAACTTAAATCAACAGATCAGTAAAGAAATAGCATCTCTTTTTCTTTTTTTTTCTCTTTTTTTTTTGAAACTGAGTTTCACTCTTGTCGCCCAGGCTGAACAATGGCGTGATCTCGGCTCACTGCAACCTCCACCTTCTGGGTTCAGGCGATCCTCCTGCCTTGGCCTCCTGAGTAGTTGAAACTACAGAGGCACACCATCATGCCTAGCTAATTTTTTAAATTATTTTTAGAAATGGGGTCTTCCTATGTTTCCCAGGCTGGTTTCAAACTCCTGGGATCAGCAGATCCTCCCACCTCCCAAAGTGCTTATATTATAGGTTTGAGCCACCATGCCCAGCAGAAATAGCATCTTAACCACTGGAATGAGTTAAGCATTTTTAACCACTGTGACACTAGTGAGAACTCAACACCACCTCAATTATATAAAATTACAAAAATATTTAATGTATAGTGACTGTGGGCCAGATATGCTGCAGGATCAGCCAAACCAAGTTAAATTAGGCGAAATCTTGACAGGTCTGTAGGGTTTGACATCCTTGATAAATGAAGGATTGTATCTTGTTGCTGATTTTTGTGCTTCCAAACATTTCTATCTTTTCATTTAGTATGTTACTATAATATTTCTCTTTGTTTCTGTCAAAGCAATATCCATAGGTCAGGATACTGAAATAATGCATATAATGCATAAAATCTTGTGATGAAAAGATGCCTCTTCTGCCTTAATTCCATTCTTAAAGTGACTGTTTCTAAGCTCCTTTTTCTGATTATTCCTATCCATTTCTGTTGTACTCTTTTTGGTATTTCATTCAAATCTCCAAATATTATGTTTCTGCTACTGTCTCCAGAACTACCAAGTATCTCTTGCCTGTTTGCTATGTAAAACTCCACTAATATGTTACCAATGTGTTAGTAATGCAAAGCTGTATTAATTAAAAATGTGTGCAGTTTTCAAAAATACCACCTTGAAAGAGTTTCAGTACTATCCCGGGGGAAGGTCAGAATGTATCTCTCTAGGGTCTTGGGATCTACATGGGAGCCTAAGCAGTTGAGATTGGGCTTTAATTGTTACATTGTGAGATGAAGGTCTTACAATGGTTCTGGGTAAGAAATTTTTGTTTGATAGGCAAAATGTTTCCCCAGGTGAGCCAATGAGCCAACTCTTGTCTCAAAATAATTGACTTGCTGGAATTTCCTGATGGCAATAGTAAAATTATTCATTGAATAATCTTGTTTTTCTCAGGCAAAGTTTCTCTGGTACAAACAAGTAAGTCATGCTGGCAAAGGTCGTCTTGGGCTTTTTGCCTTAATAGTGAGGTAATGTTGATGCAGGTGGCTGTGGTTCTCAGCTTCGTGGGTATTTAGCCCTTGTAGCTCCCACTACTATCTTCCTTTCTTACCTCTTTTCGGTAGTTATATCCCCGTTTTTAAGTTACCTTGTAATTATATTCAGTAACTTGAAATAGCTTTCATCACTCGGCCTATTCTATTCTAGCCATTTCAGCCCTTGACTCTCAATCTGTAAGATAAGTTATTAAAACCTCTAGTTTTTCTAATTTTCTTCCCTCTTCCTTCCTACCAATTTCCATCAGCTGGGCTGTGTGCCAAGGTGTAAAACATTTGCATTATGCTTTTAACCATAATTACATTTTCTGAGCTGTCAGTAATGATTGAGTCAACAACTTCAAAATAACAAGTTGTATTTACATGAATATAATAAGAATGGTACTTTTATACAAACATTTGACTATGTATGGGGCACATATTTAAGTTCTCTCTGCATATTGATTTCAGCCTAATACTAGACACTGTTACTAGCTCAATTTTCCAAATGAGGAAACCGGGGCACAGAAAGGTCTAGTATCTTGCCCCCAGTGGCTTGCTGACTACCCTTTTAAAATGCCATGCCTTTCTTCTCTGCCCTAGGCACCCTAATTCTGCCATGCCTCCGATTTGTTCATTTCACAGGGGTTTTTCTTACTCTGGGCCATCCCAGAGGCTGATCTCAGTGTTTTGAACTTCTCCCAACTCTTTACCGCAACGGTTCCTACTTACCATGCAGATATCAGCTAATACCAGTTCCTCAGAGAGATCTTCTCTAACACCGTATCAGAAGGTTCTTCTTCTTCTTCTATTTATTTATTTATTTTTTTTTTTGAGACAGTCTCACTCTTTCGCCTAGGCTGGAGTGCAATGGCGCAATCGCAATCTTAGCTCACTGCAACCTTCACTTCCCAGGTTCAAGCAATTCTACGGCTTCAGCCTCCCAGGTAGCTGGGATTACAGGCACCTGCCACCATGCCCAGCTAATTTTTGTATTTTTAGTAGAGGCAGGGTTTCACCCTGTTGGTCAGGCTGGTCTCAAACTCCTGACCTCTGGAAATCCACCCACCTCGGACCTCCCAAAGTGCTAGTATTACAGGTGTAAGCCACGGCAACCAGCCAGAAGATTCTTCTATTGTCTCTCTCATAGCTTCCATTATGTTCTTTCCTGGAAGTCGGTGTAATTTGTAAATACCTAATTCTTTCTGTGTGCATCAGTATACCGCCTCTTTTTCCTTCTTGACAATGAGATGCATGATGTCTTATTTACCTTAGTATGCTCATCGTCTAGGATAGTGCTTGACACTTAGGAATTAATTACTTTTCTTCACAAGTAATGGACTTTAAAGGCTCAAAAACATAATTTCACTGTCTAGTTAAATATAAGGCTATTATAATGAAAATACTATTATTGGTCATTCAGTGAAGAATGGTGGAATAAATTTGCATAAAATCTAAGATCCACAATAGAAATTAATTTTTAATGCATCTAGACATTCACTTGCTTTCCTGAAATTTGACTCATAGAAGTGTGATAAATAAAGGACAGGAAAATAAGCTTCTGGACCATAAAGCAGAACAATAATAATCATCCACATTTGTTAAAGGTCTTGGCACATTGAAATATTTTTACAATGCATTTTATTCCATTAATCCCTTCCAGTGACATTATAATATCATAAAGTACCTTATTCAGGATTGCACAAACTACATGTGGCAGGAAGAAAACACGGTTTTTGTTTTCTCTGTCCCATGCTCTTTCTTTGGAGTTTTGCTCTTGTTGTCCAGAATGGAGTGCAATGGCACAATCTTGATTCATTGCAACCTCTGCCTCCCAGGTTCAAGCCATTCTCCTGCCTCAGCCTCCCAAGCAGCTGGGATTACAGGCACCTGCCACCACACCCAGCTGAATTTTGTATTTTTAGTAGAGACAGCGTTTCGCCATGTTGGATAGGCTGGTCTCGAACTCTTGACCTCAGGTGATTCACCCATCTCAGCTTCCCAAAGTGCTGGGATTACAAGCCTGAGCCACTGTGCCTGCCCTATGTCTGGTGTTCTTACTCAGAGCTCCCCACCTTCCCCTTTCTAAATTCAAATTCTGAAGCAGCATTCTCTAAAGGACTGTCTTGCCTTTAACAATGGAAATGTTTTCCTGTTACTATCAGTCATTTTGACTTGTCTGTAGCATTTAAAACATTCTCATTTCAACAATTGTAACTTTGATCTCTTAGTCATGTATCTGGTAAAGAACAAATAAATTATTCAAACAACATAGTGTTCAGTGGTGAGCACAATTTTTTTCAGGAGATTTAGCCAATATCTGGGAAAAGCTTCATGGAAGAGGAATTGGAGTGGAGCCTTGAAATCACATTAGGAAGCTTAGATGAGGGAGCAGCTGAGTTTCTAATTCAGGATACTTTCACTGAGGAGCATTGGCACTTGTGTATACTCTTAGGAAACTACCACAGTAGATTGCTACAGTGTGTTTATATTTTAGAACATTCATTTACTCACTCATTGATGCATTCCATAAAGAGCTGTGCAAAAAGGATTTTATTTCCTAAGAGATTCAAACCCTTTGAATCTACCTTTGTACTTATTATCATCCTATATATGAGATTGCGTTCAATAACTATAGTTTTGCTGCTGCATTTCTTGGTTGATTTTGGACTTGGGCTACAAGATCTATTCTGTCTTAAGCCACATTTCCTAGAAGTAGAATCTGAGGTGGGAATTTGAGTGTAAATGATTTCTTGGGGGGAGTGTTCTCGAGAAATAGAGTGAAGGGAGCAAATGAAACAGAGGGAAGAACTCAACAAGGTTGTATGCTCAGAAGGAAAGCTTCAGCTGATGCCAGGGAAAGCCTGGGGGCACTCACTGTACCACAGAGTCTGTCCCACCTGAGGCATGGGGGCTGGCCCATTGCACATCCTTGCAAGTCACTCTTTGGCAACTGGTTCCTAGGAGAGAAGAGGACAGTTGTGAGCCATCAACAGCCAACACTCTCAGCATCTGGGGGCATGGATGCACAGCCTAGCACAGGGAATTGGACTTGGACGTCAACAAAACTTGGTACACTTTCCATGTAAGTGCAGGGATTCATCCTTTAAAATGTGAGAAATTCACTTACCTCTCAGAAATATCAACCATCAACCTCAGAATGACACAGCACCATAATTATAAATCTAATAAGTATAAGGTAAGGTTAGGATAAGCATCTTTATGTTTGAGCGATAAGTCACGTATGTGTCAATGCAGTCTTACACAAATTGCACCATATTATTAGTTTCATTTTTAAATGTTCAAATTGGCATATCCCTCTTCCCACTTCATTCATATATCCCATAGTTTTTTCAATTACACTTAAGCAGATTATCATACAGGGATAAGCATTTGGGAGTTCCACAGAAATGTGAGCAGATATGCAATTGCAGGAAGCTGAGGAGGAAAAATGGCCTAAATGAAGACCTTCCAGTTATCCCCAGTCACGAGAGTTTACTTGAGATGAAATGAGACATTTGATTAGGAAATAAAGGTAGAGCCTCAATCATGATAGGCCTTGAGTAATATAAAAATAGTTTCACTATTATCTTAAGGAAAATAAGTGCTAGGTTCCTTGAGCTGCTCTTACAAATTACCATAAACTGGGGAGCTTGAAACAACAATTTATTCTCTCACAGCTCTGGGGACTAGAAGTTTGCAATCAAGGTATCAGCAGGGCTGCATTCCCTCCAGAGGCTCTAAGAAAGAATCAATTCCTTACCTCTCTCAGCTTCTGATGACTGTGGGCAATCCCCAGCTGTCCTTACTTCTTTCAGCTTCTGATTACTGTGGGCAATCCCCAGCTGTGAGCGGATCTCTCTCGGCTCTATCTTCACATTGTCTTCACTGGGAATCTGTCTCTGTTTTTCTGTTATAAAGATAGTTGTGATGGTATTTAGGACCCACCCTGATAATCCAGGATAATCTTCTCATCTCAAAATGCTTAACTTAATTTCATCTGCAAAGACCCTTTTCCCAAGGGTCCCATGCACAGGTTTTCAGGATGGGGATGTGGATATATCTTTGGGAGTCATTATCAGCCTACCATAGTGGAAAATGTATAAAACTATTTAAATCAAAGCCCCAGTATGATCAAATTTATGTTTTAGAGATTTAAAAAAAACCTCCACAGGCATTGTAGAATATGAATTAGATGGAGTTTATACTAAGGTGAGGAAACCTCACAGGAGGTCTGGTCAATCGTTCAGATGACTAATGGTGAGAGATTGTATAAAGACATTGGTCTTTGGGAAGGAGAAAAGTGGCCAAAGATATAATTGGCAGCATGAAGGGATAAATTACTATACGGGTGAGAGAGATCTAGGAGACAATGATGATTCTCAGGCTTCTAGACTGTGTGACTGCAGGATGGTCTTTTGTTCATTGAGGTGGGTCATATACAGAGGAGGACCAGGCCTGGCAAAAAAGGATTGTAGGTTCCATTTTGGTAGAGGTACAGGAGATATTTAGCAGAAGAGGAGACAAACCAGTGTGGTCCAGAAGATGGCTCTCATACTTTCCTCTGTTTCCAGTTTCCAACTTAGTTGGAAAAATAATTGCAAGTTTACAATGACCCAACACATTGACACATGACTGACATGTCTCTCTATAGAGTGATAAACACATGTCCTATAATGTAGAAATTATTTCCTATGTTTCCTTCTTAGGTTATCAGGATATTGCATCTTGGTGCCAAAATTCTACATTAAACAGAGGGAGGTGTATTGTACATGTAGCGCACAGCTGTATTGATCCCTGGCAGCCTACTTATGATTTTTGGATGGGTGAATTGCAATGTGACTGTAAGATACGCAAGTGGAGATGTCTAAGACACACCCAAGTGTTCGGTACCTGCCAATGTCATCTAAAGACATTTTTTAAGAATGCACATTCCATTGTAGCAGCTCAAAAGTCAATAAAACCCCTAATACATATTTGGAAGAGTTTAAGGAGATAAAACAAAACAGAACAAAACAAAAAGCACCTTCTGTTCTCCTCCCTAACTTCAACTAAGGAAAAAGACGTAAGAATCGATTGGATAAAAATCAAAATATTGCTTCTATTACCAATAAAGCTGGATTTGATAACATAAATTATGTGTGAATTAACATAATTCCTAATAATTCTCTGAAGTATATTCCTTGAGACAACCTGAAAACCAAAAGAGAGTTTGGGTCTTGAAGCAGACACATTGGAATCTCCTTGGAACACTTGTAACACGTGTTCCCCTTCCAGCTTTAATGGGTTTTGCTTGGAACTCCCAGCACATGTGGCTCTTCTGTAGCGAACTTCCTTGGGCTGCTGGACCACGTTGCATGGTCTTACAGAGGCAGAAGTACCCGGAGCAGCCTTTGATCAATGGCAGAGGACTTCGGAAGAAATAAAAGTCCAGCTTCCGCATGGTGGCGTGTGCCTGTAGTCCCAGCTACTTGGGAGGCTGAGGCAGGAGAATTGCTTGAATCCAGGAGGCGGAGGTTGCGGTGAGCCGAAATCGTGCCACTCCACTCCAGCCTGGGTAACAAGAGCTGGGTAACTCCGTCTCAAAAAAAAAAAAAAAAAAAAAAAAAAAAGTCCAGCTTCCTCAAACCCAGAACAACTTTGACGTGGAACTCACAGTCAGTCCTTGGTATTCCTGTGGGCACTTCCCTTCTGGGGACTCAACTCTTGCTTGACTTCCTTCTATGTCTGTCCTGCTTCTCCTCCTCTCTTCCTGGCTCCCCTATGTGCCTTACCTATGTAAATGGTGTGTGTATGCCTTCCCGTCTCAGGGTTTACTTCTGAGAAACCCAACCCAACTCTGAGCCCTAGACCAGATGAAGTTCCTCAGAGTTCTGGCTTCAACTTTGGCATCTACAAACAGCTCCACTTTTTCAGGCTAGGCCTTTCAATTCCAAAGCCTTCTAGATGTCACTTCTAAACTGGCAAGATTTCCACCCTGTCAAGCTGAGTGCATTCTCTTTTGGAAATCATAAAAGCATCACAGATGGCCTTATGATATAAATAATTAGTGATGAAGACAATTATTGCTCATCTGTGATGAATCAAGCTCCTTTTTATTTAGTCAGCAACAAGCTGGACATAGTCATTATATAGCCCTTGGGTCTGTGCAGCACACAGTTTATATGTTTGTCCTGTATTTTTGCCTCATGGGGTCATGTGCTAAATATTTACATGAAATGTCACTATCATATATACTCTCAGACTATCAGTTTCTATGTTAATATTTTTCTTGGCAATTGGTCACAGGCTCTGCAAGCAAAACTACAGCCTATATATATAATAGCTTTACATTTCAGTACTTTTCTTAATGTCTCATAAAAAGAAATTGTTCCTCTGACAATTTAAGATACCCAAAAAAGCCAAACAAGTTTCAACATCTTCTTTAATGACTTCTTGTTGTTTTGATTTAGTTTTATGAAAACCTCTAATTTCATCACTCTCTCTGACCTTTATTGATTTAAACTGGCATGATTACCCTTTATAACTCAGTAAGTTTGCTTCAGAAGCACACACAGTCATGTGTCACTGAACAAGAATACATTCTGCAAAATACATAGGCAATTTCATCGTTGTGTGAACATCAGAAAATGTACTTACACAAACCTCTGATACACCTAGGCTATATGCTATAGCATATCACTCTTAGGCTACAAACTTGTGCAGTATGTTACGTGCTGACTACTATAGTCAATTGTGACATAATGGCAAGCATTTGTGTATCTAAACATGTCCAAATATAGAAAAAGTACAGTAAGAACACTGTATTGTAATCTTATGGGACCACTATCATATGTGTGGTCTACTGTTGACCTAAACGTCATTATGCAGCTAATGAAAATACATAAAGATTTTCTTAGGTAAGACAATCAGTAGAGAACGAACTGGACTAGGAGTCAGAGAACCCAGCTATCGTTCTGTATCTGCTTTAAATTGTTTAATGACCAAGAAAAAATTACCTAACTTTTAACTTTGTTTAATCAACTTTTGAAAAAATTATTTTTGCGTCATGATTTCCAACATCTACTTTAGCTACCAAGTTTTCTGACTCTCTAGAGCTTTAAACATACCTGATTGGACCAAATACACATCTGCCTTTGAAAAAATATTACTAATTAGCATTTATATTATTGGTTCTCAAAGTGTGATCATTGAATTAGCAATATCAGCATCAGCTGGGCATTTATTAGACATACAAAATATAGGCCCCATCCTAGATCTACTGAATCAGAAACTCTAGGGATGGGGCTCGGCATTGTGAGGTCTGTCAAACTTTGAGACCCATTGATTTATACAGGTCAAAAACAATCATCATGGTAACAGGAACTGAGTTTTGCCAGCAAGAGTGAGTAGCCTTCCAAATTACTCAATGTAGCTTCCCAGTGGCCACCCAGGAGATTTTGATTCAATAGATTTGGAAGTGCTTCCAGGAAACTACATTTTAAATAAACAATATAGGAGATTTCAAGGACCAACTTTAGACAGTGATTACCTTAAGACAGTGACTGAGCTGCTGGTCCACCTCTCTGACAGGTGTCACAGAGTGAGTACTCAAGAGCTAATTAATGGAGGAAGGAAAAAAAGAGCAGGAGGAGATAAACAGAGCAAGAGAGAGAGATGCATGTCATGTCAGTGTCATTTCCTCAAGGCTGGGAAATCAAGAACAGTATCAGAGCCCCAATTTGTTACATGTTTGTTGCTACAATATCAACTCTCACTGAATTCCTTGAGTACAAGTGACCTGAGTATTTTTTATGTGCAGTCAGTCCTTGGTATCCATGTTTTCAGCATCCCCAGATTCAACCAATTGTGGATTGAAAATACTCCGGAACAAAGAAAATGAACAATAACAATACAACAATTAAAAAACAATACAATAAAAAATACTATATGACAAGTATTTGCCTAAGATTTACATTGTGTTAGGTTATTATAAGTAGCCTAGAGATTTAAAGTATACAGAAAGATGTATATAGGTTATCTGCAAAAACGACATCATTTTGTTTAAGAACATTAAGTATGCATAGGTTTTGATATCTGCAGGGTCCTGGAACCAATCCCCCACAGATACCATAAGATAACTGTATTTTTGCTTAAGTTACAAGATGAAACAAGGCAACACTAAAACATCCTACTCATTATGGAGCAAAGGATAGGCTATATTGGGTGTACATAAACGATAAGGTTCAAGGAAAAGAAGTATATGAACCTCTATTCTCCCTCATCTCACAGAAAGGGACAGTATTCCTGAGGAGAGCCACTATGCATGCAGTAGGTTTGCATTTTGAGAGAGAAACACTGTTCACCTCATTTCTGCTACTCTATTTTCTTATAGTACAAGTGTGAAAAAGCACACATGTAAATGAGGAGAAAAAAATTGGAATTTAGAAAGTGTCTGAACTTACAGAATGTGATAGTTTTCAAATATGTTCACTAATTGTCACTCCACTTTTTTTTTCTTCAGCTTTTAAGTTCAGTGGTACATGTGCAGGATGTGCAGGTTTGTTACACAGGTTGACATGTCCTATGGTGGTTTGTAACACAGATCATCCTCATCCTCATCCTCTCACCCAGGTATTAAACCCAGCCTCCATTAGCTGTTCTTCCTGATGTTCTCCCTCCCCCACCTCCCAGCAGGCCCTAGTGTGTGTTGTTGCCCCCACGTGTCCATGTGTTCTTATAATTCAGGTCCCACTTATAAGTGAGAACATGCAGTGTTCCTGCATTAGTTTGCTAAGGATAATGCTTTTCAACTCCATCCATGTCCCTGCAAAGGACTTAATCTCATTCCTTTTTATGGCTGCATAGTATTCCTGGTGTACATGTACCACATTTTCTTTATTCAATCTATCATCAATAGGCATTTAGGTTGATTCCAAGTCTTCGCAATTGTGAATATGTCACTTTGCTTTTTAGAATGTGAAACTTAATGTCCCACTTTTTGAATTTCAAGGCTTAGTGACCCACTCCTACAAAATAGAATGTGGTGGATGACTGCAGAGATTAGGTCATAGAAAGCATTTCCTTCTGTGAAATGCTTCTGTAAAAGGCTTGATTGCTTCTGCTGAGATTTTTCACCCATTTGGGCATGGCAGCTCTCATGTTGTGGGAAAATGCAGGGAGTCTTTGGGAAGGTTTTGTGGAGAAGTACTGAGGCCACCTGCCAACAAGCAGGCTCAACCTGCCATCCATGTGAATCAGCCACTTTGGAAGTGGATCTTCCAGCTTCAGCCAGTCTTCAGATAACTAAAAACAAGACTTCAGATGAACTAATATCTATGATCTCTAGGAAAGATGACCACTTGGCTCTGAAAACCTTTGCACAGTTGCTGCAAATGGAAGGACTTCACAGGAAGCATGAGCGGTGAGATTTGGACAGGCTCTGCCACTGGAGTACAGGCAGTGCCTGGTCCTGCCAAGCCATTGTCAGGAAGTCAGAAAGAGCTCCCAGGATCATTCTAAAAATCTTGTTCATCTCTTCACATATAGCAAGCTCAGTCACAAGGCAAACGCTACCAAACCCTGATATTTTGCCTTGAAACCACCTGAACATGGCATATGGTCTGAAAAGAATAGAGAAGAAATAGGAACTTCTAGGAATTTATACTGTGGCTAGTTCTCTTGGCTCTTTAATTATAGAGGTATTGTATATATTGTGCTTGAAGTAGTTTAAAGCCACATACCACAGGTGAAAGTAAACGACCAAGCCTTAGTCACTCAAAGGCATCACTTGCATTGTTCACAGCAGATTCTTGGCAAAGACATGTCATGCTAGTGGCCCCCCAGTGATGGGATAGAGCACAAACCATCTGAACACGGAAGATCCACAAGATGGGATGGTCATCTGTGAATGTATCCAGAGCAGTGGGAAATTCTCTAGAAATCAGCAATAGTGACACCTTTGATTGACAATGGCTGTTCAACAACACAAAGCAAAAACAAAAACAAAAAACAAATCATTTGATCAAAAATGGGCAGAAGATCTGAATAGACGTTCTTGGAAGAAGACAGACAAATGGCTAACAGATGTATGAAAAGTTACTCAATGTCACTAATCATCAGAGAAATGCCAATCAAAACCACAGTAAGATATCATCTCATCTCAGTTAGAATGGCTATTATCAGAAAAACAAACAAAAAAATTAAACAAATGATGGTGAGTATGTGAAGAACTCCTCTTATACACTGTTGGTAGGAATACAAACTAGTCCAGCCATTATTTAAAACAGTATGGAGTTTCCTCAGAAAAATTGCAAATATAACTATCATATGATCCAGTAATCCTACACTGGGTATCTATTCAAAGGAAATGAAATCGTTATGTCAAAGAGATAACTGCACTCCCATGTTTATTGCAGCAGTATTTACAATAGCCAGGATATGGAATCAACCAATAACAAATAAATGAATTTTTAAATTTGATATATATATACAATCAAATATTATTCAGTCATGAAAAGAATGATATTCTGTCATTTGTAACAGCATGGGTGAACCTAGAAGACATTATGTTAAGTGAAATAAGCCAAGCACGAACAAAAAATATGGCGTGATCTCATTCATATGTTGAATCTAAAAAAGTTGATCATGTAAAAGTAGAGAGTAGAACAGTCCTTACTAGAATCTGAGAAGAGTAAGGAGGAGAAGGAATGGAGAAAAGTTGGTCAATGGGTACAAAATTACAGTTAGACAGGAGGAGTAAGTTCTGGTGTTCTATTGCACAGCAATGTTTGATGGTAATTAGCCATACTGTATTGTATATTTCAAAATATCTAGGAGAGGATTTTTAATGATCTTACCATAAAGAAATGACAAGTATTTGAGATGACAGAAGTACTAATTTCCCTGATTTAATCATTACATAATGTATGCATTATCGAAACATCATGATGTACCTTATAAATATGTACAGTTACATATCCATTAAAGACAAAATAAAGCAAAAAATAAACAACTGTCATTTTGAATGTGGCAACAGGAGACTTCAACATAGCAATTCAGAAGATAAGATCAATGGTCAATGCAATTTCAGCCATTGTGCTTCCCCGAGCCTTCAGAGCAGCTAAGCAAGTCCTGAAGAGGATGGAGTTCCTGAGTTGGTTGTCTCTAGCAAGAACCAACCACTTTTATGTACTCCAAACCAAGGGTGTGTTCTGTATCAGTTAGGATAAGCTGGGTCACACTTTTGATTATTAACAGAGATTAAACCTTTGTTATCTATTTCTTGACTGTGACATATTGGTTGAGCATTCTGGTTCACATAATTGGCTGTCAGAGATGCAAGCTTATAAATCCTCCACCACCTTGAACATTGCTAATTGCTACAGCACAGGTAAGGAAACTTGGCAAATCATGCAGTAGCTCTGAAAGCTTTAGCCTAGAAGTAACATACTTTCAATGGCTAAAGTAAGTGACTTGTGATGCCTACCTTCAGGAGAACAGAACATACAAGCCTTCAATGTGTGCAGAAGGAGAAAACCTGAAATATTGACCAGCATGAATGATTAACATGCCTATAAATGTTGACACTGTCTATGTGATGTAAAAAAGCCTAGGAAGCTCTGGTCTGTATCTCTTGTTAAGAAGAAGTAACAGTTCCCAAACTCTACTAATCATCAGATGGTATCCCCTGGGTGATGGATACAATTTTAAAATGTTTTCAATGTGGGTTGGGTAAATAGAGATATATAAGAATAAGTATATAGCTTGCCCTTTACCGATGTGATCAAATAAAAACAAAACTCACTCTCTACAATGACCATTTACATAGCTCTTTATATCTTTTTATCACATTTAGGTAAAGTAAAACATATAGGCTTGTAGGCAATGAGTAGTTTAGACATCACAGTTAGAAATAAAACACTTTTTCTTCCCTCCTCTGGTTTCCATGAAGGGGTATTTTCCCTGAACACATCTCAACCCTTGCCCAACTCCTCATTCAAGAAAAGCAGAATGACTTAATCAGAATCTGACTTTGGATGAAGACCAGGTGTGCATAGCTCAGCTACCTCCCTTCTCATCTACCTTACAGCCAGATTGCCTGCATGAAATAATGGCCCAATACTCTTCTCCAGAATCTCCTGGAGATTTTACAGTGATATATCTGCAATTGGGGAACTTGAGATAGTTGGGATGCCTATGGCTAAGGTTTGAAATCTGGTTTTGTGGTTCCGTAATAGGACACCCCCTTGTTTCTAGACATTTAGAACAATCTATTATTATCTGAAGTCTTCTTGATATTTTGATTCCTATTTTTTCAATTTCTTAGACTATCTCTAAATGAGTTTCCAGCTAGGGTGAGCAATATTAGGACTCTTATTTACTGGGTATCTCAACAACTCCTCTCCCCACAAACACCAGTACTGACTTCCAAGCAGCTCAGAACACTTCTGAAATCATTGTTATTAAAATGTTTCATTGATTATCATCAATAAATAAACTACTTATTGATCCACTATATCCTACTTATGAGGCAAGAAACAAGTGTGAGATATGAGCCCACCTCAAAAAGAACTGACAATCTGGGATGTCTCTCCTTGTAAGAAAAAAAAACCTGCAATTTTATCAACCAAAATGAAAGCATCACATTTTTTGTGTCCTATAACTGATTCTACTTATTCTATAATTCCGTTTTTGCCAATGCAAACAGAGACTTTCCATTTGACAGTAATGTATTTCCTTGATTAAAAAGTCTTTATTCATTTATCAATGGGGTTATTTGTTTTGGCTTGTTGATTTATTTAAGTTCCTTATAGATTCTGGATATTAGGCCTTTGTTGGATGTGTAGTTTGCAAATATTTTCTCCCATTCTGTAGGTTTTCTGTTTACTCTGTTAATAGCTTCTTTTGCAGTGCAAAAACTCTTTAGTTTAATTAGGACCCACTTGTTAATTTTTGTTTTTGTTGCAATTGCTTTCGGGGACTTAGCCAAAAATTCTTTGCCAAGGCCAACACTGAGAAGAGTATTTTCTAGGTTTTCTTCTAGGATTTTTATTCCACCAATAAACATGAAAAAGTGCTCAGCATCACTAATCATCAGAAAAAATGAAAATCAAAATCACAATAATATATAATCTCACAACAGTCAGAATGATTATTAATAAAAACTAAAAATAATAATAACATGCTGGCAAGGCTGCAGAGAAAAGAAAACTATTATACACTGTTGCTGAGAATGTAAATTAAGTTAGCCTCCATGGAAAGCAGTTTGGAAATTTCTCAAAGAACTTAAAACAGAACTCCCATTCAACCTAGAATACCATTTCTGGGTATACATCGAAAGGAAAATAAATCTTTCTGCCAAAAAGACACACGCACACATATATTCATCACACCATTCACAATAGCAAAGGCACGGAATCAACCTAAGAGCTCATCAACAGTGGAATCAAGAGTGCACTGGATAAGGCAAATGTGGTACATATACACCATGGAATACTAGAATGAAATAATGTCCTTTGCAGCAACATGGATGCAGCAGGGGCCCTTATCCTAAGCAAATTAATGCAGGAACTGAACATTGAATACTACATGTTTTTGCTTTTAAGTGTGAGCTAAACACTAAGCACACATGGACATAAAAATGGGAATAACAGACACTGGGGACTACTAAAGGGAGGAGGGAGGAGGGGGGCATGATTTGAAAAACCGCCTATTGGATACTATGCTTACTACCTAAATGATGGGATCCCTACTCCAAACTTCAGCATTGTGCAATATGCCTGTGTAGCAAACCTGCACATTTATTCCCTAAATCTAAAATAGTTGAAATTATTTCAAAAAATTTTTTAAATTGTCTTTAGTCTTTTCCATAGAAACATCCTATGAATTTAATGTTTGCAGTTCCTATAATGACTTTCACTTCCCCCTTCTTTCCTAGATGGCTTTTCAGTATAGAAAAAGAGTCTGTGTATAGTTCATATGCTCTTCTGTGGATTGTCCTGTGGTCCATATGTTGTTGTTTTCCTGCCTGGTACAGTCTGAGGTTTGCGATTGGTTCCATAGCACCTACTACTGCCAACCATAAATATTACCACTTACCTTCGATCATAAGGACTGTGCATTTTTGCAGCCTCTTCTGTTCTTTTCCTTTTTTTTTTTTTTTTGAGACGGAGTCTTGCTCTGTTGCCCAGGCTGGAGTGCAGTGGCACACTCGGCTCACCGCAACCTCCGCTTCCCAGGTTCAAGCAATTCTCCTGCTTCAGCCTCCCAAGTAGCTGGGATTACAGGTGCATGCTACCACCCCCAGCTAATTTTTGCATTTTTAAGGAGAGACGGGGTTTCATCACATTGGTCAGGCTGGTCTCCAATCCCTGACCTCATGTGATCTGCCCGCCTTAGTCTCCCAAAGTGCCGGGATTGTAGGCTTGAGCCATCGCGCCAGGCTGCAGCCTCTTTTTTTAAATGTCACACACCCATCGTCAGATTTTAGGGATGGTGAATGGCCATCAACTCAGACAAATCCACATGGAGTAACCTCAAGATCTCAGGGCAGGTATGATGCTGAATTCATGTGGTCCAGGATATCCTTTGTATGAAGTTTGTCAAGACTGTAGGTCTTTTGAAAATCCTCATGCTTTCTCATTTTGCCCACTCTTCTTTTTCAATTGTATTCATGGTAAATTCATTCATACCAAAATATAACAATTATGTTCAATATTTCTTCATTATGCAAATTACTTTCCAAAAATAATCACTGCAGATGTTTTGGTACCATCTTTTCAGACGACTTTAGTGGCTCTTTATTCATTCAAGAAATGGTATTTATTGCCTAAAAGGGATAGCAAAGACAGAGTTGAGTTTTTAAAAAATCAAATGAGTTTCTGGCTGGGACTTTATTTTTCATGGATTGCGAAGATATAGTATTGAAAATGGAGATATTGGAGTGTGAGAGCCATGCTTCTGAGAGAAAAGCAGACCTTTTGAGTTTAAAGCCTGGTTTTGAATATCAAAAGCTAAGGAGGCTGGAGGACTCAGAGGACAACATTGATACCAGAAGCAGTACCACAGGGAAGAATACATAAGGCTGTCAAAGTAATTTCCGGGGCTAGAGTTACTGTAAATTGTTGAGGGAGCAATGGGAACTCAGAAAAGTCAGTAAAAAGTTGGTTGCTGATGAGAATATTTGAGAGGTCTTTGAGTTTTTCCCCACCTATGGTGGAATTTTGCAGTGGGCCAGAACTCAACTAATTTCTCAGCTCATATAGGAGCCACTGGTGCCCACCCAAATTCCCTTTACCTGCAGAGGCCCCATTCCACAGCTGCTCCAAGTGTTGTTTGCTGAGGCCCTTAGCTAGTCCCTTCTCAGAGGATTGCCTTCACCCAATAGAAATTGCCCCTCCTGCGGTAGCACACTCCTCCACCTGTGCTTCCAAGAAGTAGCTTACTGTCAATAATTAACTGATGAAGGATACTTAAGGCCAGCCCCCTTGCCTCCAGATGAAAGAAGCCTGTGGTGCTATTCACTTTCCACAGCGACTCATGGAATCACAATGAGGCTGGACTTCAGCTAATACCACACCACTTTTTGTCCAAGTTCTTTCTCTTCTCCTCCTTGCTTCTCTCACTCCCTCACAGTAACACTTCAAAGTTATTATAAATTCAAAAAATTAACTTTATTCCTCTGTAACTAAATTTAGCTTTACATCAGTTTCTGCTGTTATCAGAAAACCTAATCTTGCTTAATCAAAGTAAATTCAGTCACTTCTGGTTTAAATTCTGTTAGGATTCCACTTCCGTCCCTGCTTCTCCCTATTCTGAGATTGGAGAATAGGGGTACTGGATATACACTTTTGTTGACTTATATTTTCTTCCATGAACCCACATGGGAAGCAGTACAGAAGTACTGTACCACACAGGGAGTGGAGTGCCTGTGATTTGATGGCACACTGCTTCTCATATGGCTTGGGGAAGGGTGGGTTGAAGGGGGCTTAGTCCCAACACAAATTCACCCTTTATCTTCTGAATCCCTGAATATCACCCAGATTTCATTCCATTAATAGTAGCTAAGTTACATGAGTTTTCCAGTCAGCCTCTGCCCATCAAATGCATTCCTATCTCTCTTCCCACCTCTCTGTTGCCTGGAATAAAAATGCTTGTTTAAAATTGGAAAGCTTTGATTTATGAAAATCTATTTCTTTGACTCTGCTTGAAAATGCATGAAAGATAATCTCATGTATTTGCATCAAGCGCTCCATCTTTTTTCTTTACGAGATCTCTTGCTCATCTTCAGGTGAAAATTTTTGATTGCTTTTTTTTATTGGTGTGGAAAATAGAAAAGGGAGACATGTTTTCCACACTGTCAGGTTTCAAAGCTCTTAGTTATGCCAATCAGTCATAAAAATAAACAGCTTCAAACTATTTTCATGCATATTTACATCCACACAGCAAAAAATAAAAGGAAGTGTTTTCTGTGTGAAGGTCAAGTGAATTAATTAATAGCTTCCTAGATATTGGCAAAAATTAATTTGATTCTTTATTAAGGATGTAAATAGATTCCCTGTTATAGTATCATGTTGGATTGTCATGATGAATCATCAGCAAAATGCCTGATTGGATCCTGGGATTAGGGAACTGACAAACTGCAGGAGTTTCAATACTGTATCTCAATGCCTTTTTGGGTACCTGTTCAGGAGAGCAAGGCAAATCTTGGTATTTGTCTTGGGTTGTTTGCTTTTCTATTGATTTAATTATTAAATAAATCAGAGGGACAGAACTTGTAAAGGAAAAACAAGTGGGCCCTTCTGTGTGAACCGACCACTTAAGCTATAAAGTTTTAAAAATTCATCCCTCATCCCATTTCCCATATGTTTTTCTTCTTCCAAAGAAGATACTGTCTGGTGATGTTTATCACTTCTACTCATTGGTAATAATCTTACTTATGTATGTATCAATAAATAACATACAGGATTCTATTTTATGCTTTTAACTTTAAATGGTATCTACATATGCTGTTTTCTTCAATATCATAATATTTAGTTGTGTTTTTTAAATTCACACCACTAGACCCAGCACTCATATCCACTTCAGTATAGTGCTTCCTCATAAGATGAATCCATGTTCTTTTAAAATTTTTAATTTTTATGGATATATAGTAAGTGTATATATTTATGAGATACATGAGATACTTTGATACAGGTATGCCATGCATAATAATCACATCAGGGTAAATAAGGTATCCATCACCCCAAGCATTTATCATTTCTTTGTGTTACAAACAATTCAATTATATACTTTCAGTTATTTCTAAATGTGCAATAAATTGCTGATATAGTCCTCCTATTGTGACATTAAATATGACCTTATTCATTCTATCTAACTATATTTTATATCCATTAACTGTCCCCCACCCCTTACTACCATTCCCAACCTCTGGTAACCTTTATTCTACTCTCAATATCCATGAATTAAACTGCTTTAATGTTTAGCTTCCAGAAGTGAATGAGAACATGCAAAGCTTGTCTTTCTGTATCTGGCTTATTTCACTTAATATAATGTCATCCAGTTCCATCCATGTTGTTGCAAATGACAGGATCTCATCCTTTTTATGGCTAAATAATACTCCATTGTGTATATGTACCACATTTTCTTTATCCATTCATCTGTTGATGTACACTTAGGTTGCTTGCAAATCTTGACTATTGTGAGTAGTGCTTCAATAAACATGGGAGTGCAGATTCTCTTCAGTATACTGTTTTCCTTTGATTATGCCTAGCAGTGAGATTGCTGAATCATACGACAGTTCTAGTTTTAGTTTTTTGAGGAACCTCCAAATTGTTCTCCATAGTGGTTGTACTAATTTATATTTCCATGAATGGTATATGAGGCTTCTCTTTTCTCCACATTCTCTCCAACATTTGTTGTTGGCTGTTTTTTGGATAAAACCCATCCTAACTGAGGAAAGATGGTATCTCATAGTTTTAATTTGCATTTCTCTGATGATCAATGATGCTGAGCATCTTTTCACATATCTGGTTACCATTTGTATGTCTTCTTTTGAAAAGTATCTATTCAGATCTTCTGTCCAGTTTTAAATAAGATTATTAGATTTTTTTTCTATTGAGGTGTTTGAGATCATTATATATTTTGCTTATTAATTCCTTGTCAGATAGTTTGCAAATATTTTCTCCCATTCTGTGGGCTGTCTGTTCACTTTGTTGACTATTTGTAGTACAGAAGCTTTTAAACTTAATGTGATACCATTTTTCCACTTTTGCTTTTGTTTTGGGTGTATTACTCAAGAAGTCTTTGTCCAGGCCAACATCCTGGAGAGTTTCCCCCAATGTTTTCTGTTAGTCTTGATAGTTTTACAGTTTGAAGTCTTAGCTTTCAGTCTTTAATCCATTTGACTTTACTTTTCTATATATTGATAGATATGGCTCTAGTTTCATTATTCTGCATATGGATAGTTTTCCCAGCACTATTTATTGAAGAGACTGCCTTTCCCCAATGTATGTTCTTCGTACTCTTGTCAAAAAAGTTTGCCGTGAATGTATGGATTTATTTCTGAGTTCTCTATCTGTTCCATCCATCTATGTGTCTCTTTTTATGCCAGTACTATGCTTTTTTTTGTTATATTAGCTCTGTAGTAAAATTTGAATTCAGGTAATATGATTCCTCCAGTTTTGTTGTTTTTGCTCAAGATGACTTTAGCTATTCTGTCTGGGTCTTTGTGGTTGCATATAAATTTTAGGATTTTTTTCTACTTCTGTGAAGAATGTCATCATTATTCTGATAGGAACTGTATTGAATCTGTAGATTACTTTGGGTATTGTGGATATTTTAACAACATTAATTATTCTAATCCATGAACGTAAAACATTTTTTATTTTTTTTGTATTCCTTTCAATGTCTTTCATCATTGTTTTATACTTTACACTGTATAAATATTTCAACTCTTTGGTTAAGTTAATTGCCAGGTTTTTTTTGTTTTGTTTTTTGTTCCATTAGCTATTGTAAATACACTGCTTTTTAATTTCTTTTTCAGAATGTTCATAGTTGGCATATAAAAATGCTACTAATTTTTGTAAATTATATCCTGCCACTTTTCTAAATTTATGTATCAGTTCTAATGGGTTTTTTGGTGGAGACTTTGGGTTTTTCAAAATATAAGATCATATTATTTGCCAACAAGGATAATTTGACTTCTTCTTTCCAATTTGGATGCCCTTTATTTTCTTCTCTTGCTTGATTGGTCTAGCTAGGACTTCAAGATTTATTCTCTCAATGATCGCAATGATGTTGTTTCTATTTTTTGCTACTGTAAATATTGCATGAATAATAATTTTACATCTCTCTCCTTATGTTTATTGGCAATAGACTTTCTAGAATATGTATTGTCAATTTTACTCATTACTGCCAAAGTTTCCCAAAGTGATGGCACCAATTTATTCTATCACAATTAGTGTAGGAAACTCTCATCATTCCATCTTCATAACAAAATTGGTCATACACTACTTTTTACTGAACTAATGGGTATGAAATTACTTTTCATATCTGTTTTAATTTTAATTTCTTGGATTACATCTAATGTTAGACAACTTTTCATATATTTATTGGGCATTACTTTCTTCTTGCTTGGAATTGCTTGCTTATATCTTTTCATATTGCTTAATTTTTCTTCTTATTGAGTTGTCAACACATACATATATATATATATATATATATCTTTGTAGTAAGTCTGATCATTTATATTCATTCAAATATTGTCTTGGCCTGTGGCTTACATTTTCTTTGTGTAGAGTATCTCACAAATATTTATCTGCTTTTATTTATGAAGTTTTTATTTATTATATCAGTTATGTATTACCTCATAACAAATCACTCTAAAATTCAGTAGCATAGATTATTTGTTTGCCCCATTCTGTGGATTGGCAGTGTGGACAGTAATCATCCCTGATCTCTGTGGTTTTGGCTGGTCTCACTCATGTTTATGGTCATGTGACAGGTCTGCTGGGGAACAGCTCGTCCTAGATGGCCTCACTCAGATGTCTAGCTGTTGGCTGGGACATTTAGATGAGGCCCCTTTGCTCTCCTCCATGTGGTTCCTCCCCGATTGGCTTGGGCTTTCTCACTTAGCAATGTGGTTGTCAGAGGGTGGTGGTGCAAGCTTCATGTCTCTGAGGCCTCAGCTTGGAAGTCGCCCACATCAGTCCCACTGCTTTTGATTCCTCAAAGCAGCCACAAGTCCAGCCCAGATTCAAGATGTAGTAAAGCTACAGATTCCCTCTTCATCTGCATGGGCAAAACATCCACATCACACTGAAAAGGAGTTATGTAAGAATAGAAAAAATTTAAAATCTAAGTTAGAAGGTATGTATCAATATTTTACTTTAAATTCTGTATCTTTTATATCTTGAATAAAAATTCCCCCACTCTCATTTCATAAAGATCCTATTTATTTTTTTCTAAATTTTTTACGGTTTTACTTTTTACCTTTAGGGCATTTAAACCAGCTGAAATTGATTTCAGTGTGTGATGTGAACTAATCTCATGTTTTCTTAATGAATAACAAGCTTTGTCAGTAGCATTCATTGACTATTCCATTATTGCAGTGCTGGTTTGTGATGGCACTTCTGTCATATTTAGCAATAACATTGATTAAGCAGAATTCATGAGGCACCAGAAAATCAGAACTTTATTATTTTCTTCCAATGTAATTTCAAACACATTCACTTCCCTATCTGAGTTTGGAACCAGCTATGGAGGTATCAAGAACTGAAGCAGCTAGATCTCTAAATATCAGCCTTCTTGCTAGATAAAAGCAGGATTAAAGGACATGGCCAGGTGTTTAACATCAACGGGCTTGTTAACCCTGAGCTCCCAAGCAGACCTGCCAACCTACTCAGCACTGCGCTGAACGATCACATTAACTCTGAAGGAAAATAGGAATGCACTCTCCTGCTGGACTGGGCGTACTAACTACGGAATGGAGACAGTGTGACAAAAAATGACTGGAGAAAATGTTAATGCTTGAGTACAAACAAGTAAACGATGAGACTTTCTAGGATTTTATCCAAGGGACAGGTTAACTTCATTTTGCCCTATGTTACTGGTACTACTGTAACTAATAATCGCAATAGCTAACAGTTTTGAACCTTAACCACGTGGCAGGTACATTAAAAGCTTTTTAACCATCAAGTAAAATGTATAGGGTGTATTAGTCCAGGTACTCTAAGGAGCAGGCACTAAAGATTAGGTGTGCAAAAGATTTACTAGGGGAAATTGCTGTGAAGGAAAATGAGGAAGAGTCAGAGGAGGCTGGGAGAGCCATCAGGCCCCAGGTAAAGAAAGGAAAGAACTGAAGATTTCATAAAAGAGTCTTTGCAGTGTCCATTCTAAAGTATTTTTCCAAAGTGAATGTGGAGTCTTTCACTGCTATGTGACCACAAATGTAGTGGCTTAAAACAAAACAAATGTATTATCTTACCGTATTGAAGGTCAGAATTTCCAAAATCAAGGCACTGGTGAGGCTACACACCTTGGGGGTTTAGAGAATCCTTGCGTTTTCCACAGTCTAGGAGCCACCTGCATTTTTTGGTGTATAGCTTCTCCATCCTCAAGGCTGGTAATATAGAATCCTCAAATCCACCCCTCCCTGCCACCATCTCTGACCTCTGCCTCTGTTATCACATCTCCTTTTTCTGATTCTGACCCTCTTGCCTCCCTCTTAAAAAACTCTTGTGACTATTTTGGGCCTGCTGAGATAATCCAAAGTAATCTTCCTATTTCAAGATCCTTCACTTAATCACATCTGCAAAATCGCTTTTGCCATGTAAATAGTAACAGGTCCTGGGGATTAAGACACAGGAATCTTTCAGAAACCATTATTTTGCTTACCTTAGAGTCTTCAAGGTAAAAATTAATCATCAGAGGAGCTTCCACAACTTCTGGAAATGGGCTTCCCTTAACATCCGTGCTGTTCTCACTCAACTGGCAACAGCCCAGGGGAGGTGAGGCCCTCACTGAAAACACAATCAGAAAACTGGGAGGCCGATTTTCATGACCACCGCATGAGGTTAGAGGTTAGTAGAGGAAACAAAGACATACTGAGGCTGAGTAACTTAGGTACGAATACTGAGCCAATAAATCTCTCTTTTTCTCCCACACGCTGCTTTTCTGCCTCTCTTTCTCTCTCAATCTCTCTGTACCCTCTTTGTCTATATCTTAAACTTTAACATTTTTCTTTTTGAATTTTCTGTTTTGAAGCCTGAACACATTGTTTTTCGGTGTTGTTATAAAACTTGCTGAGTTTTCTCTTACTCTAGTAAATAGTTTGCCAAATGGTAAATTATAAAAAATAATGTAAAATTATGGGGAAGTAGAATAAAGTCTCCCCATAGACCTGATTTGCTTCCTTCCACAAAGAAAGAGATTGTCATGGATAGGATGGATATGGAATAAACACCTTTGGTCCTGTATCAAAGGCCAGAGTTTAATTTGGATATAACAGTGAATATCATTTGCTCTGTTTAATGATATTAAACATTTGCTATAATATTAAATATCATATATTTAATATCATTAAACATAGCAAATGATATTCCTGTAGCCCCGGCCTGTTCCTCAGTAGCTCCCTGAGTGCACCACAGACAAGGAGCTTTGAAACCCCACTCCAAACACCAGAGAGCACATATCTTCTGATGCAGTACTGGGGACTCTTTAAGGGTCAATATGTATAGGCATCAAAAATATGTTGGTTCCCAACTCAAATGCCCATCAATGATAGACAGGATAAAGAAAATGTGGCACATATATGCCATGGAATACTATGCAGTCATAAAAAAGAATGAGTTCATGTCCTTTCCAGGGACACGGATGAAGCTGGAAACCATCATTCTCTGCGAACTAACACAGGAACAGAAAACCAAACACCACATGTTCTCACTCATAAGTGGGAGGTAAACAATTAGAACACATTGAAGGGGAACATCTCACACTGGGGCCTGTCAGGAGGTGAAGGCAAGGGAAGGGAGAACATTAGGATAAATACCTAATGAATGTGGGACTCAAAACCTAGATGACAGGTTGATGGGTGCAGCAAACCACCATGGCACATCATGGATATCTGTGTAACAAACCTGCACGTTCTGCACATGTATCCCAGAACTTAAAGAGTAATAAAAAAATGTTGGTTCCAGAAGAATTTGACTGTGACATAGGCTACTGTATATAAATAAATAAACCTACTTAATATACTATATTGTAGTGAATATATTCATTCTGTTAAGCCTACATGGCTATATACTAGCCTTGACATCAATGGTAGTGATTATTTGTCATAATTCTAAAGAATAAATTATTGGAACTCTAAATAATAGCTGTATATGAAGCCATTTCCTCCCAATAATTTAGGGAGTTTACAAAATAAAGCCTCATACAGACAAATAGAAATAAAAAAAAACTTTCCTCCTTCATCTCTAGAGAAAGACTAAGAGGGTAGTTTGTCAGGAAAA
The DNA here is from genome assembly GCF_009761245.1 of Sapajus apella. Taxonomy (NCBI): domain Eukaryota; kingdom Metazoa; phylum Chordata; class Mammalia; order Primates; family Cebidae; genus Sapajus; species Sapajus apella. Next base: position 14,695,820 of record NW_022436973.1, on the reverse strand, counting down.
GACTCTACGGAGAAATAAAATGCCGAAAGTTATAAACATATGGTACCCAAGGGTTGAACACTTTTAAAAATGGCCTTACCATTAAGAAAATTGGCAGGAGACCTTACCATATTATTAGACTATACTTTCCAATATTTTCTTCTTCAAGATTAAACTCTAACCAATAATACAGGACCAAAGGCATTGTATTTCATATGTATCCTTTCAATAAAAATCTTCACAAAATTTAAACACTATGGCCAGTTACATGTCTAACTCATTAGACACATTCCCATATGACATAGTTAAAAATGATATACTTGGATGTTTATTTCATTTCAGAAAGACAGAAATCTCTGAATACAAATGACCCAATTTCAGTCTTTTTTGGGAAAGTTCCAAAGTAATGAATCAGTAGAAATGTTTATAAAAATACTAAAAGGTTTAGTTCACATTTTTAGTATGTACCTCTATCATAAAAAGATATTTCAAAAAATACAAATTATGAGAGAAAAATCAATTTCATTTCTGGGGAAATCTGCAGTGTGTTTCTCATGAGAAAACAACGGAATATGGATTTTGGCTTTCCACCTCTTAGTCCTCCACAGGGATGCAATTTATTTCTTTATCCCCAGGACCTTTCTCCCCTTTGATGTTCTTGGTGTCTGACCTCGACCTTTCCAGATGGAAGGATTGCCTGGGGCCTGAAAAGATTCTATTTCCCAGTTGAGGCTGCAACATCTGCCCTTGTTTCTTAAACCATCAATGAGGCTAGAGTCAGAAGGGGAAGGAGAGATGCTGTCAGTGGCATTCATCTTTACCCTACATGGCTCATGCTCTTTCTTTTTTTTTTCATGGTGCACACAAATTGCTCCTTTAGAACCTAGAAGCTGAAAAAAACATTTTTAAAGGAGTGTGCTGAGTTTTACAAAAGCCATTGCTTTGCTTTATGTACCATTTACTCTCAGGGCTGAACAACATTCATCTGCTCATTAGCAAATACCTCCTGTGCCACTTTTCATGCAGTGATTTTTTTTTTTTACTAGTTATTTCAATTTGTTCTCCTATTTCATGCTGGAGGTATATCAGAAAGACACTTCTGCTCACAAATGTTGCTGACCTCAAATAAGGAATTAAGAGACCTAAATTTAAACTATTTGGAGAATGCAAAATTTGATTCTCAGAATGAAAGGATATATCATTCTTATATTAGAGTGATTAATATATATTATCTTATATTTTTAAAATATTTATTTTGATATATACTCATCTGATTCATTATGTAACTGAAAAATCTCTTGGGATAATATATGTATATATTAATATTCATTGTAGCTACAACAGTAATAATAGTACCAACTAACACTGAATGAGTTACTACTTATGAAAAGAACATGGTACTATGTGCATTATATGAATTCCCTTTTAAAATCCTTCAACGAATTCTATGAGGTAAATACTGTTATGCTGCTTATTTTACAGATTAATAACTGACACAAAAGGGATGAACTTGCCCAAGGCCTCCCGTTTTGTAAATGGTAAAGTAGAAGTTGACGTCAGATCTTTCTTTCCATGTTCTGAATTATTATTTTACACAACTCTAAAGAATGTTATTGAATTTCCTCACAGACATTCACAGAAAGCTTATACAAGGAGAGAAACTATACTAATGGTAACCAAAAGAACATGTTCACAGTCTGTTCAGATATGTCCCAGTCACTCAGTTTCTTGGTCAAACATACAACAATGTTTCTGCCATGGGTGATCAATTTCAGGTCCTATGATATGGCAATAGCAGAGCAAATTAAAAGAAACCTGACTTATTACTAAGAATATCAATGAGTCCTCTTCAGCCTCTTTTAGCTCAGGGCTTTTCAAACATTAGCAACTAAGAATTATTTAGAGAGCTTATGGAAAAACAGATTCCTGGGCATCAGCCTCAGATATTCTCATTCAATAGGTCTTGGACAGAACCTGAGAACTGAATTCCTACTCCAGAACCAGGTGAGGCTGATGCCACTATGAAGTCTCACTTTGAATAGCACTGATCTAGTGGATAACAATAACCTCCTAAGTTCAGTTTTGCCAAAGATGGAGGGTCTGGATCTTAAGTAGACATCACTAGAAAGCTTGCTAGAAGTTAAAGCTGCAGAACGCCAACACCAGAAATTCTTATTTATCTGATAGTTTATGGGAGAAACTTTGAGAATCAGTGCTGGTCTTTAAATCAGTGAGTGAGAAGTTTTGATTTATAGCTGATGCCTTCTCTCCCACTTTTTCCAACAAGGGACTAGAAAATGAAGTTTTCTTACCTCCCGTCCCAGGAGCTTAATAATTTAGTCCTCTAAGTGTTGGTTGCATCAGGCTATATCCTCATCTTTATGACTCAACAAATATTTACTTCATGTCCACATGTACAAGATATTGTTCAAGGCAAAAACAAACAAAAAAAATAGGAAATGTCCATGTACACAACAACTTTCAATTCTCTTCCCAATTTCCATTCAAGAAACTCCAATTAGCTGGGGAACTGCAAACCTCTACCCTCATGCCTGCGACCCCCTTCTCTAGTATAGATCCTAGTTTTAGCTCCCTTGACATCAACGAGAGGCCATTATGCTATGATGTAGACATCTCATCTAAGGGCAAAGATTGTCATGTCTAGAAGTCACAGTCTCATCTCCCACTCTCTTACAAATGTTGACCCCTTGGAAACGGAGTTCATTAGGCCTCCTTGGACTTGAAGGTTTGGAATCCTGGTCCCTCAGATGGTAACCACTCTCTTATAAAAGGTTAATTTCACACAGCCAACACTTCATTTCTATCAAGCACTCCCAGCATGAGCCTTGCCAACTGTGGCAATCTCAGGCCATATAACCTCACCCGACTCTTCAGATTCCTGCTGTGGTAGAATTGATTCTGTTTCAAGTAGTAAATGATTGCGGGACCAGTAATTGCAGGAAGCAGTGTGAGAAAGAGTAGAAAAAAGTTATGCTTTAGAAAGGATCAGAACTACTACCTGAATTTACCACTTAATATCTGTGTGATTGTACACAAGTTTAGTATCTCCATCTCTCAGTTTCCCCATCCCTTAGAATTGCTCTGATCATTGATGAGACCAAGTTGGTAAAGTCCCTAGCACAGTGCCTGCCATAAAATAGGGATTGAAAATGGTTGTTCACTGTGGTAATATTATTGCAAAAGTGACCCCAGCATTCCTTCTTTCCCTGTGTCCATACCCCTGTGCAATGTCACTTGCAATTTCTCCATCAAGAAGCCAAAGCTACTTCTCCAGCTCTTGAATCTGGGCAGGTCTCTGACTTGACTTGGCCAACAGAATGTGGTAAATGTGATGTAATCCAGTTCAGGTCTTGGTCTCAGGAAATCCTGTGTGCTCTGCTCATTCTCTGGGATTCCTGTCCATATTGCCATATGAATATGAATAAGCCCAAAATAGCCTGGTGGATGATACAGACCTGAGGAAGCCCACTTGTCTTGTCCAAGTCCTCAGGTACATGTATGAGCCCAAGAGAAACAGCAATGTGACCTTGTTGATCTGCAACTGACAACAGAGGCATGAGTCAGCCCAGCTAAGATCAGCTAGTTGGGCCTCTATCAGCAGGACCACCAAGCCAATCTATAAACTCCTGAAAAATAATAACTGGTTATTATATTAAGCTATAACATTTTAGTGTGATTTCTTACATGGCATTATGGTAGACATAGATAAACTTCACAGTTCTTTTCCCCAATTCCTTAGTTTGTTCAATATCATACATCAAAAATCAAAACTAAAAACTTCTGTGTCCATTTTAACTGCTTTCTCTCCCTGCACCCCAACACAAGGCCAATCAGTCACCAATCCAAAATGACTTGGATTCAAGTGTCCTGCAGATATCCTGGCAAACTTTCTTAGCTGGAGAAGAAAGCTCTTCCCCACTCCTTTTTCCAGAGAAGCTGGCTACCTGGAAAGTTCCTAACACTAGTTTATGTCCAGCCTGCCTTGTGAGTTGGACAATTATCTGGAACAGAACTTTTTCTGGGTCAGACCACACAACAGCAATGGTTTCCTAATTCTCACTGAAGCTGCAAAGGCCTTTGGACACAATGTTGTTCAGTGCTAAGCTCCTTATTTTTTTTTGTTTTTTGTTTTGGTTTTTGCTTTTGTTTTAACCAGATTTCTCAGGTTAAAGAAGCCCCTTGTTTCTGAACTGGACCCTGTCTCATCCAGGGGACGTGATCTCTATCCCACCCGAGTCTATTTCTTCCTCCTATCATACCCAGTAGCCTGACATCGTGACTATGCTCTTTAACACTGTATCACTAACATTGTTTCATTGAAAGCACTTTTAAAATGTGTGTGCAGTGGGAAGATGAATAAAAACTGGATAAGTTAATGCTCTTCCCATTGAAAACATCTTTCTCCCATTTTCCATGTATTAAAATCATACAATTTATGTAAAATGTGGCTTAAGTAACAATCACAATGTACTATTTACACCTCTCCAGGTGCAGTGGATCTTTCTGCATTTTTAACCGTTTATTCTCTGTCTAATCTGTGAAATATTAGGTTGGTGCAATTAAAATATCACAAAACCCATGATTACTTTTGCACCAACCTATAGTATAAATGCTGAATTATATTCTCAAATGAAAATTGTTGCAGGCTGAATTGGAGTCATAGTATATAAATGTCTCCAGTTCTAAATAAGGAAGAATAAATAGAAAAGGATAACTAACCTTAATATTCAAAGCACCACAAGGAGCTTGGAGATGTACTGAGCAAAAAGAATGAAAAGGTGCATTAGTCTGATATATACAATATAATGCTGTGTAACAAACTATCCCAAATTCAGTGGCTCACAAGACACAGGTATTTCCTGTTTGTATGTCTTCAGGTCATCTGGAATTTGGCTGATCTAAGCTGGGCTCAACCAAGCTTAGATTCAGGCTGTAGTTTGGGTCCAGATCTTATGTATAGCTCTCATCCTTCTTCAAAAAGTAGTTTCCAGAACAGGCTCTCCTCATGATAAAAGGCAGGTGCACAAGAAGTCAAGTTCAACCATGTAATCACATTTAAAGCTACTTAATTCAGCATATCCAAAGCACTTCACATGGTAAAGCTCAGAATAAATGACTTGAAGTATACTCTGCCTACTCTAATGGGAGGAACTATGGAGGTACAAAGAGTGTGACTCTGGGAAGTGGTCAATATTGGGGAACACAAATACAACACCTGTGGTTGGAAACTTAATGAATGACAAATAGAAGTATTTTGAGCTCACTAGAACCAAGACAAGTAATTCAATTCCAAATTGCTGTTTCCTCACTGAATATACATGAATCTTTCATTTTATATACATTCTAAAGGTCACTAGAAAAGAAATGTGATATTATAAATAAGCCAATCAGTAGTATGCATTTTAGATGACAACACAGGACATACATTTTTACCCCCTATTCTTCTGTTCAGCTGAATTATAACCATCAAAAAGACTATTTCATTTGGAAATGGCATTACAACCTAGAAAGAGCTTTGATATTAATTTATTATTGATAGAAAATTTCTGTTCATGCATGCATTTTTTGTTTTCAGAATTGCCTCTGAGATCAAAAGGAGTCTTTGTTTTGTTTAAGAAAAATGCATTATTGGTTAATATACCATATAGAATAGATAATCTTATAAACACATAGGAGGTATGAATTTGCTGCTACTATGATTCAAAGTCAAAAAAATGTCACTTTTTTTATGCTCTTTCAATCACATTAAATCTAACTCCAAGTCTGGGAAGAAGTAGAATCTCAGTTATTATTAGGTGCTCTCCCATGACTCCCCATTGACCCTACCTTATTCCCTCTTCCTCCACTCTGCAATGCCTTGAATTATACCAGAAATCTCAGGGAGAACAAAACACTTGGCGAGGACCTGTTGATCATCTTCCAGCTAACCTAACCCCTGAACCCTCATAGGTCTGCAGTTTTCAAGGCATTTTGAGACAAGAATCCTCATGAAGCAAGGAATTTCATCATCACTCTATCCAGTCTCCTAGAAGTACCACAGAACTATTCTTTTTGTGGTCCTGATGACTTTTTGAGTGTCTGAGATAGGAAGGGAATATTGGGTTACTACTTCTTACTAGACCGGCATATTAGAGTTTCATTCCACTCTTGGTGTAACTTCTTTTCCCTCCACTTATTTGTGATTCTCATCTTTGACAATCACTCATCTCCCTTCCTTCCAAATAAAATAAAAGTCTGCCTTGCTGGAAGTGCCTCACATAATCTTACTGAGATCTAGCTTTTGAAAGATCAAACAAGAAAAGGGATTTTGTTCAAGTTATTTGCTTTTGGCTCTAAAGCAAAACTGAGTCAGAGGAACAAAGAGGTTGGGATAGGTGGGTTGGGTTGTGGTGGGAAGTGGTGGAAACACAGAATAGAAATCACGAATAGCCCTCAGTCTATTGCTTATTACATAGCAGGAGATTAAAAATACAGATTGATAAATCTATAATTATCCTGCCACAAAGCTATTTATTTCATTATTATTTTATGTCAGCTTCAGAATGAAATCATGTCCATTTCTTCCATGCCATATTATCCTATTCAGTAGCATGGTTAATTAGAGGACTTCACTAATATGGAGACATGCTTACTTCATTAGTTATAATATATATTTCTATTGTCTACATATTTTTCCTCTTAGCAATTGCAGTCTAAAGGGGAGAGTTCAGAAATTAATTTTAGCAGCTTTGGGAAACCTTGTACATAACAAAAACTAGAATGCCAATATCTCACAAGAGGATATCTCACAGCTTTTTAATTTATTTTAATACAAACTACTGGGCATTAACAAATTAAAGCACATGGATCTTCTTGAAATAATTAGATTTGTTGGAGGGGAAAATTTTACTCTAATTCATGCTTACAATCACTTGCTAATATTTTATGCTTATTCCTTTCATTACTTTAATCCAATATATGAAGTTATGGGAAGTTTTCTTCATCAGTCAATCAAATAATTAAACTTTTCTCAATGCTATTCTATGTCAGTCACTAATTAAAATTTATTTAGGACTTATAATGTACCTTTATAGAAGATACATATATGTATTCAGTTAAGTGAAGAACTGCATGTTTTTGTAACTTCATTTATTATCAATGATATAAAGCAATAAAAGATATAGTTATTTCCATGTATCCCACAACAAAACAAAACAGTCAGCTAGGGCTTATAAAATTCATTCTTTCAAAAAGAACTTCTTTAGCCCTTACTATGTTCTTAGGCAAATATTTTAAAACAAGATAATACATAGTATGGGACAAAACTGCTATGTAATTTCATTTGTATTTATTCGAACAAAGCTGAGATATAAAATAATGTATTTTAACTACAAAACAAATAAATATACTGCTATGTTCATCTTTAAACATGCAATTAAAAACCCTTTCTTATTCTGTATGAACGAATCGGTTATTTCCAAATTTTCTTGATTCAATTAAATTTTATTAAATGTGAACCACTGCATTAAATTCTAGGAATACAGTCAATAACAAAGCAGTCATGGTTCCTGCCTTCATGATACTTACAGTTTTTAAATTATATGTAAATATAAACTAATAAAATACAAATACCAGAATATGCACATTCAAACATAATTATCTCATTTTAAAATATCCACCATGGAATTTTATACTAGAGATACTTACTTCCTTTGGGATTTCTTTCAGAATTAAACCATGCTTACCCAAAAACAATACCACCCGAAGAAATGCCACAGCATGCTGCCCAGATTTTTGCATTAGTTAGGTAAGTAGCCCATTTTAGCAATTCAACCCTCCAAAAATTCTCTCATGCCATCAAAGCCCAAAAGGAATGTCTGATTGAATGGCAGGCTTACATGCTCATTCAGGGCCCAATTTCCTTCTGTCTTATTCTATTTTCCCTCCAGGGTGTTAAATGGGGAGAAAGAACACAAAGGATTTCGGGAGGTTTCCACCGTCCAGGCCAGGAAATACTGCAATTACTGCTGGTCATAACTATTTCACCAGATGCAGTCACATGACTGCAACTAACTGCAAGAGAAGCTGGGAAATGTAGTCTAAGGTTGAGTCTGGATAAAAGAGAAAATGGTTTTGGGGAGCACTTAGCATTTCTGTGTCACGACTTGTTTCTGGATGCATTTTAGCTTCTCCTGGGGAAAGAAACATAAATAAATAAATAACAATATAAAACCTGCTTTTGAAGAGTAAATACTTATTCTATAGAAGGTTATTAAAAACTATGTCACAACCTTCTTAATTAGCTCTTTTCTAATTAATTTTATACTTTAAAAAATTATTTCAGATCATTTACATCTATAGAAGAGTTACAGAAATAGCACAGAGAGTTATAGTACATACTGCAACTAGCTTCCTCTAATGTTTAAATCTTATATAACCATAGTACACTTATTAAAAACTAAGAAAGTAACATTGGCATAATGTTATAGATTTTACCACATATTTTCGACTTATGTCTTTTCTTCTGTTCCAGGTAATTCTAACTACTTTTAACTCACACACATGCACACACAGATGCACACACCCCCAAGGGCTAACTTCTTAAGTTTTCTAATTCCTAAAGTAAAAGACATTTCTTCAATCTGATACGTAATCATTATTCAAATATCATTGGTTTTCCAAAAGTGAAATCTCACAGACTATAACCATTGCCAGGAGTGTGGCAGTCATCAGAGGAAAGATACTAGCACGTGGTAATAATGATAAGAATAATGAGACAATGGAGGTTTATTGAGCTGTTACACATCTGGCAAGTGCTAGTATGGCTCACTTAATTCTTGAAGAAGGTGTATAAAAAACAAAACAAAACTATTTTAACCCTCTTGTCCTGGTAAGGAAACCGAGTTTCCAAAAGGTTACACAATTCATCGGTCCCACAGCTAGTGGAGAAAGAGCTAGGTTCACTTCAGTCCATTTTAACCACAAAACTTCAAGGGAAAATTGAAAATAATAAGGACAGCAGCATATCCAAGGCATTTCTGGAGTGGGTTATATCCAAGCATTCACTGGAAGTATCCATTATAAGAAGCCTTTGGATATAGGTTTTTGAGGACCAAAAGAAAAAAAAAATGAGCCTAATAATTTAATTTTTTGCCTTTATTTCTAGCAGTTCAGCATTCACCTAGGATAACAATCCTTCTTCCTTCTGAAAGAGTTGAGGTTCTGAGCCTTGAAACTTTCTGAACTTAGCATTTCTGACCTTGAGTCATGTTTGCTGCTGTGCCTCTTTCTGATCTTTGCAAATTCAACTTCCCTAATCAGCCTAGTTTTGAGACCTAATTACTTGGCATTTCACCTCTAACAGTCTCTGCTCAGGCCTGAATGTTCAGCCCTGTGATTCTAGCAATAGCATGCCCCTGTGTCTGCCAGTGGCTCCAGGCTCCTTGCATGAGTACCGTCTGAGATCCATCTTAGAAAAAATCTATTCCATTAGTGCAAGAATTCTCAAAATGTGATTCTTGGGCTAGCAACATCAGCATCAAATGCAATGCTGGGACCTTGACACAAATGCAAATCCTCAGGGTCTCCACACTAGCCCTATGAAATCAGAAATTCTAGGCAACAGGGAACATCACTCTGTGTTTTAACAGACCCACTATGATTTTGATGAATGCTAAAATTTGAAATTCTTGAATCAGTATCTGTGTTTTCTCATTCCCTGTGAGGCTCATTGGTACAATGGATTAAGAAGGGGAGGACTTGGTATCTGACAGCTCAGCAATTTAGCCAGTTGCATGACCCTGGGTCCTTGCCCAGCCTCTGTGCTTTTTCATTTTCTCATTTTTAAAAATACACCAAAGAGCTATAATCTAGCTCTCGTTTTTCTGTGTTTGCTGATGAGTAACTAATGGAGAGTTGTGCTATCCCATGTTAATCTTAACTGCCTGACTAATGCTTAGCAATGGCTTTTGTATAAAGGTTGTCCTTGTGATTTCTGAGCCTCTTCTCCTGCTTGGATTTAAGCAGCAATATCCCATCACATTTGTATTCCATAAATCACTGGGGCATGGGTTGAATGTTATATACTCATAACTATGTGTAATTAGACTGAATATGGATTTGACCATTAGTTAAACTCTCATGCTTTGAGATTAGCTATAATTGAGGAAGGCATGACCTTTATTCTAACAGGGTAGAACTTTCTCTTGGAGCATTTAAGGTTAAGGTATGAGAGGACTTTGCTGTTATACAAAAATATTCCACATAGGAAGGTCAAGTAAAATACTAAACCTTTCTAGGCCAGAGTTCTTTAAGAAATTAATCCATGAGATAGAGATCATTGCCACAGAATAAAGCAATCCTGCCAAAAGAACTGACAATGCATAGGCTGACCTTTTAGGATCACTGGAGGAAACTTAAAAATATCTCATGGAAACCACTCCTTGGAAGTTGTTTTTTGCATCAGAACAGAAATTAAGAAGCTAGATAGAAAAAAAAACGGTGAAGATGAGTGTCTTAGTTTGGATTCCCCAGAGGCACATTCTGAGTAAGAATTTTAGTGCAAATATTTTATTTGGGATGTGAGCCCAGAAAATCCTGGCAGGAGGGGAGTAGAAATTGAGACAGGACAGAGAATGAAGGCAACACAGTGTGTATTATCAAGCAAGTTATCACTATCAGCAACTGAAGTGTAATGTCAGAGTTTCTAAATACAACTCTAGGATAGGTGCTGTGGCTTATCAACTCAGCCCTTGAAGAAGTATATCACTTCTTTATGCATTACACCCCTCTTCTAAGAAATGGTGACAAAAATGCTCTCCACATGGGATGATACTGTTGCTACTGATAATATATGACTGCCTTTTATTGAACACTGATCCTGTACCAGGTTCAATGTTAGTTTCTACTGCAAATCCTAGGAGACAGGTAAATGTTCTTCAAATTTTACCAAGGGAGCATATCAATTATATATATTTAACTTTTAAGTTCAGGGGTACATGTGCAGGTTTTTTATATAGGTAAATTCGTGTCAAGAGGGTTTCTTGCACAGATCATATCCTCACCCAGGTATTAAGCCTAGAATCTACTAGTTGTTTTTTCTGATCCTCGCCCTCCTCCCACCCTTCACCCTCTGAAAAGCCCTAGTGTGTGCTGTTCCCCTCTATGTGTTCATGTATTCTCATCATTTAGTTCCCACTTATAAGTGAAAAAATGTGGTATTTAGTTTTCTGTTTCTGTGTTACCAACTATATAATTTTATAAACATGAAAGGACTCTGCAAACTGTAAGGTAATATTAAAGAGAACTTGTTGCAGCTTTTCATGAGTCAATAGAAAGTCCACACTTTAGTTATAATTTTGCAACTAATTACCCATGAAGCTTCAACCAGATTAATTTGCCTCTTTCAGTCTGCCTCCTATATTAAAAAAATACATATGCTGGATACTTAATATTAGGCATTAGGGGACACTGGGTACATGGGACACATCTCTGCTGGACTTTTCTTTGCAAATTCTTATGAACCTATGATTATTTAAAAATAAAAGTTAAATAATCAGAGTGGGGGGGTGGAAATATAACTTGGTATAACCAATTTAGAAGATTGTTTGGTATAATTTACAAAAGCCAAATATATGCATACATCTGGCCCAGAAACTATAGTCCTGAATAGATACACAATGAAAATACAAGCATATATGCACCAAAAGCTACGTACTAGACTCTTCATAGCAAGACAGTGTGTGAAAGTCAAAAATGCAAACAACACAAGTGGCTATGAACTGTAGAACTGAATAAGTTGTGATTTACTCATGTATTGGAATATTATGAATTGATGAAAATAATCTTCAAGAATACATAATAACAAGGATGAATAATATTATAGATGTGATATGTAGTGTGGCATACATGACACAAAAGAGAACAGTATAATTCCATTTGGAAAAAGTTCCCAAGAAGCAAAATATGTCTATGCTATTGGAAGTCAGGATGTGGAGAGAGGGCAGTGACTGGAAGAGCACAAGAAGTGGGTTTCTAGGAAACTGGGAGTTTCCTGTTTATCATTCTGGGTGCTGGTTACATGGTACACTCATGGAGCTATTAAATCATCATCTGTGAACTTTCCCATAAATATTTTGTGTTTTTTAAAAGTTTACCTAACAAAAGACAATGAGTTGGCTTAGTTGAATCCAAAAGATTCTTCTAGCTCTAAAATCCTGATCATGAGATGAGGCTCTGCCATCATTCTATATTGAGATGAGGCTGGGGCTAGGGTTGGTCAACTTGACAACACGAGGTGAGCACATTGGCTCTGTTTAGTTCTGCAACATAGAGATGCCCCTTTGCATGGCACAGTTCATTTTTCCCTCACTGTTACTCAGCACAGAGATTTATACAAAGAGGTACTCAATAGACACATGTTCAAAGATTTTGAATCATGCAATTTTAGAAACTTCCACAGGGGGGCAAGGATGCTATTTCTTTACACACTTACCAGCCTTTCTCCTCTTTTTTCCCTCCTTCAGTCTCTTTCACAATATACAGGTTTCCCTATCCATGGCTATTAAAAATATTGGAAAATATAATTTTATATACTATACTGTTTCTAATGAATGTTCCGTAATACAATTAACTCAGAGAACTAATTTGGAGCTTGAGAAGACTAAATAAATTGTGGGTAGGGGGATATCAGTGCTGTACCAGAGAATAGAATTTCTAAAACATAAGAAAATTAGCACAGAACATGACCAGGGAGAGGAATTATGGCAAAATGAGTTGCAAGGTAATGGAATAAAGATGACATGATATTATTTTCCCTCTTTAAAAAAGGTCCTGGGCATCTGATAAACACAGAATGAATTCAGATAGACACTAGCCAGAAGGTGGTAAATTGTTTGCAAAAGAATGGCTGTGACCATTTCCTTCCATGTATCCACATCATTTTGCAATGTGGTTTTTCAATAACTCCCATTAAGGATTGGAGCTATTTCTCTACCTGTTGAATTTAGGTTGGTCTTTTGACCTATTTAACCACTAGAAAGTAACAAAAGTAATTATCTTCTAGTTTTAAACTTAAGACTAAGGAGTCCTTGCATGGTTCTGCTTTCTCTCTTTGACCATGGCCTCTGTCATGTGAACAAGCCTGAGTTAGCCTGTTGGAAGATGAGAGCCACATGAACAGTCATTCCCATTGTCCCAGGCAAGCAACTCCTAGCCTTTACCTCCCCAGCAGCAGACCAGAGATACATTAAGAAAGGCTTGCCGAGATCAGCTGAAACTCACCCACATCAGTAGAACCATCCAAGACGACCCATAAACTTTTTAGCAAAAATGCTTTTTAAAAGATAATTGTTTAAGTCACAAAGTTTCATGTAATTTGTTAGGCAGCAATGGCTAACTCACAGCCGTGTAAAAATACCAATTGAACCAGTTTATTTTCTGCTAAACTTCCTTTTAGATGCAACTTTGTATGCAGTGAGAGCCTCAGCCTGGAAGTCAAGAACTTTGGATTCCAAATGTTTTAACAGTAGAAAAATGAGAGATTTTGAAAAATCACCTTTGAAGTAAGTGCCTTTTATTGATCTATCTACCTATCAATCTATCATCTATCTATCTTTGTGGGGGTATATTAATCTTGTAATGGGTGCACGTGTATGTGCTGAATGTAAACAGTGTCTTTGGTCTGGGTACTGTTAAGTGAAGAAAGTGATTGGGAGGTGTCACTTGGGAGTTTCTAAAAGGCAGAAACTGCAGTTTATGAAGAATGGTCAGTGTCTTTGGTTTCGTTTTTCCACCAGCAGGCCCTGAGACAAGCATTTAAGTGCAAGTAGTTCATTTGGGATGTGATCCCAGGACCTTTTAGAGAGTTGGGAAGTGACAAAGGGAAAAGAAGACAGCCATAAGAGTGCACTAACAAATAGGTTACCATTGTGGATAATTCGATTTTTATCTTCTTGGGGAACTCTAGAGAGTTTATAATTTAAATTTTAAACCTTAAATTTATCCTATCCCGGGATAAGGGAGCTGGAATGTTTATCCTGCGAATCCCAGATATTACTGGTTGTGAGCTGAACATGAAGGGAATTTTTTTCCCAGTACTTTCCATCACATGCATGAACAAAGAGTGTTCTGGTAGCCAGAGAAGGCCCTCAGGCAAGGGGAGAGGGGTGCTCAACAGCGGGAAGATGGGTAAGAATGGTAAGGGCTCACAGGAAGCAGCAGAGCACTGACAGCATCTGCCATCAAGACTGTGTTTTAAACCCGGGACATGCTAGATGTACAATTAATCTTTGTATAAAAGGCCCATTCCTTTCCTAAACATTTTTCTATTTTAGAAATCTATTGCTTACAATCTTTAGTATAAAAAATTTGTTGTATATTTACTCTCTGAATGAGAGTTCAAAGCTTACCTCCTCCGTAGAGTTTGTCTTATGCAATTTTATCTACATTCTCCACTAATAAAGAGATCCATAGATAAGCAAACACAGACATAAATACATAAGATAGGTGAGAGTGTTTTTTTTCTTCAGTAACTATCTACATTTTATAAATCACAATGTATGATTTATCATATTGAAACTATAATTATACTTAGGGGTCTCTTTTCTGCTGATTTTTTAATTATTTACACAATTCCAGTATGAACTCTGGTATATATTAAGCATTTGTAAATCTTGACTGCCTAACTAATGAAATGCACTGATAGGTACTCACCAAGTGCTAGTATAAAATCATAAACATAACTTACATATACCCTATATGGTTAAATGTCTCAGCAGGCATGTTATATGCTTGATGAAGGTGAAGATCCTATTTATATTGTTCACTTTTATACCCTAATGCCAAACAAAATGCTTCTAACAAAGTAGAAACTAGAAAAATACTTGTTAAATAGAAGAAAAAATTTTTGAAATCTAAAAACATTACTGAGAATTTAAAAATAGCAAAAATAAATTATTTAGATCCTTCTGTATATTCTATTGTATTGGACACGTTCAATTTGCATTAAGCACACAAGACAGCAGAATTTTAAATGACTTCTGTACAATTCATAGATCACCTATTTACAATTAGTAAGTTTTTACAAAATAAAAATCCTAGAATTTTATTTTTTATACCTGTACTCTTTAGAGTTCAGCTTCATCCATAAACCTCTTTCTACGGTGAGGTGCATTTGTTGAGCTAGGACATGCAGAGATTAGTCTCAATTACCAGTTGTTACTGAGTTCCTGCGAAAACATTAAAAAAATGTTGAGGTTGTTATCAAAGATGCAGGCCAGAAAAAAAGAAAAGCTATATAGGACCAGGAAGAGCTGTATTCACACTAATGTCAGAGTTCACTGGACAAATGTCTTAATTTGTCATTATAAAATGAATCTGGAAATACTGAACACATCAAAAAAGATTTGTTGCTATGTGATGATTTTTTTTTTTTGAAAGCTACATACCACCAGAGAGCTTCTGTCATTCAAGTTATTCCAGGACAGTTTTGTATACCTGCTGTGGCTATGAATGACAGCTTAATATAATGTGTGTGGAGGGGAAAAAAAGAAATTCTTACACAGACTCAGGGCTTCCAAGTATCTGAAAACAGTCATAAAAAACAACTGCATCTTCAAATAACTCTTAAACTCTAATTTAAGGTCCTTTAGCATCCATCTTTACTCAAGTACCAGTAGATGAGATAATTCAATTATATCAAAGGTGTGGCATCCTATGGAAAATCAAAGGCACGCTGGGCTCTTACCGTTTAGAAATTGGTTTCTCACGAGGAAGCTTTACCTCTTTGTCTGCCATCATGAAATTGTTCCTTACCAGTGCTGATAACATTTAACCCTCTGGATGAGGAAAACACTTGAAATAAAAAATAAAATTGTGTTTTCCATAAGTTGCTATTATCTCTAATAGGAACTGACATAAAAATATTTTATTTATGCTATTTATGTTTTACTTTATTGCAAACTTTCTACTAAAATAAAATTCAGGGCAGGAATTAACCCAAATTGTATCCTGAAGTCAAAGTTAGTGTTTTTATTTTTCTAATACAACTTCCAGTCCTAGTCCTTGTTCATATTCAAAAGGCTAACTTTTCAATTTCTGTAGTCTACATTTTTACTTAATTTTATACTTTGTCTTCCCCTTTCCTTTTTTCTACAGCTGTTCTGTGTTTTGTTTTGTTTTTTAACCTTTCTCTCTGAAACTTATTTTGCTAATATAATTGAGGTCTGCAACTAGTTGACTTTGAGTTAATCAAAGGAAAGATTATCCTGGGTGGGCCTGACCCAATCACATAAGCCCTTAAATTAAAAAGTATTGAGCCCTTTCTGAAAGGAAGATGGCTCTTCTATATGTTTTGAAGAAGTGAATTGTCATAAAAGGTCCATGTGGCTAAACCTGAGGGTGACCTCTGATAGTTCAGAGCCACCCTTAGCCAATAGCTGACCAAAAAATGGAAGCCTCAGTCTTAGATTACAATTTTGATTTTGCTAACAACCTGAGTAAACCTGGAAGAGGACTTCAAGTTTCAGGTGAGAAAGTAATCCAACAGACACTTTGATTTTCAGCTTAAAAGATGCTGAGCAGAGAACCCAGTAATTTTGTGGCCAGATTTATGACCCAGAGAAATGGTGAGATAATATAAGGGTGTTGTTTTAGCTGGTAAGTTTGTAATAGCAATTGAAAACTAATTAACAATCATTTACACACATACAGAGATAACGTCACTATTGTTTGTAATAGGATGTTAAAATGGAACTTTGTAGCAGATAAATTCACAGTCATAGTCAGAGACTTTATTGCCCTACATCAATAATGTTTGAACAAGTTGATATAAAACTATTAAGAACATAGACTATTCGAACAACACTAAAACCTTAATCTAATTAAATACTCGACCCAACAATAGTAAAACACATACCCTTTCTGTGGGGACAGGAAACACATTAAAATAGATCATACTCTGGGTCCTAAAACAAATCTAAAAGAAAGCAAATTTAAAAGAAAGTGCTTCATCTGAGCAAAATGAACTCAATTGAGAAATTAATAACGATGACTCCGGAAAATCCTTAGATATCAAAAAATTTGATAACACACTGCTAATAACCCCATGGGTTAAAGAATTTCCAAAGAAAATTGTAAAATGTTCTGAACAAAATAAAAATTTCAAAACCAAAATATCAAAATTTGTATAGTGCTACTGAAGTAATAATTAGGAGTAAATTTATAAAAATAAAATTTTATGTTGAAAGAAGAACTAACATTAATTACCAAAATATTTATATGAAGAAATTGGAACAAAATGAAGAGCAGAAAACAGCCAAATAAAGCAGAAGAAAGAATAATAAAAATAAAAGCATTTCTCAGTTAAATAAAAATAGAAAAACAATAGAGAAAATTTAATGAAACTAAAAGGTGGCTCTTTGTGATGGCACAACTTGCTAAGTCAAAAATAAAAGAAGTGCCATCACACAGGTTATATAGAGAATACAAAGATAAAAGGAGAATATTGTAAAAAATTTCATGTTAAAGAAACTTAGAATAAAAATTTCAAAAAATACACAAACTATCAAAATTCACTACAGAAGCAATAGATGACCAACATAGCTTTATATCTATTAATTAAACAAAATTTAAAGTTAAAAGCCTTACTGACTAAAAAATTCCAGCCTCAGATGGCTGGCTCTACATTGGAAAATTCTTATACATCAGGGAAGGAATTATACTAATAATACTGATACTTCTAAAAAACTGAAGAGGAGAAATACTAGAAAATTATATCTGTGAAAAAACAAATTATTTTATGAAGTCATCATTATCCTCATACCAAAACTAGAACAATAAAGAAAAACTATAGACCAATATCTCTTATAAAGATAGATGCAAAAATTATAAATGAAATTGTAATAAATTGAATACAACAATGGATGAAAACGTAATATATACATCATGACTAAATGGCATTTATACTAGAAATGCAAGGTTGGTTTAATATTCAAAAATTAAGCAATGTAACATTATATTACACAACATAAAAAGAAAAACATGAGATCATCTAATTAGATGTATAAAAATAAATTTGACAAAATCTATCAAACTCTCCTAATAAAAACTCTCAGAAAATAGAAATATAAAGAGATTTCTTAATTCTCATATATGGCATGTACCAAAAACTGATACTTAACAATGATATCATACTTAATGATGAAAGTGTTCCTTCTGGAAAAAAAACCTGTCTTTATTCACAGAGGACACCATTGTCTGTGTAAAAAATAGAATGGAATCTACCACACATCAGTTAGAAACACTAAGGGAGTTTAGCCACATTGCAAGAGGCAAGATCAATCTAAAAAATTAATTATAGAGCACAACATCTGGAACAGTAGCATGAAGAGCTCTGAATCGCCCTCCAGTAAAACAACCATAATAGGTAAAAACTGAAAAACAACAAAAACCAGACTACTTTAATTCTTTGGAAATTGTTATAAGAGCATATAGAAAAATTTTAAAGATCATTTATTCTAATAAATCTAGTAAATCTTGGTAAGAACAGTGATACTCTGTGGCATTTGAGCCACTACCTGTTCCCTCCCTCCCCTCTTCCTGCTCAGCATGACAGAAGCATTATGTCAGGGCAGTGAAGTGAAGAACACAGGACTCCTTCTCTCCCTATGTCCCACTTAAGGACTATGACACCTCCTTGGGAGAATCAGGCTGTCGAATTTCTCCTTCTCTCAGTTTTTGGTATACATATTCAGTCAAGAAGACCCCTGAACCCAGTCAAAAAAGGGTGAAAGATACGGGACTTTCTTTCTTTACACAGTTCCAATTAAAGAGCAGAACTTTTATCTCAGGCATGGCAGCCTGAGACTGTTGGAGCCCAATTCAGTCTTGTTGCAGATCACTTGTGAGGCTTCACTAGAAGGTTCCATACCAGATGAGGCAAACTAAAAAGGACAGAAGCTACTGCCTCTGCTCACTCTCCTGCTTGTAAAGCAGATATGTTATTCCAAGACAAGTGGGTCATTGGCCCCCACCCCCACAGCACTTGAGCAATCACACGGAGCATATGCCTAGAAGGAGAGAGTGATCAGGTCTCTATTAAAAAAAAAAAAAAAAAGGAATTTTATTTGGAATAGCTTGTGGGCAAGTTCAAGACTAGGAGCACTTTCAAAAACAATGAAGGCTTTGGTGGTAAGTAATTGAGAAGATGCAGGTAATTTCACAAAGCAGCTACCTAAACCTTAGACCATCTGAAGTTTGCCAGAGAAAATACAGGCAAGGATACAGAAGAGCCCTCCTAGGCTAACTCTGCAAAGAGACCTGACTTTCCTGAAAACAGGCTGCAAAGCAATTTAGGTGCCCAGGGCATTATTGAAAACAATAGAGCAATTATCCATCAATTCATGTAACCTAACAACTACATGTAACCAACAAAGGCAAATAACCTAATAGACAAATCAAGGGAAGAGTAAGACTTTTACCACCTTTTAGTGTTAACAACTGGGCCATTAATGTATTTGATGATGCTCAACCATGTTGCTGAAGACAGTTTTCTTTACGCAGTCTATGATTTAAATGTTTCTCCTGGAAACACCCTCACAGACACACCAAGAAATAATGTTTTACCAGCTATCTGGACCTCTCTTAGTCCAATTAATTTGACACATAAAACTAACCATCACAGGCAAAGAGGAGAAGCAGTAACCTTTACAGGCCATTTGATATTATTGAATTGGAGAGGCAAAAGCAAAAGGAATGAAGAAGTAAAGAGAGACTCATGAAAACAGAAAGTGAAAAATGACTCATCACATAAAAGGAATCTCCAATAACATTAGCAGCAAATTTCACAGAAGAAACCTTGAAGGAAAGAAGGCAGTAGGATGATATATTCAAAGTCCTGAAAAAAATAAATGTAAGCTGAGAATTCTATATCTGGCAAAACTATCTTTCAAAACTATGGGAGAAGTTAAGACATCCCAAGACAAACAAAAGCTAAGGGAGTTTATTATCACTAAAACTGTCCTACAAGATATGCTAGAGAGTCCTTCAAGTTGGAAAGAAAGGACAATACAGTAAATCAAAGTCATATAAAAATATACAGTTCTTAAGTAAAGGTAAATATATGAACAAATGTAAATAAACAATATTATTGTAATTTTGGTTTGTAACATAAGTCTTTTATTTTTTACAAAATTTAAAAGACAAATGAAAAACAAATTATAAATCTATGTTAACAACTATGTAATATAAAGGTGTACTGTGTGACATTAACAACATAAAGGGGTTCAAGCTGTACAGTAGTAGAGTTTTTCTGTGTGACTGAAGTTAAATTGGTAACGATTTAAGATAGAGTAACATAACTTTAGGACATTATATGCAATCCCCATAATAATCTTAGAATATAAATTTTGTTTATATTTTATAGATAGAATATAAACAAAAGGAAGTAAAAAGGGAATCAAAATGTATCACCACAAAAATCAAGTAAAAATAAAGAAAGTCAGTAAAGGAAGAAATAAAGAACAAAAGAGCTATAAGAAAATAAATTTTAAAATGTCATTTGTAAGTTCTTCCCTATCAGTAATTATTCTCAATATAATCATTCAAAAGACAGATTGGCAGAATGGATTTTTAAAAATTAGTAGGATCCAGCTATATACTGTCTACAATAGAATCACTTTAGATCTAAAGAAACATATAGGTATAAAGTGAGAGGATAGAAAAATAAATCAAATTCAAAAATTAATCGAAAGAGAACAGTGATAATTATATTAATATCAGACAAAATGCACTTTCAATGAAGAATGCTTGCAAAAGACAAAGTAGGACATTATATAATAATGAAAGGATGAATTCACTAAGAAGATATAACAATTATAAACACATATGAAACAAATATTGAGATAATTGAAAAAGGAAATAGGCAACTCTACAGTAATAAGAAACTTTAATAACTCACTTTCAATGATGGATGGGAAAACATGAAAGATCAATAAGAAGGTAGAAAACTTAAAAACTGTTTTAGACCAATTTTGTCTAATAGATATCCACAGAACACTCCATTTAACAATGCAGAATATGTTTTTTTGTCAAGTGCTTGTGGAACACTCCAGGATAAACCATGTTAGGCTACAAAAGAAGTCTTCATAAATTTTAATGTATGTAAATCATATTAATTCCTTTTCTCAACACAATGGAATAAAACCACAAATCAATACCAGAAGAAAAACGTTAAAAATCAGAAATGAAGGAAAATGAAGTAACACACTCTTAAACAGACCATGGCTCAAAGAAGAAATAACAAGGTGTGTATTAGTTTGTTTTCATGATGCTGATGAGACATACCTGAAACTGGGAAGAAAAAGAGGTTTAATTAGACTTTCAGTTCCACATGGCTGGGTAGGCCTCAGAATCATGGCAGGAGGCAAAAGGCACTTCTTACATGGAGGCATCAAGAGAAAATAAGGAAGAAGCAAATGCCCATCAGATCTTATGAGACTTATTCACTATCATGGGAATAGCATGGGAAAGACTGGCACCCAGGATTCACTTACCTCCCCCTGAGTCCCCCTTGAATTCTGAGAGATAAAATTCAAGTTGAGATATGGGTGGGGACACAGCCAAACCATATCATTCTGCCCATGGCCCCTCCAAATATCATGCTCTCACATTTCAAAATCAATCATGCCTTCCCAACAGTCCCCCAAAATCTTAACTCATTTCAGAATCAACCCAAAAGTCCACAGTCCAAAATCTCATCTGAGACAAGGTAAGTCCCTTCTGCCTATGAGCCTGTAAATTCAAAACTAAGCTAGTTACATCCTAGATACAATGCGTGGAAGCTAGTTACTGCCTAGATAACACATGGAAGGTATTGCATAAATACAGCCATTCCAAATGGGAGAAATTGTCCAGAACAAAAAGGGTTATAGGCCCATGCAAGTCCTAAATCCAGCAGGACAGTCAAATTTTAAAGTTCCAAAATGATCTCCTCTGACTCCAGGTCTCACATCTAGGTCATGCTTATGTAAGAGGTGGGTTCCCATGGTTTTGTGCAGCTCCACCCCTGTGACTTTGCAGGGTACAGCCCCCACTCCCGGCTGCTTTCACAGACTGGTGTTGAATGTTTGTGGCCTTTCCAGGCACACAGAGCAAGCTGTCAGTGGATCTACCATTCTGGGGTCTGGAGGACGTTGGCCCTTTTCTCACAGCTCCACTAGGCAGTGCCCCAGTAGGGATTCATTGTGGAGGCTCCAACCCCACATTTCCCTTCTGCACTGCCCTAGCAGAAGTTCTCCATAAGAGACCCACCCCTGCACCAAACTTTTGCCTGGGCGTCCAGGCATTTTCATGCATCTGAAACCTAGGCAGAGGTTTCCAAACCTCAATTCTTGACCTCTGTGCACCTGCAGGCTCAACACCACCTCTAAAGCCACAGCCTGAGCTGTAAGTTGGCTCCTTTCCTCCATGGCTGGAGCAGCTGGGACACAGGGTACCAACTCCCTAGTCTGCACACAGCACAGGGACCCTGAACCCTGGGTGTGCTCCATGAAACCACATTTTCCTCCTGAGCCTCTGGGCCTGTGATGGGAGGGGCTTCGGTAAAGGCCTCTGGCATGGCTCAGAGGCATTTTCCCAGTGGTCTTGGGGATTAACGTTAGGCTCCTTGCTGCTTATGCAATATACGCAAATTTCTGCACCCGGCTTGAATTTCTCCCCAGAAAATGGATTTTTCTTTTCTATCTCATAGTCAGGTGCAAATTTTCTGAACTTTTATGCTCTGCTTCTCTTATAAAATGAAATGCCTTTAACAGTATCTAAGTCACCTCTTGAATGCTTTGCTGCTTAGAAATTTCTTGCACCAGATACCCTAAACCATCTCTCTGAAGTTCAAATTTCCACAAATCTCTAGGGCAGGGGCAAAATGCCACCAGTTTCTTTGCTAAAACATAATAAGAGTCACCTTTGCTCTGGTTCTTAACAAATTCCTCATCTCCATCTGAGACCACCTCAGGCTGGATTTTATTGTCTGTATTGCTATTAACATTTTGGGCAAAGCCATTCAACAAGTCTCTAGGCTGTTCCAGACTTTCCCACATTTTCCTGTTTTCTTTGGATCCCTTCAAACTGTTCCAATCTCTGCCTGTTACCCGGTTCCAAAGTTGCTTCCACATTTTTGGGTATCTTTTCAGCAATGTCCCATTCTACTGGTACTAACTTACTGTATTAGTCTGTTTTCACACTACTGATAAAGACATACCCAAGACAGGCAAGAAAAAGGGTGTGACTGGACTTATAGTTTCACATAGCTGGGGAGGCCTCAGAATCAAGGCGGGAGGCAAAAGTCACTTCTTACATGGCAGCAGCAAGAGAAAATGAGGAACAAGCAAAAGCTGAAAGCCCTGATAAACCCATCAGATCTCGTGAGACTTATTCACTATCACAAGAATAGCATGGGAAAGACTGGCACCATGATTCCATTACCTCCCCCTGGATTCCTCCCACAACACATGGGAATTCTTGGAGATAAAGTTTAAGTTGAGATTTGGGTGGGGACATAGCCAAACCATATCACAAGGGAAATTAGAAAATATCGAGACAAATGAAAATGGAAACACTACATGCCAAATTATAGGATTCAGTAAAAGCAGTGTTAAGAGAGATCATTGTAATGGTAAATACTTGTATTAAAAAAAGAAAAATGGGCCAGACATGGTGGCTCACACCTGTAATCCCAGCCATTTGGGAGGCTGGGGTAAGTGGATCACCTGAGGTCAGGAGTTTGAGACCACCCTGGTCAACATGGCAAAACCCCATCTCTACTAAAAATATGAAAATTAGCTGGGGGCAGTGGCAGACGCCTGTAATCCCAGCTACTTGAGAGGCTGAGGCAGGAGAATCGCTTGAACTCAGGAGGTGGAGGTTGCAGTGAACCAAGATTGCACCATTGCACTCCAGCCTGGGAGACAGAGCGAGACTTCATCTAAAGAAAAAAAAAAAAAAAAAAAAAAAGGAGAAAAATGATCTCAAATACAAAATCCAGTGAGGAAAGTAAAAATTACCGGGTAAACATCGAGCAAGCCCCAAAGACAAAAATTTCTTATCTAAGCAATTTAGAAGTAATTAGACTTTCCTATTGTCTAAAGGCACCTTGTTTCAGGCCTCTTTTCAACTTAAAAATTTATAAATAACTAGAATTTCCATACATCTCCAGAATGCATGCATATCGAAACTCATTGTGCAACCTTTGCCAACATTAAGGCACTGTGTCTACAAATGTAATCATTTATTGTGTAAATTACCCTTCAACTCCTGCTTTAAGGTCCATAAATACCCCTAAGGAAAAAAAACACCATGGGCCCTCAGTCCTCTCCTGCTGAGGTGCCCCACTGCACTCTTCTGCAGTGTTCTTTGTATCTAATAAAACTTTCCTTTTCAAACCTGTACTGTTGTCGGTATATTTTTCTTACCAACCCACGAGTCAACTACTTCCCTATGCAGGAGCTCTGACACCTCACCTGACACCTCAGTTTACATCTGAAGGACCCAAGAAATATATAAAAACAAACTAAACAAAGTTTCCAGGAGAAAATAAATTGTCACATAAATAAATATGAGACTAGAAAAAACAACAGGGAGCATCAACAATACCAATAATTGGTTCTTCAAAAAGATCAACAAAATTAACACCTTGTAGCTAAGTTGGCAAAAAAAGAAAAAGTTTCAAATAACTAAAATCAAAAATGAGAAAGAATTTATACTAATTTTACAGAAATAAAAAGAATTATAAGGGAGTATTGTGAACAACTGTATGTCAACCAAATAGATAACCTAGATGAAAATGGACAGCTTTCTAGAAATGCACGATCTACTAAGACTGGATCATGAAGAAATAAGGAATTACAACTGATGGGTAATGAGTAAGGAAATTGAGTCAGTCATCAAAAACCTTACAACAAAGAAAAGTCCAAGACCAGATGGCTTCATCAGTGAATTCTCAGAAATGTTTAAAGAATTAAATCAATCTTCAAATTTTTTAAAATATTAAAGAGGAAAGAATAGATCTATACTCATTCAGTGAGGCCAGTATTAGGTTGATGCCAAAGCCAGAAAAAGATGTGACAAGAAAACTACGCACCGATATTACTTATCAATATTGATGCCAAAAATTATTTTTTGCTAGGAAAACCAAATTCAATAGCATATTGGAAGTATTATATGCCAAGGTGAAGTAGGATATATTCCTGGGATGTAAAGATAGTTTTTCATACAAGAATTAATTTGCCACACCACATTAACAGAATGAAGTTGGAGAGCATGATTATCTAAACTGATGCAGAAAATAAATGGACAAAATTCACATTTTCTCATAAAAACGCTCAATACACTAGGAATAGAAGAAATGCATCTCAGCATAATAAAGATATATGTAGAAAATCCATAGCTAACATTACGCTCAATGGTGGAAAACTGAAAGCTTTTTCTATAAGATCAGCAACAACGCAACTATGTTCAATTTTACCACTTTTATTTAACACAGTGCTAAAAGTTGTAGCCAGAGTAATTAGGATAGAAAAATAAATAAAAGGTATCTAAATTGGAGAGAAGAAAATTACCTCTGTTCTCAGATGACATGATCTTATGTGTATAAAATCCCAACATCCCCCACCACACATAGAAACAAACAAAACCTGTTAGAACTAATAAACATATCTAGCAAAGTTTCAGTATACAAAATCAGCACATAAAAATTAGCTATATTTGCATCCTAATAATGTACAATCTGAAAAGAAATTTAAGAAAACAATTCTATTTACGATAGGATCAAAAGAATAAAACACTTAGGAATAAGTCTAACCAAAGAGATGAAAGACTTATACACTGAAAACCATAATCCACTGCTGAAAATAAAGAAGACACAAATAAGTGGAAAGAAATCACATGTACATAAACTAGATGATTTAATATTGTTAGGATATCCATACTACCCAAAACAATCTACAGATTTAATGCAATCCCTATTATAATTTCAATGACATTTTTTGCCAAAATAAAAAAATCACTGCTAAAATTCATAATAAAGCTCAAGGAATTCCCAATTGCCAACACAATCCTGCAAAAGAAAATCAAAGTTGGAGGTCTTATATTTTCTGCTTTTGAAACTTACTACAAAGTTATGGTAATTAAAACAGTGTGGTAGTAACATAAACGCAGACATATAGACTGGAATTAGAATAGAGAGCCCAGAAATGAACCTTTACATTTATGGTCAAATAAACAATGGTGCCAAGATGATTTAAAGGGAGAAAGGACAGTCTTTTCAACAAACAATACATAGAAAAATATATATTCACATGCAAAAGAGCAAAGTTGAACATTTTATTATATAGTATTATTGAAAAAAATTAAAAATGTATCAAATATCTAAATGTAAGAGCTAAAACTACAAAACTTTGGGAGAAAACATAGGGGAAAAGCTTTGTGACATTGGATTTAGTAGTAATTTGTTGGATACAACACCAAAAGAACAGGCAACAAAAAGAAAAAATATACACAAATTGGACTCCATCAAAATGTAAAAGATTTGTTCATCAAAGGATGTTATCAACAAAGTAAAAAAGGTAACACACAAAATGAAAGAAAAAAATCCAAATCACATATCTGATAAAGGAATATCTAGAATATGCAAACAGCTCCTACAACTCGACACCATAAAATAAACAATTTAATTCAAAAGTGAGCCAAAGATTTAGAGACATTGGTCCAAAACATATACAAATGGTCAATAAACATATAACAAATACTCAACATTACCAGGAATCAATAGGAAAATGCAAATCAAACACAATGAGACACCACTTCTCTTCTAAAAATGCACCAGAGGTTTCTGGTAATTGGATATGTCAAGATACATAGACACAGAAATTATTATCATGAGGAAATTTATACTCACAGATTTCCCACAAACCGGAGGCATAGCATGCCACACAGGACCACATGAGAGAAGCAACAAAGTCAGTTAGTAGGCACAAGGGAAATAGGGGAAAACATGGCCTGGAGCCTTTATTCAGCGTTTCCTGGGAAGAAATGGGTAAGGCAGGATACATATGCTGAGTACATTTGGGATTTGTTTTAATAATTTTGGTGAGCTCCAGACTATAGCAGTCATCTCTTCTTGTCAGGTTTCTGGCTCTGGGGTGATTTAGGGCAGGCAAAATATTGGCTCGGTGTCTGAGAGTTTGATAAAGGAGATGGTTAGGGGTGTGGACTCTGAATTGTTTTGTTTGTTTATCAAAGGCAGGCTGAAAGGGGAGTTGTTTGCCGTCTGCAATTAGTTATCCTTGGGAAAGGAAGTCTATCTAGTATCAATGAGGCCCCAATTTCCAGAGCATCAAGAGTGCAGAAAACTTAAGTCAATACAACTGTACACCCATTGGGATGGCTGTTTTCCAAAACAAAACAAAACAGAAAACAAGTGTTACAAGGCTCTGAAGAAATTTGACCCGTTAGTATTTCTTGTAGGAATAACAAATGCTGCAGCAACTGTGGAAAATGGTATGGCAGTTCTTGAAAAAAAAAAACGTAGAATTAAACCATATGATTCAACAATTCCACTTCTGGAAATATTTTTAAAAATTGAAAACAGGGCCTCTAAAAGATATTTGTATACTAGTGTTCATATCAGCATTATTCATAATAGGCAAAAGATGAAAACAATAAAAATGTCCATCAGTGGATAAATGGATAAATTAAGTGTAGTGTATAAGTACAAATGAAATATTATTCAGCCTTTAAAAAGAATGAAATTTACATGGGTAAAACTTGAAGGCATTATGCTAAGTGAAACAAGCCATACACACACACACAAAATTCATGATTCTGCTTATATGAGATACCTACAGGAGTCAAATTCACAGAGACAGAAGTAGAATGGAGTTTTCCAGCAGCTAGGGGAGGAGAAAATGGGGTTATTATTTAACTTTAAATAAGGGAGATAAATCTGGATAATCTAAGTAGGATGGTAATCAGAAGACCTAAAAAGCAAGGCAGAGTATTTCCAGAAAAAATGCAAAGAAATTCTTCCTGTTGACAACAGCTTTGGCCCAAGCCCCAGGAGTTCCTTCCACTTACAATCTTCCCTTTCTGACTGCCCATCCTACAGATATCAAACTTGTTTCAACTGTATCACTTCACATCATTGTATAAGTCAATTCCTTGGCACATCTCTATAGAGAGCTATAAAGCTAATTAAATATGTATAGTTAGAGAGAGAATTCTGAATGCTATACCACTCTATGACAAAACCCTGACTTTGAAACCACTACCATTCCCTGCATCCACAGGCTTCCTGTAAGCAAAAGATAATTCTACACAAAACAATGTCCTCTATTTCCTGCGTCCAAATCAGTGGAACTAGTGGGTATATGTAAGTCAAATGCATACACCCTAGCTCCAAGTGAGACTAAGAACTCAATTTTTCTTTCTATTTTGAAAAGACAGAGCTTCTCACAGGTGAATTTTCCCAAACTCTGGAAACCTATCCAAAAGGTTGAAAACAGCCATAAATATAATTCTTGCTCCCCAAATTTGTGGCTTCTCAAAACTTCTTAGAGGAAAAATTTACTCTTTAACTTATTTATCAAATTAATAATTGAGTAACATACTCAGGATTAATAAGTTAAAGAGCAAATTATGTTTTATCAGCTTTGAGGATGTTAAGTTGAGATCTCAACCTAATGGCGATCATGCTAGCTTTCATTACACACATGTGATTTTTCCATGTTAATTAATATTAATCTGTGCATCAGTCTGGATGCTCAAGATTATAGGGCCGTAATAAGAACCTCCAGAGCTCTGTGGCTTAATACAACAAATGTTTATCTGTTGCACATGGTACAAACCCTATGTGGTTGGGCAGGGGGCTTTTGTTTTTTTACCATAGTCACTTAAGAATGCAAGTTGAGGGATGTTTCTTCTTGGAGCATACTTCCATAATTCTCAAGGCAGAAAAACTTAACGAGGCAGATAAAAGGGACATGGTATATTGTGCATTTTACCTTAAAACTTCTATAAGAGAGGTCACAGGTTCCTTCTGCTCACAGTTTGCCAACAAAATATAGGTCATTCTTAGATTCTAGAGATTATGGCAAGTGTAATCTCGTCATAATTTTTAGGAGACACAATATTTGTTAACAATCTTCTTTTTTTTCATTACCAATAAGTCTATATTTATTCACTGTATTTTCCCAGGGAAAGGAGAAGGGAAGGGAAGAGTCAGCACGTGTTACAAAATGACTAGAAAATGGGAAAGGAAGTACCCAGTGAAGCAAATTCAACCATCAAATAAACACACCCCAGTGATGGGGTCACCAAAGCCCAAAGGGGCTCAGTCTCCTGCAGTTCAGCAATGAGGGGAAGGGATCAGGAAAAGGTCAGGCTCAGGCTTTCCTACTCTCCCTCCCAATAAATTCAAGATTTCTCACAAAGTTTTGGTTTCTAGCAGTAAACATGGAGTTACATTCATTTGTCTCCTATTGAATAATCTTGTGGCTACTTTGACGTTTCTTGCACCTGCATAAAAAAGTTCCTGAGTGCCCTGGATATACATTCATATTCCCTTTCTTGACCCCCTGACCCCACTTTCTGCATGGAAGGCCCCCAGTTGGTTTTCTCTACTTTAGGATTAAAGATTAATTAGGTTTGATCCATCCAAAGAACAGCACTGTCTAAAGTGTTTGACATGGATACGTCAAGAAATGGTCTTGACTCAGGAAGTTGGGAACAAGGGATGGAGGGTTTCTAGCTTCTTCAGGGTTTTTGCATAAATCATTTAACAGTTGTGGAGATACTCCAAGCATTAAATGTGCATGTGTCTGGGTGTATAGGTTTTCTTTCGAGGATGAACAGAAAAGAGGGCAGGATAGGAGACAAGATTTTAGGACAGAAGATCTGGTCTAATAGGTAAAAGGGGAAGGGGAATGCAAAAGAAAAGATGGTTCAAGACCTCCACTTTAAGGAGAGGGCCCCCCAAACTAATGTTTTAGATCTTTTCGCCTGGCACAGGATCTTCGGTCAAAGACGGTTTGGCTATTTTTCCTCTCAATACAAAAAGAAGTTACAATTAAACAAGAAGTAAACAAAACCTCAGAAGAACATGGAGAAAGTCCAATACATTATATTTACACAAACTAGGCCCCATAGTGATCACCAACTCTGTGAAGTCCTAAAGAGCCCAAACAATTACAATAACTGGGGGCAGAGGGGAGAGCAGCATTTAGGAAAGACAAGAACCCAAGATCAGACACAGAGCACCCAATGAGTTATATTTCATTTGACCTGTTTCAAAACAGTGAGATAGGTTTGCGGTGATCTCGGAGCATGTAAACAAAACCTCCTTTTCTCATTTAGCTACCATGATGCTATTAATCACTACTGCAGCGAGCACGACAGGGGCTACAGGTACAACAAAGAAGCCCGCACTTATAGGTCTCCCCGGAACCCCCAAATTTTGAAAGGTTAAGGATTTTAGACCTTGTTTCATATATTCATCCCTCGACAGCATAGGATAAGTACAGAGGTGTTGGTTTTAAAACTTATCCTTATTGACTCACATTTTTTACAGACACACACGCCCTGTTGTGCATGGTAGGCTTAGTCTAAACTGGTGAAGAATGGATCTAGGATGTAAAACATGTCCCATGCCCTAGGATTAGACAAGACTCACCTAATCTTGGCTTCCTCTCTGGGCCTTTTATCTGGCCTAGCCTCTCTTAGCCTCTCTGTACCACCATTTTCTATTTAGACTAATTTCTAATATTCCAGTAGTTGGTGATCAAGTCATGGGACAACCCAGTTAAAACTTAGTCTTTCATAAAACATTTTCAAGGCAGAGAGGGTTTCAAGAGGATACTATGGCAGAAAAGCCAGCTCTCATTAGCAAAAATGAGACAGTCCAATAGGCTGTGCACCCCAGATAGCTGCTCTCCCTGCTGGCAAAAAGAACGACAAAAAGTATCCCTGCCTTACAGACTTAGAGCTGCTGCTGGCTCATCCCTGAGATTGCTCACGTACCTGAGAACACAGTGCAGGAAATGAGGGCCTTAGATTAAAATATGTAAAAACACAAAAGCAGACTATATTAAGGAAAAAAATGTTAAAATGTACAAGATAACGTCATTTGCACTCAGCTAATGCAGTTGGCATCCTGGAGAAAGCAAGAGTATCTAAGGGAGGTCCTCCAAAGGTGCAGTATCCAAGGGAGCAAATAAATAGTATCTCATTGGCCCAGAATGCGGTGGGGGTGAGCGTAGGAGCAGCAGGTTTGCAGCTGTTCCCCCAAACACCCTTTTTGCCTTCATCTCCACCTATTGCTTGGGATAGTTTCCAGCACCCTTATCCCAAAAGTAGTTATAAGGATTCAAGCTGCGAAAAAAGAAAAAAAAAACTGCCTTATTCCTAAGAGATTCCCTCCCACAGAATGTAGCGGTTTGGCTCCATGAGTCTGGTCTTATACTTAATCATTTCACCCTGGCATGGGAATTATTACTACATATTCTTCCTCAAAAGTGTGAGAGGCGTTTTAACCGGAGCAACTCCATCTTGAATAGGGGCTGGGTAAAATGAGGCTGAGGCCTGCTGGCTGCATTTCCAAGAGGCTAAGGCATTCTTAGTCACAGGATGAGACAGCAGGTCGGCACAACATACAGTCATAAAGACCTTGCTGATAAAACAGGTTGCAGTAAAGAAGCTGGCTAAGTTCCACCAAAACCAAGATGACGATGAGAGTGACCTCTAGTTGTCCTCACTGCTACAGTCTCACCAGTGCCATGACAGTTTACAAATGCCATGGCAACCTCAAAAAGTTACCCTATATGGTCTAAAAAGGGGAGTCACAAATAATCCACCCCTTGTTTAGCATATAATCAAGAAATGACCATAAAAACAGGCAACCAGCTGCCCTCAGGGCCGCTCTGCCTATGGAGCAGCCATTTGTTACTCCTTTACTTTCTTAATAATCTTCCTTTCACTTTACTCTAGGACTTACCCTGAATTCTTTCTTGCACCATATCCAAGAACCCTCCCTTGGAGTCTGAATCAGGACCTCTTTCTGGTAACAAAGGAAAACAACTTCCCTATGGAGGCCACTTTCAAAAGCTGGAAATCCCCCCGACCCCCGACCCCCATCCCTAGAAGCCCTCACTTGCATTTGGACAGAGCATGGTTGAAGTTCCTTTGCCTCACCCTTTCCCCCCACCTAGGGGGAGGAAGGGACTATGGTGTGAACCCCAGTTTGACACATGGCAGTGCCAGCTGGCCCCAATGCACCCTATTCCCACTTTCTCCACTCTGCCTGCTTCTTAAACTTCCTGCTCCTGGGAAGCAGGAAGCTTCACCCACTGTGGCTCAATTCTTGGAACCCCGAGGGCAGGGCAGGGCTGTGGATTTCTTCTTCCTCTGGAGAGTAGGTTGGCTTTCCCTGGTGCGCTAGGGGCCTGCTGGACCTTCAGCGGACATGAGGCTACCATATGGCTGATGCTCTGGCAGAAGCGGCACTTCCAGGGCTGGGGTGGCAGCTTGCATTCCTTAGCATGATGGTCTGGACCTCCACAGTTGCAGTACCTGTCTCCTTTTGGTGTGCGTTTCTGCATGTTCTTCCCCTTTGGCCGCCTCTCACTCCCAATACAGAACACCCACCAGACCTGGTGACACGGAAAGATTCCTCACCCTTGGCTGACTCCTCCACTGCCTCACCCTCCTTCAGGCTCCAGGAAGCCCTCCATGTGCAGCTTCCACTGGTGCACAAAGATGTCCACTGGGGGATCGAGCGCGACCCCCGCGAGGGCGGATGGACAGGAAGACGAACCCCAAGCGCATGTTGAACCACGTGCAGATGCCCGCAAGTGCAGCAGCTAAGGCTTGTCCACCGCTGGGAGCCTCGAGGTGCCTCCTCTGCTGCCTTGGCGCAGCCACCTGCTAGCTCGTGATTGGACACGGAGCCCAGGGTCGTCGACTCAGTCAGCGGCGGAGGGCCCCTGGTTGGGCGGCTGTCGTCCCCGTAGAAGTCCGTAGGCCTGAACCTTCTTGACTACCTAAGTTTTAAACAGCTGTGTCAAAGAATGAATTTACTTCACCTTTAAAGGGTTTACTTGGTGGTAATGAAAAAGGGGTTTATAAATTCTAAAGTTGCTATTTACATAACAACAGCTAGATCTGGTAGGGAGTCAAGAGCATGACAATTCCATTGTATGCCTGCTGCAGACAGGGCCCAGGATAAGGTACAGCTTTTCCACCTGGGAACACACATATAAAGATTTCTAGGGCAGTACAATCGTTTTTAGAGTGAGAAATCATTCCAGGAAAATAAAGAGGTTGAAAACACCTGCCTGGCTTCCCTTCCTAGGGGAGACCACAGATTGTTAAAGTGGAAAGTAAAGAAAGGCAGGCCAGGTGCAGTGGTTCATGCCTGTAATCCCAGCACTTTGGGAGGCTGAGGCAGGCGGATCAGGAGGTCAGGAGATCAAGACCATCCTGGCCAACATGGTGAAATCCTGTCTCTACTCAAAATACAAATATTAGCTAGGCGTGGTGGCGCACACATGTAATCCCAGCTATTCGGAGACTGAGGCAGGAAAATTGCTAGAACCTGGGAGGCAGAGGTTGCAGTGAGCCAAGACAGTGCTAACGCACTCCAGCCTGGTGACAGAGCAAGACTCCTTCTAAAAAAAAAAAAACAAAGTAAATTGTTAAATTATTTATATAATCATTGGAGAACCTGAAAACATCATCAGGAGATAGATGAGTAGATTAATTTCATAGGTGCAGCCTTTAGGGGGAGGGCACTTCACTAAAAGAAGCCCCAGGTTCTCCGTTGTGTTTTATCAAACATGCACTGAGAAAATAGATTTGCACAGGGTAAGTCTGAAGAAGATCTTCTGTTTTCTCATGGTCTTCAAGGAGGCATTTAGAGATTTCAGAAACCCCTCTGTGCCTCAGAGGGAAAGGGAGGACTCACAGATGTGTGGCAATGGCCTGAGCATGTAATGGAGAAGCCACAGTATGCAGACTTAGAGCAGAGGCAGAAGGGTGAACCCTGAGATGTTATCTGTGGATACCTGAAAAACAACTCAGAAAGAAAGGCAAGACCAGTCATGCCTCAGCAGTCATCAGTCCATGGAACAGAAGAGACACATGACCTGTGGCAACAATCATTGATGATCTGAGGACAGTGGACATTTCTAATGATTCTGTGGAATCATTAGAAATCACCCACCTCCTGCCCTGATGCACCATCTCCAGGGGGAGTAAAGAAAGGCTGGAAAAACAAAAGAGGCTGTATTACCCAAAATTAGGAATTTAAGCCAGAAGTAAGTGAAAGTTGGCAACTGGCAGAATGAGTCCACAGGAGGAATATTAGGACTGTTATAGAATATAAATAAAGTTTGTTTTATTTGTAGACCTCATTATCATTTTATATAAATGTGTAATCCAATAACAAATACCTTCAAATATTTAACAAACTTGGTTCTATTTCCATGGAAAAGTTGACCATTTATGAAAGTTAAGAAGTATTTAAGAAATTAAAAATCCTTCAAGTGTTCTTTAAAAATTATGTTTTGTGACAACTCTAAAGATAAACCTATTCTAGAAATCTCTCAATTGAATGCTTATTTTGATTTCAACAAAAGTGGGGCAAATAGTGCAATAAAGTCCAACATGGCTATTATTCATATTTAATAATCATTAATATTCTATAATTTGTGCTTCATTTTTCTTTCCTTCCATTTCTTCTTTTTCTTTCTCCACCTTCCTTATTTCTTTCCTTTCTTCTTTCCTATTTTTCCTGAAGTATCTTAAAATACAAACACAATAGATGTTTTCTTTTTTTTTTTTTTTTTTTTTTTTTATGTTGGTGTTTTTTTTTTTTTTCCCGCTGGGGAGTAAAATGGCGCGATCTCGGCTCACTGCAACCTCCGTCTCCCGGGTTCAGGCAATTCTCCTGCCTCAGCCTCCTGAGTATCTGGGATTACAGGCACGCGCCACCATGCCCAGCTAATTTTTTTTTGTATTTTTAGTAGAGACGGGGTTTCACCATATTGACCGGGATGGTCTCGATCTCTTGACCTCGTGATCCACCCGCCTCGGCCTCCCAAAGTGCTGGGATTACAGGCGTGAGCACAATAGATGTTTTCTAAATAAATAAATGACACACATGTGTGGCTTCAAAATGTCAATTGAGAAGTTATTGCAGGCCAGTTAAAATGACAAGTTGTAATTCTTTCCCCTTTAGAAGTTTTGAGTCATGAGGAGAGGAAACAAATAAATAATTATAATTTAGGGAGCTAAACACAATAATAAGAGTATGAACTAGGATACTATGTAAATGAAGGGATATAAATGAATAGGAGGAGCATAACAGGAAGAAAAAAGATGATAGGCGACGGAAGAAAGGCTACTACCAAAGAAGGACGATCATTTAAAAAGACAAAGAGGAATGAGAGGAGAGGGTGTTACCTTCAGAAACTGCAAGTGATGAAGCCTCAATGGGCCACAGATGAGATTTATGGAGAAGTGGTGGAAGATGAACCTGGGGAAACCAAGGAATCGGCCTTTATATCCGGATATATATGTTTTAAATCCTTAGATTTAGGAGGTGTTTTCCAGTTTTAAGCTGAAAGGAACGGATCAGAATTGGTTTTGGAAAGATCAGTGGAAAGGATAAACACAACCTGGTATAATGTAAACGCTAATAAGATAGACAGAATTGGCAAGAGTGATAAAAAATGACACGGAAAGGTTACAACTAAAACATGTTAGGGTAAAAGAAATGTATAACTGAGCTCCAGGTAGGATTTGAGAAGAAAAATAAATTGTAGTGAAGAACTGGAAGCCAATCCTGTGAAAAATTAAATAAATGAAACATTTTTAGGCAAAAGATAACATCAAAACTAGAAACACGACAGTTCTATCATCTTTCAAGAAAGAAATTTAGTAATTAAAAATTCAACCCTCTCCAACAAAATAAAAACATAAAAAACTCATGTTCAGATTGTTTCTTAAGCAAATACTAACACAAATTCAAAAATCAATAATTTTTTACTATTCAAGAAATTGCATCCTCTTCCTTTCCCTCCCTTCCTCCTTCTCTCTCTCCCTCCTTCCCTGCCTTTCTTCTTTCCTTCCTTCCTTTTTTTCTTCATTCTTCTCCCTCTTTTATTCTTTTCCTTTCTATATACCTTATTTTTAAGGGGGACATAATCTTGATATCCAAATTTATGGATGATAGTACAAGAAAAACACAACTTCAGAAGAGCATCACTGATGGCCATAGGTACAAAAAATCCAAATAGAATATAGGCAAGTAAGCCCAACTTCTTCATATAGAGACACTTATATACACATATATAGTCACTATTGGGAAAAGTTGGGTCTGGTCTAGGAAAGCACAAATACTTTTATTAGAAAAATCTATTAATGTAATTTCATATAAGCTGATTAAAAGGAAAAAATTGTAATTTTCAACAGAGGCAGAAAAATCATTTAATACACACTTATCTATTCATTAAAAATAAATAGTACCAAACTAAGAATAGAAAAAAAACCTGTTAAAACCTGATTGAGCAAGTTGCATTCTTAAAAATAAATGATAGAAATATTTTCTTTGAAATTGCAACAAAATTAAGACACACACTGTGAGTGTTCTTTTTAATATTGTATAAGAGGTTCTAAAAGGAGTTCATTAAGATGAGAAAAGGGAATTTTAAAATATAAGTATTGTAAATAAAACAATCATCATTAAAAATGTTATGACTATTATAAGTGTCAACATAAGAAACAAAACTAATAGAGTTAATACATGAGTTTAAGGAATATTGCTAGGTATAAAACCTTTATTAAAAAATGCATATCTAGATATAAAGAATTAATACTTAGAAAATGCCTTCTTAAAGGTATCATACAAAATATTTATAAATATATAAAAGTATAATACAGTATTCAAAATCATAAAAGAGAGCATTAGTAATTGAGAGATAAACCAAGTTCATGGATGAGAACACTCAAACTCAATATTATAAAAATGTCAGTTCTCTCAAAATTAGTCCATAAATTCAAGACAACCCAATCAAAATACCAACAAGTTTATTAATAAACTTAAAAATTTATTTAAAAATTCATAAGGAAGATTAAAGGGACCAGAACAGTCAAAATAATTGAAGAGAAGTGTAGGGGTTCTTACTCTACAATATAAGCATTATTATAAAAGGGCTATCATTAAAAGACTGTAATACTGGTTTAAGAATAGACAAAGAGACAAAGAATTCAAACAGAGAGCCCAGAAGCTGAACCACAAAACCCAGTCAGCTTGACTTATGACAAAGACAAAGATAAATGAAGAAAGGATAAGCTAGTCAATAAAAGGCACTGGGGAAATGATCATCCACTGAAAACAAAGAGTATTCCTACCACCAACCATATGAAAAAGAAATTAGAGTTGAATGAAACGTTTCGATGTTGAAGGCAGAAAATCTCTTTATGACTTTGGTGTATTGGGAGTATTCATTTTCATAATAAACAAACAATAGAGAAAAAAGAAAAGATAAATCCAATCTCACGTTGCATTAAAGACTTCTGTGCATTAAAAGTCACAATTTTAAAAGTGTAATAACAACCTACAGATGTAGAGACAATGTTTGCAAGGTATATACACAACAAAGGAGTAGTACAATACCTTATTTATGCATATATAAATGTTTTTTTATCTCTGTCATAAAAAATTACCATAAATTTGGCAGCTTAAAAAACACAAATTAATTATCTTACTGTTCTGTAGTCAGACACATGACACAGGCCTTTCTAGGCTAAAATCAAGATATTCTATTAGAATGGCTTTTAACAAAAAAAGAAAAGTCTTGGCAAGGATATGGAGAAAAGGAAAGCTTTTCACATTATTGGTGTGAACGTAAATTATTATAGCCATTATGGAAAATACTATGGATGTTTCTCAAAAAATTAAAAATAGATTTAGCATATGATCCAATAATTCCACTCCTAGGTATGCACCCAAAGAAAATGAATCATTCAATGAACATCATTCAATGTTCATTCAATACATTGAATCACTGAATGTATTGAACATACATTCAATACAATGTAAGTATGTTGAAGAGATATCTGCACTGCCATGTATTTTGCAGTATTACAGTAGCCAAGATATGGAGTCAGCCTAAGTGTCATCAAGTAATGAATAAATAAAGAAAATGTAGTATGTATATATTATACACACACACACTCACACACACACATGTACATATACATACACAGTGGAATACTAGTCAGCCAGCCTTTAAAAATAAGAAAATCCTGTCATTTGCAATAACATGGATGTACCTGGAGGACATTATGCTAAGTGAAATAAGCCAGGCATGGAAAGGAACCTTATATGTGGAATCTAAAAAAGCTAAACTCATAGGAGTAGAGAGTAAAATCATGGTTACCAGGGACTAGAGGTTGGGGAGCTAGGAAACAGAGAGCTGTAGGTGAGAGAGTACAAAGTTTG
The DNA here is from genome assembly GCF_009761245.1 of Sapajus apella. Lineage (NCBI taxonomy): Eukaryota > Metazoa > Chordata > Mammalia > Primates > Cebidae > Sapajus > Sapajus apella. Next base: position 14,657,290 of record NW_022436973.1, on the reverse strand, counting down.
GTTAGACAGGTGGAATTAGTTCTGAAGATATATTGTACTGCACAGTGACTGCAGTTTATAATAGTGTGCTGAAGATTTGAAAATTGGTAAGAGAATACATTTTAAATGATCTTGCCACAAAAATGTATGTGAAGTGACAGATATTTTAATTAGATTGATGTAATCATTCCACAATGTATGCATAGATCAAAACTTCATGTTGTACCCCATAAATATATATAATAAAATTAAATTAAGATGTTAGCAGGGCTGCATGCCTTTTTAGAAACTCTAGCAGAGATCTCTTCCTTTGTTCATCAAGGTCATTGACAGAATTCAGTTCCTTGTATTGTAGGACTGAGATCACCATGTCCTTCCTGGCTGTCAGCTGAGTGCTATCTTCAACTTCTGAAAATCATCCATATTCCTACCTCCATCTTCAAAGCCAACAACCATGGGTTAAGTTCCTCTCATGCTTTGAATGTCTTCTTTCATTTATCTCATCTCTCTGGCCTTTTTTTTTTTTTTTTTTTTTTTTTTTGAGCCAGAAAGTCTGGATGTCATTTATTGACAGCAGTTTATACACATTTGTTTCCTTCCTACGGTTGTTTCCTTAACAGTGCAGGCACAGAGCCCTTGAGAAGGTCAGTCTCTGAACGAAGGAGCCAGAAACGTAGGTTGGACATGTCTTTGGCAAGCACGTTCAGCCCCAGCAGGATGCAATCCTTCAACTTGTAAATTCCATTGGGTATTTGAGAGAGACCAAGGTTGGGGGTAGAGGAGAAGTCTCCAACAAGACTCATATCTCTGTCCAGGCCTCTTTTCTCACTAGCCAGATCCATCCAAGTTTTAGGACACTGGGGAGCAACAATCAGGTCCAGGCTCCTCAAAAGGGGCAGATTCTTCAATCTGTGCCCAGTTCACACATACCTGCTTCCTCTGGTCACACAGTTAAAGAGAATCAGCCTTATGTTGTCTGACCTTCATATACCTCTCTTCCGCTTTTAAGAACTCATGTGATTACTTTGGGCCCACGTGGATAATTGAAGATAATATCCTTATCTCAAAGATCTTAAATTAATCACAGCTGCAAATTCACTTTTTCTATGTAGGGTAGTGTATACACAGGCTATTGTTTTGCCTGTGAGTATATCTATCTCTACCTATACATGTATCTTAAGATTAATGTAATTAAAATTACCTAGTTTTTTAAAAAGGGTTGAAAGATATGAGCAAGGAATTTAAAGAAGTTCAAATTGAATTAAAAGATTCTTCATATCACTAGTAAATAATGTGAATAAAAATAAAACCGTGTATCATTTTACCTGACAACAGCTGGTGTTGGTAAAGGCATGAAGCAGTGGAAACTTCATTATTCTGACAGAACTTAACTGTAGAAAACTATGTACTTAGAAGACCAATTTAATAATTCTGGTTAAGTTAATGATTCATACCCCTCAATCCAGCCACTACAGCTTCATGTAAGCATCCCTGAGATACTCTCATGCACAGCCAAAAAGGAGACAGGAACAAGGAACAAGGATTATTATTGCAACAGGATTTGTAATAGAAAAATAAAAGAAATAAATATCCATCAATAAAACATTATCGAATTATTTTGTTTCATTCATACAATGAAACATTTTACAGTGGTGAAAAAATATGATCTAGAAGTATGCTCATCTAGATAAAAGAATCTACAAAGATATAAAGTGAAAAAAATCAAGCTATCGAATATACTCAGAACAATATAAATTCTATAAGATTTGCAAGCACACAAAACAAAAATGTATAATGTTCTGTGATACAATCATATGTAGTAAAAATTATAAAGATATGTGGAAGTTCTTAACACACACAGGGGAGTCAAAAATTTAAAATTCAGGACAACAGTTTCATGTGGGGATCAGGGAGAAATGTGGAGAATGCAACTTCATTAGTATATATGTATTTCCCATTTTTTAAATTTCTTATATATATATATATATTATTGGACTTTAGGTTCTGGGGTACATACGCAGATCATGCAGGATTATTACATAGGTACATACATGGCAATGTGGTTTGCTGCCTCCATCCCCCCATCACCTATATCTGGCATGTTATCCCTCTCCAACCTCCCTACCTCCTGCTGTCCCTCGTGTAGTCCCCCTCCAACAGACCCCAGTATGTGATGCTCTCCTCCCTGTGTTCATGTGTTCTCATTGTTCAACACCTGCCTATGAGTGAGAACATGCAGTGTTTGATTTTCTGTTCTTGTGTCAGTTTGCTGAGAATGATGGTTTCCAGATTCATCCATGTCCCTACAAAGGACACAAACTCATCATTTTTTATGGCTGCATAGTATTCCATGGTGTATATGTGCCACATTTTCCTAATCCAGTCTATCATCAATGGGCATTTGGGTTGGTTCCAGGTCTTTGCTATTGTAAACAGTGCCGCAATGAACATATGTGTGCATGTGTCTCTGTTACAGAATGATTTATAATCCTTTGGATATATACCCAATAATGGGATTGCTGAGTCAAATGGGATTTCTGTTTCTAGGTCCTTGAGGAATCACCACACTGTCTTCCACAATGGTTGAACTAATAAAGTAAATGATGAATAGATAAGTACTTGTTATTTTTATATACTTCGTTAATGTAAACAATTTTATAGTTTTATAAGAAAAACATCACTAGGAGTGAGATGAAGGAAAATTTGGAATGTGCATATAGAGATGCCATAAAGCTAAAATGGCTATTGCAACAACTAGATGAAAGATGATAAGATGCCAAAGCAACATGGTGATGAAAAAATATTCATTAAAGGGCAGATCCCAAATATATTTGGAGATTTAATATACAAAACCAATTTAATAGAAGTGTTTTAATAGTAGATTCTAGGATGCATTCAACTTTTTGATTCTGGTTACTTTGTAAATATTGGCACCATTGACCAAGAAGTGTGGGGAGGAACAGGTTTCTAGGGAAGACAGTAATTTGAGTCTACACTTTATGGCAATACTTGAGATGGAGTTAAGGTGAAATTGGGTTAGCTACTTAGTAATACCCAAATACAGTCTTCATGTAATCATCCCTCCCTAAGAGGCCCCAGATATGTGTACAAATATGTGTATAAATGACATGGTAGTAAATAATACTCTCTGGTCCACATTTGAATGCAAAACTCTAAAAGACTGGATATGACTCAAACTCCTGTGATCCAGACTTGAAGTCATGGCCAAACTTCAAGTTGTAACAGTGGACTTCATCACTTCAAATTCGAGGAAAAACTAATTCAGAGTCTCCCCAGCATAGGAATCAGAACACAGGTTTCAATGCAGGGCTACACGTTTATAGAGTAAATACAGTGAAAACAAAATGTTGACAATGTCTAGGCAAGAAGGTGCATCCAGGGGAAGGTTTATCAACTGGGAGAAAAAGAAAGTGTCCGGGACTAGCAATTTTCTAGCCTAAGGAAAAGATAGTGTGGTCAATAAGTGTAGCCCTTGCCGTTATGTCACACCCATACCCGTCATCCCCCACCTCAGCATTTTCAAGGCTCCTTGCTGAAAACACACTGGCTTCTCTGCCTGAGGGCATTTTGTTTGTTTGTTTGTTTTTCCCTGACCAGTGAGCCTGCTCCACTGGGATAAAAGGGAAGATACAACAAGTCTCAGAACAAGCCATGACTGTTGAACACAGGAAGTGGATGTATATGTGCTGCTTACTCAGTCCTTGGGCAGGGTCACTCTAAGGCTTGTACATCACTGTCTCCTACAGTTTCCAATGCAGCTCCAGTTGCCTGCAGTGCTGACTTTCTTGATAACACACCCACTTTCCTGTATTGGCTTTCTTCTTTGTCCTATCTCCTGTTCTTACTCTCCTGGTGCATGTTCCAATTAAACAATGTGCACTCAAGCTTCATGGTTTGCTCCTAGGGAAACTCAAATGAACACAACAAGACATTCAAAATGGCAGTGGGTAATGGAATAGAGAGGGTGAATCCCAGCAGCCGTCTCCTTCAGATATTGTCTAGTTAGCTGGTGAAAGATGGCAAAGACTCCATGCATAGCTGGTACTTCAGTGCACAAGCTCCTGGCATGTCATCAGCATCGCACCTCAACACCAACACTGACAGAGACCTTCCCAAGAGTACTCCATTTGTGTTGTTCTGTGACAACACCATAGGTGGCTGGTAAAGTTTGCTCAGTAAGATAGAATGACCCATTAAATTTATATTGCTATTGCTCTGGCTAAAATAATTACTACTGTGTGGGAAGAATTTCTGCTTGTGGAAATACTTTAATTGACAGCTGGGAAAAATTGTGGTGATAAAAGTTCATTAACTTTACCAGGTTTCTCTGGATTTTATAATACCTGCCGTTTTTAAAGGCCACTGCCAGCTATCTTGGCAGAACAAATGAAAGGACCCTACAATAGTAACTCAAACTTCCTGTTTCATGGCAAAGTCTGAAATGAACCTGAGGCACTAGCAGGAAAACCATTCAAACAGTTCAAACAGCTCTTGGGAGAAACTGACCATCACCAGCTTTCTTTCAGATAGCTGGAGCTTCCAGTTATGTTTTTCAAAATATAAGGCATGTACACTTGTATCAGAACCCCTAGTGATTTTAAAATTGCCTTTAAAAATATGTGATCTTGGGATCAACCTCAGATTTATTGACTTTGAATATACTGACATAGAGCCCAAACTCTACATTTTTAGCCAACTCATAAGGTAATCCTTCTATAATCTCAAGGTTAGAATCATTTATGCTTCCTTCAATGCTACCAATTTGAACTGTATTTAAGTTAGCAAGCATTCTTCTTAAAATAAGAAAATTAATGTGTTTTCAACCATTCACATATCAATATTGAATTCGAACTAATGGGAGCTGAGTTGGACTAAAGCAATGTTATCAAACTGCATTCAGAATTTGCAAAACCAAGCATATGTTTAAATTAAAATCTTTTTAAAATATCTTAAAGCTGTATTTTAACAACCTACATATTCAAATGTATCACAGCCCAAATTTTTAGCACATTGGAGACAACCAACTTAAGCCATGTTACCGCTTCTACTAGGCTTTGTGCTGACTGGTAATAGTTTTCCACTATACCTCTGCATCTACTGAACCGGGAAGAAGGTCATAGATAAGAAAGGTTTAAATTCTGCTCAAATGGCTTTTTGCAGGCGTAAGCATTTCTGCACATACAAAATTGTACACCTGAGTTTCAAACAGAAGCTCATACTTATCATGTTCAATTATGTGCCAGAGAGGTCCATGAATAGCAGTCTCTGCTCCCAGAACAGGAAATGATGCAACAAGTGAACACAGAGCACATTTAAGCATGCTAATATCAGAGGTTTAGAGTTTATAAATGTTAAGTGTTTGGTCTATCATTTATATTTAAATAGTTTTCATAGTATTTCAGGTAAAGGCGATAGAATCACTAAAACAAGAAATGGATCATAGGTTAAAGAAAGGAAAAAACCAAGAGAATTGTGCTCATAGAATGGAGAGATTGAGCAGGCACAAGAAAAATTGACACACTATGCTATATAAATAGCAACTGGTTTTTCAGCCAAAGAGGGGCCCACTGGTGAGGGTATGAAACAGAAGTCTTATTGTGAAAATTCTTGGGATGAGTCTCTAGAAGACAATAGAGCACAGGAATAATTATTAGGCATTTGATTTCACCTTTACAAGGCAAAAGTGCCCAAGTGCTCCTGTGTTTTATGCAGTGATATTCCCCTCTTTTCCTGTAGCCCTTTCCAATTTACAATGCCATATTTAAAGCAAACATAATGAGCATAAGAAAAAGGATCTTGGTTTCTTTCAGCATAAAAATTACATACAGGACTTTATATAAAAAATGTATGCAAGCCAAGTTTAGATCCGAAGATTAAAAATACATAAATAGGTTTAACATTAAATACACTATGGCATCATTCAGAGTCGTCACTAAATGTGAGTAATTGGAAGGACAGGCTACACTGGTACAGAGTCATGCAGCAACAAAATGCAGTCAGTACCTTTGCCTGATGAGAGCAGGGAGCATGCAACAGCCTTTATCCAACATTTATCATTGGGTTTTTGATCATTTTAAATTTAATTCGATTGAACACAAAAAGGGCTGATCTGTGGCCGTCTTGACTTTGTTTTTTAAGAAATCTGAGTAATTTTTGAGAGTGCATTTTGAAGATAAACATCAGGAAGATTTATGTCAGAAAACGTTCCCGAATTTTTATGTGAAAATACGGGGATGTGTTGCTAAATGTTTATATCCATGTTCAACTTGCCATCATATAATCTGGTTCTCATATGTGAGCGTATTCAGACTGATGGGGAAGAAGAGAAGGCACAAAATATGACAGGAGTAGAGAATTTCATCAAAACTTTGCTCCCAGTCGGCACCACATTCCCAGCTTGCAGCCATGGCAGCCTACACACTGGTGCAGATCCAGCTTGGCCAGAGTGCCTGGAACCTGGGGAACCGCTTGGGCCATAAAGAGTGAAGCACAGTAGTCAGGGTTTGCAAGATGCTGGCTATGGGTTTGAAATCTGCTGCACCTTGCTGCAGAAAAGAGTGATCTGCACCATCGGGACAGTGCTGGATGTCATTGACTAGACATGGTGGCTTGTAGCAAAGACTTGGCGCCTCAGTGAATAGCACTATGGGGGAACTAACTAACCTTGATAAAACAGCAACTGCTGCCAAGCATGGTGAGGCCCAGGAAAAGGTCTGAAGGCCTCCTATGATGTCCGATCCCTCCCATGGGGCCTGATCATCTCTTCCATAGCAATGTCAGTAAGGATCGAAGGTATGCAGGTTTCACTGAAGATCAGTTATCCTCCTGTGAAAATCTGAAGGGCACTATTGCCAGAGTTCTGCTCCTTTAAAATGAAAAAAAAAAAAAAAAAAAAAAAAAAAAGAAGAAGAAAAAGAAAACAAAAGCAAACAGAAAAAAAACACTTCCCCAGATCAAGGAGAGGAAATGGGTATTGATTGCAGGCCACGGAAACAGCCTTTGGGGAATTGTCAAGCACCTGGAGGTATCTCTGAAGAGGCTGTCATGGAGTTGAACCTGCTGATTGGTTTTCTCATTCCTGTGAACAAGAATGTGAAGCCCATCAAGCCCATGCAGTTCTTGGAGGATGAAGAGACCATGAGTAAAACCACGGAAAACCTTGGCTGCCCAGGGCAAGCCCAAGAAGTGAGGGCCAGCAGGCAGACTACCATTCCCAGAAACATCTTCCCTGCCTGTCCATTCCTTTGCAGCTCCTGCAGCATGCATCACACATCTGCAGGCATCTTGCATTGTAGCAACACATGGAGACAAGCAGCTCCCACTTTTTATTTTAGCTATTTTGTCTTCTGCACCCACTCCATTCATACAAAGTAGTCAGAATAGCACCTGTGGTCCATAGGTTATCAGTCCAAGCCAAGAGAAATCTCCCCTTACCCAAGAGAGTTGGGAGGTTATAACTCAGGTTTTTGCCAGTGCTTTGTTTACTAAAGATCTGCTTGAGTAGGAAACAGGATGGAATCATGTTAAGGCGTGACCAGTGAGGAGAAGCAAGAGAGCCTGTTTGCTCTCTGGAGCCAGTCCTGTACTCTTTGTAGTCAAATCAAAGAGAAGATCTAGTCATTCTCATGGAGATATATGCAACCTGCATGATGACATGAAAAACACTTTCCCCTGACCCCAGAAGAGCTGGCTCCAGAAGGCCCCAGAAGGTTGGGATTAATACTGAATTAAGTTTATACACAGCATTTACTTTTACAAATATGTATACCTATATATTATAAAACTATATATTATATTACATTATAATATATTATATAACTATTACATAACATATAGTATATAATATAAAGTATTATATATAATACTTATATAGGTATATGTGTTTATATATTTTATAGATTACACACACACACACACACACACACATATAAAATGACTCTTTTTCAGGTTTTCAGTGTTGGCTGCAAGAGTCCCACATGTGGTCATGAGAAAATGAGCCATTCCTCACACTAATACGGGGTAAGCTTCTTGACCTCCTAGAGGTTCTGCTATGTACTTTAGATTTCGTTTTCAACTTTGTTTTGTAGTAGTGAAATGCCTCTTGATCTTGTCCAAGTGTGTCTTTCACTGTCTGATTTCTGAATCATGTTCTAGTTGTTTGGCCCTGGGACACAGACCTTGTATTCATTTTGAGAATTACTGTGTTAAATCTTTTTTCCAGATCAATATAGTAAAGGAGTAATATGCAATTTTAAAAATGCTGAAATATGTTCGAGTGAGGTGAACACTAACTTTGATGCCCATACTTGTCAAAAGTGTTGAATGATAGCACAAATTTTGTAATTGAGTGCCCTTCCAATTAGATTCTTGTGAATTCTCTGAAGTAACATGAATGATGATGTCCAAATGTTACCATACCTGCACATGTTTACAGACAGCCCTCTAAGGTGAGGGGTTCCAAAGAATATTTCCTGGAAATACATGTCCTGTATATCTTTATCTATAAATTATGACTGGAGAATGGGGAACTGTGGCCTTGTGCATGCACACAGGTGCTCTTTTTCTTGTAATTTTATCTGGATGATATACTGAAGCCTCACATGGCCAAGACTTAACAGACCTGAGGAAGAAGAATGGAGGTGCCAGAGCAGAGGATGAAGGTAACAAAGTTGTGGAGAGGAGGAAGGGACTGAATCCCAGAGTGCATATGTGCTAGGTTCCCTCCACCTCACTGACTCTTCCCTGGCCAGGAGCTTTTCACCGGTAAATGGACGCAAGGTGCGGCCGCTCACGCCTGCAATCCCAGCACTTTGGGAGGCCAAGGAAGGTGGATCATGAGGTCAGGATATCAAGACCATCCTGGCCATGGTGAAACCTGGTCTCTACTAAAATACAAAAAATTACCCAGGCATGGTGGTGTGCGCCTGTAGTCCCAGCTGCTCAGGAGGCTGAGGCAGAGGAATCGCTTGAATCTGGGAGATGAAGGTTGCAGTCAGTCGAGATTGTGCCTCTGCACTCCAGCATGATGAAAGAGCAAGACTCTTTTAAGGAGAAAAAAAAAAAAAAAAAAAAAAAGGACACAACAGTGAGAGCAAAATGACAGTAGTTCCTTTGAGGCTGACCTCCATGCTTGGCCCCACTTTCGTAATTGGAAGTGATGTTGGAAGTGATTTCGTAATGTTGGAAGTGATGAGGAAATTCTGAAGTATAAAGAGACTAGCCAACTGCACCTCCAAGTCAACATGGCTGCCCAATCTTGAATGCCTTGCTGGGCTAAATGAACTTGATAAAACATTTTATAGCATGCCAACTGCAAAAATTTTTTTTTAAATTTTTCTGAAATTTTGAGTAAATCTCTAAAAATATGAGCACTGAGAAAATTATTTAAGTGAATTGCTAAATCTCATGTTACTGAATGTATTTAAAAAGAATTTTTACCCCTCCAAAAGGAATGTGTATTAAATTCAATATTTAAGATAACTGGATAGTTAGATATTTAAAATAATTCTATTTTTAAATTAAATGTTTTTATTTCATTTTCAAAATTATACACATATTTGTTTAAAGTGTATTTTAATATTTCAAAGTGATTTATGAGCTTGTTATCATTTGCAGCAACTTATTTGTTGGAATCAAGATTTTTTTAACTTTATATGCAAAACATATTTTATAAAATGAGAAGAATTATATAACAAGTTTGGCTTAAGACTCTGAATGCAAGCAGTAAGTTCTGGTATTGTATCTGTGTTTAGGCAACATCCTCAATAAACTCCTCGTTGAATTTACAATAAGTAAACCTAACATATTTGAAACTGCAAATAAATGCATAACAAAACAACAATGATTTTATCTATCTGTTTATTGGAGGAAAGTGTAAAACTTCGTAGGGTCTCACTATAAAGAGCATTTACAAAGCACAGCTCTAAGGCAAGAAGAATGGATTTGAAGATGACATGGGAAAGCATGGGTTATGGGTGCACATGAGGCCTGGGGAGGGGCTCTGTGGGTGCTATGAGAAAAGGGAGACTCTGAGGAGGGAGGAGAAGGGGGCAAGAGAGGGCTAGAAAGGGTCACAAAAAGGAAGATCCCAAAACATATTTTCCTCCCAACTTTTGCCAGAGAGTAATTCTCTCTGCCCAGCAGCAAGAGAGTCTGTTCTTACATTAAAGTTTCAGAACAGGTACCAAATTGGAGTTGCCATTATAAAGATGTTTGTTTTCTATTCAGAGGTCATAGTGATGGGTGACTTTTTTTATGTCCATACATGAAAATTGCATCCTAGACCACATCATTCTAAAAGTTGAGAAAATATGCCTCCTATGTAGTAAACTGATAAGTTTTACAAACAGAATAGAAAATTTAAAAGGCTTAATAATTTTCATGCATTAAAAAAACGCTTCAAAGAAACCTCAATTTATTTCCCTCTCAGTACAGTTGTTTTTAGGAGGAAACAAAAATGCAAAGTTAAGTCAAAGTTCCAATTACAAAAAGGTCAAATTAGGATTTGAAAAATGTACGGAACATGATAAATAGAAAAATAATTAGTTGTAACCTCTTGGGCAACTCGATAAAAGTGGGAAATGAATTGTGTGCTCAATAATTAAGGTGGAAGCCCAAACACACCAGGCTTTGAGCACACCTTGAGGTCTTCTGAGGAAAACAAAGCAATTTATTATCTAGGCCAAATCTGAAGAGATGGCTTTGAGGGCAGAGGGCTTGCTGCAGTGATACCAACTCATGGGGCATTTTAGCTGTGTGATAAATGCCTGTCAGGACTCCAATGCAAGGAAGACTATTTTCAGATGAAATCAATTGTAAAATAATATACTGTGATAAAAGAAAATCAGTTGCAAGCCAGAATCATTAAGGAAAATTGTAACCTTTAACCTTAAGTAGCAGCTTGGTACAACATTTTTTTCTCCTAAGCAGTGAGGCAGTAACACATATCTGAGGATTTATGTGTTAGTAAGATTTTCTTGGCTCTTGAATCAAAAATGCTTTTAGTTATGCAAGCAAAGGAAGTAGAAATGATTTGTACTCCAGTGACTTTTGGGATTTACTGGTTTTAAATTTAGATGATTTCAAATTTTGGTTGATCATGAGCTGCTATCAAAGGGGATAAACATTATATGTGTTAGTTATCTTTTGCTGCATAACAAATTACTCTGAGACTTAGCAGCTTAAACAAAATACATATTTATTATCTCACACAGTATTTGTGAATTAGGAATCCAAGAGCTTCTTGGGAAGCTAGGATTGCCGTTTTTGGAAAGCTTGACAGGGGCTGGAGGATGCACTTCTGAGGTGCTGGCTGTTGGTGAGGCCTCAATTTCTGTCCTGTGGGCCTCTCTAGAGACCTCTTGAGTGTCCTCAAGACATGGTGGCTGGCTTACCTTCGAATAAATGATCCAAGGAACCAAGACAGTAGCCATAATGTGTTTTATGTATTCTTAGAGCTTACTCATTGCCATTTCTGCAGCATTTCCCAGGTTATGGTCTTTTTCATGGGCGGGAACCACACAGACATAAATAACAAAATGGAGACCATTAGGGGATCATCTTATAGGCTCACTACCACATTCCCAAAAGTAAATTTATGTGGGTCCTAATCCTCTTCTATTCCTTTCCTACTTTAGGAGGATAAAAACCTCCATAATGGCCTCAAACTTAAAATACTAACCGGATAGAGCCAATAGCCATTTCTAGGAGGAAAATCAAGTAAGAGGCTGCTGAAAATGGGAACACAGAAGTATTTAGAGCTGTACAGATTATGGAAATACTAAGACCAAAGGGATGCCCAGGAGAATCTGTTTGGAAAACTATGAGTACCAAGGTTGACCACAAGAACACAGGTAGTAACCAACTAAGAAAGCTAAACAAATGGTCCCATCTCAGAGGGAATTGGTGGATAGCACAGACTGCCAAAAGGTAGCACAGAGGTAAATTTAGAGACCATGTATGGCCACAAGAAGATCATCTACTATTCTCAGGAACTGATGTGATTGAAGACTATGCTTCTTGAAAGACTTACCACTACTGGCACACTGCACTTTTAATTGCATTTCCTGCTAAAATTAGAAATTAAAATCATAGTCTCAAGAATGCTTTCACATACATGGAGGGATCTCAATCCAGGAACAATGTGAATTCCATTTTCTTTTTGCCTTTCACTAAAATGTCTTGATTCTTTGCGACATGCTTACATGTGTAAGACATCTGGCTTTATAACCACTGGTATGCTGGTAAATGCTTAACACCTGACTCTCCGGGATATATATATATATATATATATATATATATATATATATATATAGAGAGAGAGAGAGAGAGAGAGAGAGAGAGTAGCATTTGACAGTTTCCATAGTGGAAATATTTCCATCATGGCTGATGTCAAGCTACCAATGTGCTGTTACATGTAGAGCTGGAAAGAGATGAAGAGATGTGCCCACTCAGTTCCAGCATACTGCTTACAGCACAGACTTAATATATTCAGTCTTTTGATCCCTCCCAGATTTCGTCTCTCTGAGCTTGTCTCATGTCTTGGGTGGACATCAGCAAACTTTTCCTTCAATACTTCAGGCTATATGTACTGTACAGTCTCTGTGGCAACTATTTAACTCTACTATTATAGGACAAAAGCAGCCACAGGCAATTTGTAAATAGGCACAACTGTTTTCCAGGAAATCCATTTATGCAAACAGGTGGTGGCCTGTTAACTATAATTTTTGTAATTTTCTTACCTGTGATGCAAGTAAGCAGATTCCCTGGAAGCAGAGCCTGAGGCAAGGATGTTGAGGAAGGACTCTAGGTGAAACCCACAAGGCAGTTAGGCAGCAAGACAAGAAAAGGCAAAGGTCTGAGTAAGAATATGGCATGAGTTAAACAAAGTCTAATCTTGGCCTGACCCCGTGTAAGAGCTCTGGAGCATAAGTCACACTGCAGCATTGTCCTACCTTGAAAACAATGGGCTGGGTTTTTGGTCCCCAAGTCAGTCAGTTGTTGGTCAGGCTCCAGAGCAGTGATTGTGGAAAAACCTCCAAAGGGTCTCCATCTCTGGGAAAGGGGGTTCAACCAAGGGCAATGGTTTGGAGAAGGTTACAGCTATGAGCTATTAATAGCAAAGCTCACAGATGACTGTACCAGCTGGTAAAGGGGATCTAGCCTGGTCCCATCAGTGTCCACTACAGCACAGGCTCTTAAACATATTGTGCATGAGAATCTCCTGGAGGGCTTGTAAAGACATCAGTTGCTGGGATTCACCTCCAGAATTTCTAGTTGGTCTGGGATGGGAGACCCAAGAATTCACATTTCTAAATTCACAGATGATGCTAATGTTGCTGAACCTGGAAACAGAGATAGACTTCAGAAACCATGGTTTCTCATGCACATTATGTTTGAGAGCCTGTGCTGTAGTGGACACTGATGGGACCAGGCTAGATCCCCTTCACCAGCTGCCCTTTTCAGGAGCTGACGTGATTGAAGATTATGCTTCTTGGGAAACTCTACCACTATACTTGTACATTTCTCTTTTAATCGTACTTCCTGCTAAAATAAAAAGAAATTAAAATCATAGTTTTAAGAATGCTTTCATATATATGGAGGGATCTCAATCCAAAAACAACGTTAATGCAATTTTCTTTTTCCCTTTCACTAAAGGCATGTTGCAAAGAATCAAGACACTTTGAGAACTACTGTATCATGATAATAATTCCTGAAAGCAGAAAGCTAAGGGCTTACGTAACCCATAGGTTTTATTATGATTTATGATCTGAAGGATGGGAGAGGAGGTATAGAGGAAGAAATGAGTTTCCCAAATGGTTTTCATTCTCTTTGGTTATGGCTTTGTCTTATTTAATAAATCTAGCTTTTATCTGAGATACGTTTATAGTAAACTGCATAGATTTACTAAAAAAAATTCACAAGATTACCTAAAGAAAATTTAAGAATTGAATCCTTTTAAACTTACTATGCCCCTACTTCTGACCACTATTACCTGAGTCAATCTATGACACCTTTAAGGCAATAAGTTATCAAGAAGTATCACTTCTAACTTGGAGCTGATCTTTATCATCCAACTTCCATGACGTAGAGCCAACTTCCATGACGTAGAGAAGAAAACAAACTACCAGCTTACCTCCCAGGCTTTACCTAGCACCTGCCTGAGATGTCTCACCTCCACCAAGTGCCGATGGTGGAAACTTGGAGGACAGGGGTTATTGCCACACCTTAGTGCAGGTAGAAACAAAACTATTTGTGACAATGAGCAAACCCAGCAGCAGAACTGAAAATCTACGTGAGGAATGCCAGGTCTGTGCTGCTGGTCAGGGCATTTAGCCTTGTCACCTTGAATGTTTCTCTTCTCCAGTGAGTCCACTGTTGGCAGCCTCAAAAAGGAAAGCAGGGATTCAGTGCCCCTGGTGAACAAAATAATCTGATAATTTCCCAGATATTCTCCAGATAAAAACCAATTTCCCAGATATAGCTACAAACTCTCTAAAAAGGGCTTTTCTAAAGCTAACAGCTTTACATATGCCAAGATCATTAGCTCATTTTCAAAAAGGGAAAAAATGATAACAGTACTTGTGATGTTCTCCAGCTTACAAACAGGTTGTGTGGTCTACTCTTGCATCTTTACTTTCCATTTTAATCTTATAGAAAGTTGATGGCTGAGTTTTGGCTCATGGAACAGAACCACAGGATCTCAGAATTGGGGGAGTTATTAGAGAATTCTAGAACATTCTGATGTCTTGACACACCAGGATGTCACATCAGTTTGAAGTATGACCCAATAATTTGTTCCTAATGACAAATAGCAACATTTGCAAATAATTAACTTTTTAAAATGGCTTGCACTGGATTTGAATTACTTTTATAATGTTAATGTCATGCTCTTGCATTCTACCATTTTTGTTTTGTTTTGCTTTTCAGCATGTGAGAAAATCTTGATATTAAAGCTCATGTTTCTGGAATCATGCCTCTCCCTGCATTCCACCAATAGGCGCATTTCATTTGGAAATATCAATGCACATGTAGATGAAGAATTGCTGGTGTGAGAAATACCATGTGAACCACAAAGTTAAATCATATATAGTCTTAATGTTTCTAGTAGTCACATTAAAAGAAGTAAAAATAAACAGAACTAATTTTAATAATATTTTAATTTTACCCAATATACCCAAAATATTATCATTTAAACATAATCAATATTTTAAAAATGAGATATTTTTGCATTCTTTCTAAAATATTAATTCCAGAAAATCTGGTGAGTACAGCAATCTCAGTTTGGATTGGCCAGAGCTCAGAAATCTCATAAGGCTGGAAGTGACCACCTTGGACTGCTCAGTTCTAGATTGATTTCCTTAATTTGTGGCAAGAAACAGAATCCCAAGGCCCAGAGTAACTTGACCAAGGTTCTGAAGCTGATTAGAAGAGAAAAAGGGAGGTAATCTATGCACTCAGTCTCACACTAGCAAATCACAGCACCTCAATTATACAGAAGTTATTGTTGGATTTAAGTATTTCCCTAAGAAAAAGCTAAATAAGAACAGACCAGCTTGGCCTTAAAGAAATGTGGTGTGATGATTAAGAACAAGAGGCTTTGGGGCAAGAATGCTGGGATTCCCAACCCGGTTCTTCTATATGCTAACTGTGTCATCTTAAGCAGGTTATTTAGCTTCTCAGTGCTTCAGTTTCCCTGTATGCAGAGTGGAGATGTTACTAATACTATCTGCTTCTTAAGGTGGTATAAGAATTAAATGTATTAACATATGCATATGCATTCACATACATATAGATATAACATATGAAATTCAGAAAAGTAACCGGAAAATAGAAACTATTATGTAGGTGTGAGCTACATATTACTAAAATTTTCCAAAATTTTATGAGAAACCATTTAAGGTGAGTATAAATTACAATTTAACATATATGCTTCTACCTGACAATCCTGCACTATATTAGAAAAAAAGGGTGTCATAGGTCACCACAGTGTATTTATTAAAATGATAGCTTTTAGAGAATTTTTAATTTCAAAAATGTTTTGGCCAAAATGAGCCCCTGATTAACTTTTTTAAGCAAAAAAATCTAAATATAAACCTTCCCATACTCCCAGTAATTGGGTTTATTAAGGCATTAATATATTGTTTTTGCAGTGTTCTTCCTGATTTCTAAAAGGAATGCAGATGAGTTTGGCTGTCCTTTGCATTCAAGAAAGGCACACATATGTATCCGAAATCTAACACAAAGCACAAAAATCGTGATTGCCAGATTCCACATGCATAAAACCCGTTTATTTACTGCCTAGTGTGTACAAAATAAGACCTACAGCCAAAGTTTCTCTAAAGTCTGCTTTATAGCTGGGAATAGTTTTTGGATTATGTGTGTGTGTGTGTGTGTGTGTGTGTGTGTGTGTGTGTGTGTGTGTTACAAACTTAGGGGAATAAAGGTCAAACAAATTTTCTTTATTTCAAAACAAGAAAATCATTTTGTAAAACATATCCTAAAAGTAATAACATCCGATTACCAAAGAAGGCCAATTATTGAAGGTATTTTAGTAGCTGATGTTTGGGGGAATTTCTTAGGCGAATTTATTGTGGGTAGTTTGTGAAATGGGGTCATAGCCCCATAGTTTACTTTACAAACTTTCTTACACTGAACCAAGCTACAGAAATATGATATTTCACCTCAGCTGGTGACATTTGTTTTCAGAATCCAGAAAGGTTTTATGTGCTAAAAGTCGTATTATTTCTCAGGGACTATACTATTTTAGATTTATATATACAGTGCCTGTTCCCTGAATAGGCTAAAGCCCTTTTACATATTAGTAATGCTATCCTTTGAACCCAAAGATAACCCCTTGGCTGGTGGTGCTTTCAAGAATGGGGCATTTGGGGTGAGATATGGAGGCCCAAAAATATTTTTTTCATAGCACATAACTGTCATGCTATGCCTTTGCGTTATCACCGGGCCTGCTGGTCTGATGACCACTGCTTACTGGGACAACTACTTTGTCTTGAGTAGCCTATGGTTTCCCACACAAAAAATAATAGTAATAGTGAAGTGGGCTATGACTGCTTGCTGTATGTCAGATTTTTCTTCTTCAAGCTGGGATTTAAACACACTTCCCTACGATGATATATTATTCTTTGCCCCCACAACGCAGTTCTTTTCTCCTTCTTGACTCCAGTCTACTCTCAATTTATGTTGACATAGACCTTAGTGACCTTTTGCCATCTGTTCCTCAGATCTAAAGGAATTCTTTAATGGTAAGCATCATTGTAAAGTTTGTTGATTGTCAACATTTTATAGCCTGGCCAGATATCTTACTATTTATTTTTCACCAGGGTCTTGAAGAAGATTTGGAAAATCAATAGCTTATTTTCTTTCCAACTCATCTGAAGCAAAATAGCACAAGTAAGAAACAATTTCGCTAATAACAGCAATTCGGGGATAGGTACATTAAGTACATTTTCAGGCTGATAGGTACAGTCAGTGCCAAGTCATAATCAGTATGCTTCTTCTCACAAACCCTGTAGAAGGAAGACTGTTAGATTTAAAATCAAAGGAGGTAAATACAATTTCTTTTGCACTGCTTACTATGTGACTTTGGCAAATCCCAGAATTTTTCTGAGCTTTCATTCCCTCATACATAAAATAGGGCTTAGAAGTCCAGTAGGAGGTCATTTTGCCTTCACAGCCGAGATGACCCTTTCTAAGTGGCAACAATCCATTCTCACTTCATATTATATGGCAGGGCTCTCAGTGATGGGGCCGCAGCCCTGCCCTCAGCAGGACAAGTGACGTACTCTAATCCAATCATAGTCCCTTCCCCACATTTAAATCTTGAGTGGAGATTCATAGAATGGAGAGTGAAGGAACTGAGCCACTTTGGTAGGCCCATGAATTCTGGCTCTTTTACTGAGTGAGGGCTTATACATAAATTGCCCATTTAGTTCTCGCAACCACTGAACTTACAATGTTTATCTATAAGACAGCATATCATTGCCTTAAATCAGAGTTCTCCAAAAGCAGAAGCCATGGCAGAATCTGGAACCACAGTTTCTTTGAGAGGTAATTCCAGGAGGCATGGGATGACTGTGGTGAGACAAAGAAAGTGGAAAAGACCATAAAGATTATATTCATGATCCTGACACAGCTTTGATGATGTGCCCTGTGCACTGCAACCTCATCAAGGATCCTAAATCATGAGTAAAACTATGCATTTAGATGCTTCATGTGAGTGAATTTTTGTGTGATATTCTTTTATGGTGTTTTGTAGAAACCAAGAGAATGACTTTCATATTTGGGTCAGTATGGCATTCTGAGCAAGTGGTGTAAGGGAAAACAGTAGCTCAGAAACAGAAGATACTGTACATTTTTTAGGACGCATAGAAATCATGCAGTGAACTTCAAGATTTCACAGGATATGGAATGGGAAGTTGACCTAAGAATGTAAAATTGGGGGCAGCACTATTTTATTCTTTCTAAATCATCAAGATCTGGTAAACACCAGATAATGTCAAACTTACATTAAGACAAATAAACACAAAGTCACAACTGCACATCTACTGAATTTTTTTAAATTCATGTTTATTCAAATTTGGGGCCATGGTAAAGAAGAGCTTCTGGATTTGGATTGATTCTCAATAAAATATGCTCTATCCTTAAACCCACATTGGATATGAATTCACCCTAAATATTAAATGGCAGCTGGTACCCCTATAATTTGTGTTTCCTTCCTTAGGATGGCACCTAATAATACATAGCTTTGCCAAGGATATGAGATCTGTCAAGTAGGAAACCTGAAATATAAAACTCATATTCTATTTTATTTTTATATTGCAGTTTACAAGATGAATCTCTGGAAGGACAAAAACTGACTTCACCTTGTTTCCACAGGAAGAAAAAAAAAGGTGGGGAAAGGCAGGTTTATTTGGCAAACAGGCTGAATAAGTTCTGACTACATCATAACTTTTTCTAACAGCATCTTAAATCCAAGTTATTACTCTAAGTTGTTTATCTGGTACTTTGTATTGCTTAACACTCGCTGCTGGCAGATTTAGGATAGTGTATAAGTCTTGCTTTGTGCATGAGTCCTTGAATAACCTGAAGATGGATAATGGTAAAAGCAGAGTTGGTTCTGAGACACTTTTAAGAAACACAGCCTCAGTCATATAAAATAAGATAATGCATTTTAAGGATGTGATCACAAATTTTCAAACTTTGTGATCCATAGAAAATGAACATTATTTTCATTGCTGTCAGAGAACTCACATGCTAGATTTAAAATTTCACATCATTTTAAGAAATAAAGACAAAAATTAACATACAAGAATCAGTAGTGTTTCTATACACCAATAATGAACTAGCTGACCAAGAAATCAAGAAGGCAATTTCATTAACAATGGCTACAAAAAATAAAACACCTAGGAATAAATGTAGTCAAAGAGGTGAATGATATCTACAAGGAAAACTACAAAACACTGAAGAAATACATTGGAGAGAACATAAGCAAATGGAAAGACATCCCATGCTCATGGATCAGAAGAATTAACATTTTTAAAATGACCATGCTGCCCCTAAACAATCTACAGATTCGATACAATTCCTATCAAAATACTGTAATTTTTCACAAAATAGAAAAAAAATTCTAAAATTCATATGGAACCAAAAAAGAGTCCAAATAGTTAAAGCAATCATGAGCATAAAAAAAAAGAAAAAAGCAAATTAGAAGTATTATCTTATCTAACTTCAAAACATATTACAAAGCTATAGTAACCAAAAATAGCATTGTATTGGTACAAAACAGTAACATAGACCAATTAAACAGAACAAGGAATCTAAAAATAAATACATATATGCAGCCAACTAATTTTCAACAAAGGCACAAAGAACATATACTGGGGAAAAGATACCCTCTTCAATAAACGGTGCTGAAAAAATTGGATATTTATATGCAGGAGAATAAAATTGGACCTTACACCATATACAAATTTAAGATGGATTAAATACTTAAATATAAGACCTGAGACTGTAAAAATACTAAAAGTAAACAAAGGGAACACTCCAGGACATTGATCTATGCAAATGTTTTATTGCTAAGAACTCAAAGACACAGATAACAAAAACAAAAATAGACAAATGGGACTATGTTAAACTAAAATGCAAAAAAAGAGTAGTCAATAGAGTGAAGAGACAACATAGTGAATGGGAGAAAAATATTTGCAAGCTATTCATCCAACAAGAGACTAATATCCAGAATATATAAATAATTCAAATAAATAAGCAGTTAATAAAAACAAATAATTCAATTAAAAGTGGGCAAAGAACATGAATAGACATGTCTCAAAAGAAGACATACAAATGACCAAGTATATAAAAAAATTCTTATCATCAGTTATCAGGGAGATGCAAGTCAAAATTACAAAGAGATATCATCTCACCCCAGTTAGAATGGCTTGTTTTCAGTAAAACAAAAATAACAGATGCTGACACAGTTGTGGAGAAAAGGGAACTCTTAGACACTGTTGGTGGGAACATAAATTAGTACTGTCACTATGGAAAACAGTATGGGGGTTTCTCAAAAAACTAAAAATAGAACTACCATATTATCCAGCAATCCCATTTTGTGGTATTGATTCAAAGGAAAATAAATATGTGTATCAAAATGATACCAGCTCTTGCAATGTATACTGCAGCACTATCTGCAATAGCAAATATATGAACTCAGCCTTAATGTCCATCAATGGATGAATGGATAAAGAAAATGTGGTATATATACACAATGGAATACTATTTGGCCATTAAAAAGAATAAAATCGTGTCATTTGCAGCAACATGAATGGAACTGGAGGTCATTATGTTAAGATAAATAAGCCAGGCACAGAAAGACAGATATGGTATGTTCTCCTGCCTATGTGGGAATCGAAAAAGTTAATCTCATAGAGGTAGAGAGTGGAACGATGGATACCAGAGGCTGGAAGGGTGTGCAGGTAGGAGTGGAGGATGAAGAGAGGCAATGGGTAGCAACATAAGGTCAGATAGTAGGTGTAAGTTCTAATATTCAAAGCAGAGTAGCAACAATGTATTGTATATTTCAAAGTAGCCAGAATAAAGAACTTGAAATGTTCTCAATACATAGAAATGATAAATATCTGAGGTGACAAATACCCCAAATATTCTATCTTGATCATTACACATCCTATGCGTGTAACAAAATATTACATGTACCCCATATATCATTAAAAAAGAAGGCTGGGCACTGTGGCTCATGCCTTAATCTAGGCACTTTGGGAGGCTGAGGAGGGCAGATCACTTGAGGCCAGGAGTTGAAGGCTACCCTGGCTAACATGGCAAAACGTGTCCCTACTAAAAATACAAAAGCTAGCTGGGCATGGCGGTGCATGCCTATAATCCCAGCTACTCAGGAAGCTGTGACACTAGAGAGAATTCCTTGAACCTGGGAGGCAGAGGTTATCACTGCACTCCAGCCTGGACAACAGAGCGAGACTCTATCTCAGAAAATAAAATAAAACAAAAGAGTGACTGCTCCATGCCTCCCTTCCTTCTCCCTTATGAATAGAAGTAATTGTTCTGACTTTCCTGTCCCTATTCCACCATTATGCATTGGATTTTCCAATGCAGAGATGGGCTATAAAATTGTGGGCTTTGAGCCTGATGTCATGATTGGATGAGACCTTGCAGTATGTTCCATGGGGCTTTTGAGTGTAGTTTGTAGGCATAATGGAAAGAGGAGGAGATTTGTGACTAAGAGGACAGACGAAGACAGATTATATTCTCATTCCTAATATTTACTCTCACTTTCATAAGAAGCTTATACACCTCGGCCTGATGCTATGAGATACAATGTTTCTGTGAGAAAGACATGTCTGCATACCTGCCTCTGTAGAGGCTGGACCAAGTGACATGCTTTCGCCAACACAATACTGGCAGATAGATGTAATGTTTGCCACCGAGGAGTGCAAGCCTTAAAAGCTATCATGTGTTTCCTCCATCTGTCTTGCTCTTTCCCTCTGCCAGAGAATATGCACTTCTAAAGTGTGAGAAAACGTGGAACGGAGTTGGGCAAGCAGCAGCAGCCAGCTGCACCTGCCCACAAGTAACAAATGCTTGTTGTTGGAAGGTAATGAGGTTTGGAAATTGTTACCAAATGAAAGCAAACTAATGAAGAAATCTAACTCTTACAAAAGGGTTTCACAAAAGTCTGTTGTGGATACTAGCATAGCTACACGGCTTTTGTGGTTGTTGTTGCTAATGTTTGCTGGGTGCACATTTATCTATTATTTCCAGACCTCTCTACTCATGTATTAAACGTGTCTTTTGCAGGGATCATATAGCTTGAGCAATGGTTATCAAACTTGAGCATGCATTAGAATCACCTGGGGTGCTTGTTAAAGAACAGGTCTTTGGGACCCAGCACCATAGATTCTGTTTCAGTGGGTTCAGGGTAGGTTTGGGAATGTGCATTTCTAACAAGTTTCCAGGTGATACTGATGCTGCTTGGCCCAAAGATCACAATGTAAGGACCACTCAGCTAGTTGTTCCCTTTTTTTATTTTTCTCTTGCCTGACAATATTTTCCTGAAATATTTAAACCATTTTTATCCACTATAATTACTACTATATCTATATCCATGTCCATTATTATTTTCAAGTTTATTTATATTGTTTGTGTGTGTCTGTCTTTGTAGGCCACCTTTTCTGTTGCTTCATCTTTCTTACTCTGTTTAGATAATTATTTTTTGTCTTTTAATAACATAGAAGTCATATATTCTGCCTCTCTTCTTCTACTGGTTTCCCTAGAAATTGGAGAAACTAAGTTACTAGTTTGGTAACTAGTCAAAAGTTTGGTTTGTCGGTATCTTTGCACATCTTTCGGACTAAACACAATAAATTCAATCACTTCTCTTTTTGTTATTCTTATCATGTATGCAAATTATGTCTTATAAAATTTCTTTCTAGAATCTGAATCTTGAATTTCAACAGAAATACTTCCTGTAGAGTTTTCTTTTATGAGAATCTTTTAGCAATTATTTCTATTTACACATTTGAACAGCTCTTATTTTCACTGTGAAAAAATCATTTTTAATGGAAAATTCTAGGTTAACTATTATTTTCTCCCAGGTCATTGAATACATTGTTTGACGATCTTCTGGTTTTCATTGATTTTACCGTAAAGTTTTCAGTTGGTTAAGCTCTCTTTTTCACTAAGTTCCCCTGAAAATCTGTTTGCCAGGGATTAGAATACTTTTTTAAATTCTATTCTGTTTGAAATTTGTTGGGCATCCTAAACCTGAAGGTTTTTGTCTTACTTTAGTTATAGAGAACTCTCCAACAACATTTTTCAAATATTTTCTCTTCTTCATTGTCTTTCTAAGCTTTATTCTAAATACAATTTTCAGATCTATATCTCAGCTAAAAATAATATTCTCTTCAGCTGGATTTAATCTTCTCTCAAACCCATCTACTAACTTTTAAAACTTTATAATTATATATGTATTTTTATGTCTAGAAGTTCTATTTGGTTTTCCCAAATAAAACCAAACATTATTATTTTATAAGTTTCTTTCTTCTTGCTCATATTTTCAATCTCATATATAAATTATTAAAATGTATTAAACATCCATTTTATATCTCAGCTGGATAATTATAATACCTGAAGGATTTGCTGATCTAATTCTCTCTTCCCGCATTTGTTTTCTTTTGTGTTTAAAAGTTATGACTTGTGATTTCATACCCATAATAGAGTGAATGCTTGTGTTCTTTTTAAAATTCATATGTTAAAATTGAATCGGCAATGCGATTGTATTTGGACGTGAGGCCTTTGAGCGGTGAGTAGGTCATGAGGGTGGAACCCTCATGTAAGGGATTAGTATCCTTATTAGAAGACTCCAAACAGCTTCCTTGCCCCTCTTTCCACCATGTGAGGATACAAGGAGTAGATGGCTATCTGCAACCTGAAAGAGCAGACTCACCGCCATTCAACCATGCTGGCATTCTGATCTCAGACTTCCAGACTTAAGGACTGTGAGAAATAACTGTTATTTAAACCATCCCACTCTATAGTAATTTGTTATAGCAAGCAGAATTGACTAAAACAATACCCTCAGGATGTTTTCCATGGAACTTCCCTGACACATGAGTTGAAGGTGGGTCTCTGCACTCACTCAAAGTGTGAGATCCCTGGGCCAGGAGCACAGGGTTCACCTACAAGACTGTAAGACCTGCAAAATCTCAGGCCCGCCCCAGACCTCCTGAAAATGAATTTCCATTTTAGTCATAACCTCATGCACAGGAGAATTTAGAAAAGGATAGCTAAGGGAGAATTTGGATTTCTGGGTCTTTTGTGTTTTAGGGCTTTCTTGCCAGGTGCCTGGAGAAATCATTGCACCTTACATGAAATTCTAAGTTGGAGGTGTTTTGGGATCACATAAATTATATCAATTCAGGATGCAAACTCATGTGCAGGCTGGTTATAAATTCTCAAACAAGATGTTTGTCGCCTTTCACCCAGAACCAAGGTTCAAGAGGGGCAAATTTCCTAGCAATTCTCTCAGGGAGCAGGGGGACAGCATAGATTTACTAACAGATCCCCTTGTAGCTAGGGGGCAGTACCTTATAGCATCTATTTTGGGAGCAAAGATAAACCTAATACGCTGCTCCATGGTGTGGTGACAGCAGAAGGCTATACCTCCTATTTCTTGCAAGCCCAGAGCGCCATAAAAGCAGAGGTTCCACATCACACAGGTTCAACAAATGCCTTCTGGACAAACTTCCTCCTCCTATATCCTGCCTGATTCCTACCTGTACTAAGTTTTTAGCTTTTGAATATTCTTTCTTCTTATCAGTTAAGTAATAAATTTGAACATGTTCTGCTTTTCAATACTTATGAATATTTTTGTTGTAGCAGAAAGTTCATTTAGAGTAGCCTTGTATACTCCAAGAAATAGAAACTCAAGCCTTAAGACTTTCACTTTCATCATGAAGGAGAATGCACACCTAGGGCACAGATGGTGAAATGCTTAATTTGATGACCAAAAGAAGAAAACCAATCCAGAAAGCCTTTTGACTCTTCCCTATTGTTTAATGCAAGTTGCTATTATATCTCTATCTGGGGCCAAGCACAGTGCTTCACATATATTACCTTATTTAAATCTCCCATTGCCCCCATAGTCAACCTCATTATTGCCATCCTCCTTTCACTCATGAGGAAATGGAAGCCCAAGAGGGACAGAATTTTCTCAAGGTCACCCATGCACAAAGGACTAGGGTTTGGACCCATGGTCACCTGAATCCAGTGCTTGCTGTCCAGTGTTATGCTGCTATTCTGAAACCACTCTACCCTCCCTCCTGATGGCAGCAGCAGGCTTTCCAGGGCAGCTGCTGCTATCATAACAGCTGCTGCAGGGAGGACACAGGGAGGAAGCAGAGCTAGGTCTCTAGGGTGGTGCCACACTCCACAGAGCTGATGGGAGTCCCCCTGGACACTGCCACCCTGAGAGCCACTGTGATGGGGCATGGAGGGGTGGGCAGAGAGGGGCCCAGTAAGGACCTGGAACCCCCACCCCAGGCTGAGAAAAGGCATGGCCAGGGCTGCCTGCACACTCCATGGAGTTAGCAGGAGCCCCTCCCTCCCAAACACGGGTTTCCTGTCTGCACTCTGCACCCTAGGGCCCTGGGAAGGTCCTCTCAGCCCCACAGTCTTGGGTGTGTCTACTGTCTGGCCTCTCCCTACTCCTGGAGCCCACGCCCACCTAAGAGTGGAGTTGGGGCCAAGCCCAATCAGGTGTACACACACTCGAGGCAGCTCTGTCACACCAGCCCCCTGCCGCCTGGGCCCCCTCCAGATTTTGGGGACCAACAAGCATGGCGGAGAAGCCAAGGTGGAGCTGAGGGCAGCTCCTCACTGGCCTGCAGGTGCCCCTTGGCGTGAGCAGCCTGGGTGCCATTGACAGTGGCAGGAAGCAGACAGGCTCCTGGGTGGAAGGTTGGGGGTCCCCAGTGAGGCCCTATCTGCAGGCCAGCAAGGGCCTGAAGGTTGGGGGCCCAGGTGTCAGTCCCAGGGACTGGAGTGGGAACTTACGGTGCCTTTTACCGGCCCACCTATGGCTGCCCATAGACCAACAGGCATGCACTTCCTCCCCTCTGAGGCCCATTAAAGCCCTGGACTCAGCCAGACCTGAACAGACATGGGACGACCAGCTGTAGGGAGGAACTACCCAATCTGCTGAGAGCAGGAACAGACAACAGGAGGACCAGCTGCAGAGAGGAACTACCCTCCCTACCGAGAGATGAACACTCATTGGGAAGACCTGCTTAGCAGAGAGGAGCTAACCTCTCTGCCAGGAGTTGAACACTCATCAGAACACCCTGGCTATGGAGAGGAGCTGCCTGCTGAGGGTTTCCTCTGAGCTGTTCTATTGCTCAATAAAGCTCCACTTCGTCTTGCTCACCTTTCAGTTTTCTGCATATCTCATTCTTCCTGGTCACAGGACAAGAACTTGGGACCCATTGAATGGTGAAACTAAAAAATCTGTAACATAAACAGGGTTGAAACATGCTCCTTGCTCACCATGTGGGAGGTGAAAAGAAGGAGAGAAGAGCTGTGTGGTCCTTCAGAGCCCAGACCTGGATGCTCCCCAACCCAGCACTGTGATTCCCTCTTTGGGGCCCTGCAGTACTTGACATCTTCAAGCTCTGGCACCACTGCATTCTGTGGTGCCAGCCAGGGAAGCTGCTTGTAGTATGCCTGGTCCAGCCACAGCCTTGCAGAGAGCCAGCACCCATGCTAGCACCTGGAGCTGCCCACCCCGCAGCAGCAGCCAACATGTCTGACTGTGCAGTGGCCAGACCCCATACTTGCTCACATCTCTCTCACTACTCCACACCTGACTTACAGTTTTCCTTGGAAATGTGGGATACAGGCAAGCAGTGAGAGTTGAGCACAGCCTGTCAGGCCTGGTGGGTGGAATGAGCCCAGCAGGTCTGAGCAAAACTCAGGCAAAGGGATCGCCAACCACAGGCTTCCAGCCAAAAAAGTAACACCCCAAAGATCCTACATTCCACAGAGTCCTCAAACTGGTATCCTATCTCTGATAATCTCTAAGACATCGTGTTTGTGACTCTCAGCCTAACACAGCCCTTTCATCTTTCACAACCTCAACAACTTACAGTGACTCCCTTAATATTATACTTCAGGATGATCCGAAACCTACCACACCAACTGTGAAAGCCCAATCTTCAAGTCTAACCTTTCCTTGAAGCCCCATCCAACTTTTCCAGTTCACAAGGATTTCTACTTTTTCCTACTGCACGTATAAACCCAAACTTTATAAGCATTTATCCTTCAAAAGTTGTACATGTTAGCTTGATTTATGAGTAAATTGAAGTCTACCCTAAGGCAACAACAGTAGGTTGGTGTTTTTTTTTTTAAATTGTTTTTCCTTCTTTTTCTAGGAACTAAGCAGTACATGTGACACTTAGTAGGTGTTAAGTAAATGCTTACTGATTGACTGCAGAGCGAATCATATTTTTATTCTGTTACTCTTTTTACTTTTTCACAAATAGTGATAAGAAGCAAAGAAAGTAGAATAACAGAATCCTATGATTGTAACTAAAGTAAGTAAGGAGAAAAACAATGCCCGGATTATGAGTTATTTTTGTCCCTAGATGTTTATTACAAGAACGGCCTTGGTAGATGCAGTATAGGCAACAGGTAATTTTTAGAGATGATTAATTCCAGGATCAAACCTTAATGTCCTTTTGAGGATGATTCACTTCAATTTACTGCATCATTACTTTTAGGAGGCAGCAAATGATACCAAATCCTATACACTCTTGCACATTTACTCCAACTTCCCTCCCAAGTTGAAACCATTTAAAAATAATTTGAGATAAAGTTCAGTCAGTTAGCTAGTTACAGCATTCTCTTAGGGTAGCATTAGCATTAATTAATGCTAGTGGGTTGCTTTGAAAATCACAAATGCTATGGAAGTGCTGACTATTAATTTAGTAAAAGCACAGGCCATGAAAGTTGAAATTTAGAGGCAGTTGCACACTGATGAAATGTTTTAATATTTAAATGAACCAGCCTGAACAAAGTCTCTGACAGCCCATGCTTATAAATCAGGAGAGAAAGAGGTCTAAAATGGAGAGATTTAAAATGAGATCTAGAAGAGAGTACTGAAGTAGAAGTGAATGGGAATAACTGTCGACTGTAAGGAGGGAGTAGCAAACCTTAGGGATCATCAAAATCACAATTTGGGGGTTATACATTCATCACTTGGGAGGGCTCCCTTGTGCTGGTAATTGGCAGTGATTTAGGATATAAGAAATGGGAAAGAATAGGAAGAAAAGGGAGAGAAAAAAGAAAAAAAATAAGTGGAAGAAGAAGAGAAGGAAGATGGAGAAAAAGCTGAGGAGGGAAAAGGAGAAAACTTCTTAAATGAGACTAAAAATAATAAGATGCTGAGGAAACGGACATTTCTCCAGTGCAAGTCAGCCCAAGGAGTAGTTATATCCCAGTAAGGACTCCAAATTGAAACTACTATCTGACTCCAATTTCACCAACGGTCCTCTTCAAATTTCCCCTCCATTCCTGATTTACCTGTGGATCTGAGTGAGCAGATCTTGTGTCCCCTCCGTTTGCAATCATCACATGGCTTCTTGAGATTAGGGCTGGCATCCTCGGCCCCTCTGCATCCTCATCCTCTGCTTCCACCAAGAAACTTGGGAAGAACTGGCTCTGCTGCCTTCCACACATCTCTGTGTGATCTTTAATTAATTCTTTAGGATTGTCCTTGGTGCTCAACTTCTCCAGTGAGGTTAGCAACATTGGGTCTTTGTCCCCATATCTGTGATGCTCTGATGGCTGAGATCTATATGCTCTTCCCAGTGAAGATTTCTAGGAAAGTGGATTTCCATGGCTTTGAAGATAGTTGAACAATTTAACTTGTTTACCGGAAGAAACTTTCTCCATGATTTTGTTGTGGTCCTATGAAAAGGTAAGAACATGAATTAAATTAACTTATATAACAACATGTGATGTTATAGAAAAAGGTTCTTCTAGAATAGATAAGGGATTATCTCCCCTACCTCTATCCTTCCATTTGTCTTTTATCTTTCCTTATGTTAATTTTTAATTTTAGGCATATCATGTATTTGTATTGAGATATTTAGAAAATAGAAAATGCATACAAATTTAAATATAGATGTGTGTGTGTGTGTGTGTGTGTATATATATATGTATATAAACTTTAGCTCATCTACCCAGATATATCCATGCCTTGCATTTAGTCATACTGTCTGTCTTATGGTGATGTATGTTTAAATTATATATAATATTGTATAAATATTTTTCTATTTTATAATTATTTAAATAACATGCATTATATATAAAAATTGTTTATATTAATAAACTTATTAATATAAATTATATTTTTATTAATAAATATATGAATATAAATTATTAAAACATAATTTTTTCTATATTATGCATTTATTTATATTCTGTTAAAATATAAAAATATCAGATATATACTTGTATTTATATTTTCATAATTTATATTTATATAAATAAAATATTTGTATTTATAAAATATAAGTATAAAATACAAGTATTTATATTTTAATATTAATATTATATTTTCCATTCATGTCTTCATAATGAATGTTTAATATTCTGTCATGTGGGTATAACACAATTTTTGCTTAAACTTGCAATTATGCAATTATATTTTTAGTGTTCTCACAGTATTTATCTTTATAAGTGATTTTGTAAAAAAATATCTTCAGGTGAAAAATTTTGTACAGATTTATACTAAGTGAGGCAAAGCTCATTTTCAAAAATGTCATTTAAATCTTACGTTTTCTAGTTGTCTTATTTTTTCTTTTATTCTTTTTACTGTGGTTCTTTCTGTAAGTTGTCAAATATACAACTGGACAAAAAGTTATCCTAATCCAGTAATCAGGTCATCTTTGTGAGTTTAGGGAAAGAAAAACTTTTCATCTATCCTCAGGTTCCATGGCTGGAATCTGTAAATTAAACTGAAAAAAGAGGAGAAAAAGTTTACATGCAAAGGAGCTTCACATAGAAAATGTAAGAACCTAAAGGAGTGGTTAGACTTGGGGACTTATGTGGTGTTTTAACAAATGGCAATACATTGTGGAAAGTGACTAGACAAAGAAAAGAGATTGTGGGCTTCCAGAGGCAGTAAATTATGGAAAGGTAAACATATGGGGCAAACTAGTGATTAACAAGGGTTATTTAGTAATGTTTGCTTACGTGGACTCATTTCAATGCCATCTCAGGAGGGAGTCATCTCTGAAGTCATTCTTCTTTTCCTGGTTCTGGAGAGGGGGACACCAATAAAAATGGAAATGTATGTCTTGCATATAGTTAGATGGAGGAATCCAGGCAGCTCTTTCTAAATCTGCTCTTTCTCAACTGTCGTTGGCTCAAAATAATCCTTATGCCAATGTAGCATATTTTGAAATGGCATGGTCTGATCCCTGCCATGAGTATGATAATCACATTTCAACAGAATTTGGATTCTGGTCAGAGATTTTAAAGCTTATTTAAAGAGCAAAACAAAATGAATTAAACTCTTTCTAAGACATTTGTTAAATGCCCAAAATATGTCAGATGCTGAGCACACCGAGATGGTGCTAGAGAAATCAAGATGAATGAAACATAGTCCCTGTCTGTGAAAGCCTTCTGATCTTTTATTTGGCCTGTGTGGCATGTTGATTGCAAAAAGGGACATACTTTTTCCCCTCATGTAGTCACAGCATTTATGGCACTGAAGCACTTTATTTCTCCACTCTTGAGTCTTGGATGGCATGTGACTTGCTTTTGTCAATGAAATGGAACAGAAATGGTAGTATGCTGGTTCCAGCTTGAGCTTCAGAGACTGGGTGCGTTTGGCAACACCTGGGAACCTTGCTATTGACATATAAACAAACTTAAGCTAGCCTGCTGCAAGATCAGAGATCACACAGAGCAGAGATGAAGTGGCCTACATAGGCAAACTTGAACATCTGGCCCCTCGCCAAGCTCACAGTGGACCTAAACACATGCCATCTAAGGCCAGAAGAACTGCCCAAATAAGTCTAGAGTTGTGCACTAAATAAAGGTCATTTAGGAAGGCTGGTAACACAGAATATACTAATTAATACAGCCTGTAAACCAGTCGCAGCAACGTGCTTGGTGTCATAATAAAGGAAAAGACAAGAAGCTGTAAGCTGTTGGCTTGTCCTGCTTCAGCTGCTTTTGATCTTGTTGACAACAGTTTAAGATAATGAGGGTTGAGATATCTTGAAGACAGAACTTTCTATAAAGGAGTAAAAACATTCTGCCAAAGGAGAGTCTGGTGTATTTTTTAAAACAATTTTAACTCCTCACATGTGCTTTTCCTGGGCTGCGGTGCAGGGTTACTCAAGCAATAGTGGAAACTGTTGTTGAACTGAGCTACAAATTCTCGTTTTGGGATCTGGTCATGGGTGATTATTGATGGTGCCAAGGAAGTAACTGCATAGGCATTCTGGCCCTGAGAGGCAATATTACTGAGCCATCAGGAATTCCTGATATGCCCAACTTAACAAGGTTATCCAAACAGCTCTTTTGTGCTCCAAGCAGTAGCATTGAATTTGCAGCTTTGATTCAGTTAAGCCAGCATCCTCATGCTCTCTGGGATTCATCTCTTTGATAAGCCTATAAAGAATTCTTTCTTTCCCAAACCTCTCTGTGTTCCCACAAAACTTAGCAACCAACTGGACGTTTCTTCCAGACTCCCGTTTTCTACTATATCAATGCCACTCAAATTTTAATGTCCATAGGAGTCACCCACAGATCTTGCTAAAATGCAGATTCAGATTCAGTAGGTCTGGGGTAGGGACAAAGAATTTGCATTTCTAATAAGTTCCCAGATGCTGCTGCTACTGCTGCTCCCAGGATAACACATTGACTGTTAAGGTAGCACATAACAGATGAAAGTATTGCTACTAACCAAAAGCTAGTTAATAGGTAACCTAGAGTGCCTGATCGCAATTAAAACTTCCCGCTCTCATTCATTCATAGTCAAGTGAACAGGCATTCACGGAGAAAACAAAGAATTAGACTAATTTTGACAGTTCTGTACTATGCATAAAGTGTATTCCCAAGTAGAGCATCTTTTTAAGTACTCACTTGCCAGAAGCCACTTATAACAGCGTGTGGTGGCAGGTCATGACATAAATGCCAGAACGTCCCCTCCCATTTTCCTCTTCCCTGTTTTATCCCTGACTGTTCTATTTTTGATTATCCCTATTCCATTATTTCTGTCTTGTATAGCTCATCTAAATTAAAACATTCTTGGCTAATTTTCCCAACTCCTATTTAATTCTGTAGGCTCTTGGAGCTCCCACACCTATAGTACCACATTTTATAGTTGCCTTATTAGAATATGGCTGATTTTGATTTCCGACACCTGCTTTATCTCAAAGATGTCTTCATTTTAAAGTGCAGGCCTTAACTCTCTATCTGGCCATGCCTCCAGTAGTATGGGTACTTAATGCTCTAAGTGGATTGCGGGACCAGCAGCATTAGCATCACCTGGGAGCTTATCAGAACTGTAGACTCTCCCACCCCACCCCAATCTACTACATCAGAGTCAGCATTTTAGCAAGATTTTCGGATAATTTTTATTAAAGTCAAAGACGCTCTAGTGTAGAAATTTCAAAACACCTAACTATACCTGCAATGTGCATTTCAGGGCAACTATCACAGTATGAAAGAAGAAAGACTGGGTTTCAAATCTCCTCCTTCTAGTCACTAGGTGTGCAATCCTTATGCCCAAGGATAGGTAATAGAGATAACAGCTACTCATAGAGTTGTAAGTGACAATAAAGTAAGCTAAGAGATACAAAAACATCTTGACCAGCTCCTGGCACATTAGTGAGATGGGATAACTTGTTTTGTTTAATGAAAGATAGAGATGAAAAAGTTTGAAGGACACTCTTGAGATTTATACACTTAAGAATAAAATGTTGGAATAGAGCTGATCATTGATAAGCCGTATTTTATAAGTACAGAGTAATATAGCTATAATTCTTAAGAATGTGCTTATTAGCTTGGCGTGAAATGACTTTTTTCCCTCAAATGTAAAGCATATATTTTAGGTATTAATGCTATAAACACTTGAATAGTGCTAGAGATGTGAAATCAGAAACACATTTACTTTGCCATTGTTCAAAAAGTCATGTGGCTGCTTCGTGCTCACAAGTCTAGCATGACATGCTTTTCCAATACAGAATGTAGATGTTTAAAGAGCCAAATTACGGTTAACTATGGTGATATTTTGATGGAAATTACTTCTAAGCATCCAAAATCAATGGAGAGTTTAAACAAACTCACTTGGAGTTTAAAGTTTCCTTGGAGTCCTATTTATGTGGCCAAGATATGTAGGTCTCCATTCCAAATGAGGTTGTACTTGAGCAATACTAATCACTTATAGAACTAAGTTTTGAATATCTTAAAATCAACAGTAAATGAAAAACTCAGCATGATCACTCATTTTAATGCATAAAAAAATCAATACAAAGATTTATATAAAGCTTTCTATAACCTTAAACCAAGGCAAAAAAGTTAAGGGCCTGAGATGCAAATATATTTTTATATCTTGAAATCAGCAATAAAGGGAAAAAAAATCCCTTCAAATTATCATTCACTTCAACATATCTCTTTCAAATATCAGATTGAATATAGAGAAAAGATACCATGTTGCTTTTAAATGCCACAATTATAGTCCATTAAACTACTTCATTGATTATCCCTGTATTTCCTTTTTATGCTAACAGAATTAAAGAGATAAATCTGTCTTTTTTTCCCCTTCTTTTTCATAAACAGATCTGTTTTAATTTCAAATTACTCTAAAGAAAATATGACACTCTGGGAAATTTTAGGATGTCTATCAAAAGTATCCAAGTTGCTCTTTGTAGAGGCAAACTTTTGAAACACCTGCCATATCAGCTGTTAGGCTAAATCACCTAAAATTGCCAATATTTGAACAATTTTTGACCACAAATATGGCAATTTTATGTGTTTCAATATAATAGTTTCCTGTTTGTACACTCTAAAAAGACATTCCATGTTGACATTTTCTATTTACTGTGATTTCAGGTAGAAAAACAGATTTTTAAATGACCAAAAATTTGTTATTTTCTGATCCAATTTTTGGCATTCCTTGGATCACATAAATTAGAAGTCCTTAATTTGCATATAAAATTACGTGGTAAGTAGAATATTCTTACACCGTTCTGACTAATGCTTAGTAGTTACATCAGCAGACCTGAGGTAGAACATGCCTTTATAATTAGTAGGGAGACAAAATAAGGAAATACGATGTTATTTTAAAATGTTTCATTTGGAAAAAATTAAACAATAGAATGACTTTAAAAATCAACTTCTCTTCAGGTAAATGCTTTGAGAAAAGACTCTTACATGTGAAATAATTACATTTGAAAAGCTTGAATACCTTCTCATGCCCTTAACTCTATAACTCCAGTTTAAATGGTTGAATGATGAACAAAGTTATCAGAATTTTGCTCAATAAATAGTTGGAATGTGTCATAGAATAAAACAGATTCAGTCCATGATTCAATCCTTTTGTATGTGTTGTCCAGCACTGTGAAAAGTGTTGCTTTTAATGATTATACAGAGAAATGGGAAAATACTGAACTGTCCTCAAAGCCATTAAGGAGATTTAGTCATGTTCAGCAGAGCATTAGACGTTTATGTATTTCATTGCTTCTCAATTTCCTGAAAACTTGTAAATTGCTGATGCTTACGAGATGATGGTACACAGAATTAACTTAGATGTGGGCTAACCAAAATCTATATATACTACTGTTCTGAATAATGAACAAGACATTCTTCTGAAAAGAGGCCTGTAACACCCCATCTCTTTCAGGCGATAAATTAATTTCTTGGCCTTCAGTGTATGTGTCTATGATTCAAAGTCTTACAAGTTAGAAAGCACCCTTAGAAGGTGCAGAGACTCACCTGCCAGACTTGGCAGTAGCCTATTAAGCTCCTCACTCTAATTAATAAAACAACATCTTTCAGCCTGCTCTGCAGTGGGACAGAAAGTTTTCTTATATTTAATGAAATATTAGTTTTCTTATATTTCTGCTTCTGGAGAAAAAGCCTTCCTACTGAGTTTTCAGAGACAGAGGCTCAATTTTCAGGTGAGCACAACAGACAAGCAAGTCCCAATCATTTAGAGGAAACTGATCCCAAGCCCACTACTTTATGTAAACATACCACTATTGGTTCTAAGTGGAACATTTTTTTACGTTTCAAGGAAAGTTAAGAAGAAATAGTAACTGGTGTTATCAAAGGTTCATCTGTCAAAAAAGCCAATGCATTTAAACTGAATACAAAAGCAAGCAATGCACCTGTTAGCACATATTATTATTTCTTTATGGAGCAGTAAATCCTCCCTCTCAAGCAATAAAGTATTCTTTGAAGAATATCTAAACATGTCAGAAGGGTAGGCAGATCTGGCCTGAACAAAAGTCTACACAAATTTATGAACATTTCAGCCCTTTAAGGGGAAGAGAGAAGATATATTATAAAGCAACAACCAATGGGAGAAAGAGCAAACGTGAATTTTGCTCAAAACATCCAGGAAATAAATACTTTGACACATTACCTGGTCCAGTTGTATTCAACATAAGTTCCACAGACCTGCACTGCTGCAAGAACTGTTTCTTACAAGTCTTCATAGAGATTAGTACATAAAATTACAAACTCATATAACAATGCAACTCTATTTTATGTCTGTTGAATCTCACAATAATATATTTGGTCTTGAATTTTATCTTATTTAGTTTTTAGTACCTCATTTATATTGTATTTTATAAAAATATTGGTCCACAATGGATTGGAAATTTTTTTTAAAAAATAAATGAACAGTAAGCAAACGAAATGGTACTTGTTTTGATTCGTTTTTTTACAGAAGTTCCAGACAATTTCTGGCTTCCAAGTATAAGTTCTTATTTTAGGTCAGGCACTGCTAGGCACTGTGTCCTATTTTTAAAAGTACCAATAAAATTTGTATGACTTCCCTTGGCATTCATTTTAGTATTTGGTGCCCTCACTATTAAGAAAGCCAGACTTACGAGAAAAGCAGATTTATGATGCACTATGATGCACCATCGTGCCACTGATAGACATGAGAACAGCCCACCACATTCTTCCTAGTCACTTCTCCATTACCGAGAAGTCCCTTAGAAGGTTACCTGTGTTTTCTATGCTCATCTTCCCATCCACCTAGCTTCTCCCTTTTTGCAGAGGAAAGGGTAAGAAGAACAGAGAAAGTGGAATTGACTGATTTTTGCCTGACTTAATTTTTTTTTTTTTTTTTTTTTTGAGACAGAGTCTCGCTCTGTCACCAGGCACCAGGCTGGAGTGCAGTGGTGCAATTTCGGCTCACTGCAACCTCCGCCTCCCAGTTTCAAGCAATTCTCCTGCCTCAACCTCCCGGGTAGCTGGGACTACAAGCACACACCACCCATGCCCAGCTAATTTTTTTTGTATTTTTAGTAGAGACGGGGTTTCACCATGTTGGCCAGGATGGTCTCAATCTCTTGACCTCGTGATCCGCCCACTTCGGCCTCCCAAAGTGCTGGGATTACAGGCTTGAGCCACCATGCCCGGCCACCTGACTTAAATTTTAACATAGTTTAGAAAATAAGCAGCCCACCACTGAATTGATCATATATTGTTTTCTTCTAACTACCATGAGGCTGGAATCAGAATTGCTTCATCCATATTTACGATAATATCAAAAAGAATAAAATAATTAGGAACAAATCTAACCATGAAGGTAAAAAGATCTGTACACTAAAAACTATAAAACATTGATGAAAGACATTGAAGAAGACATGAGTAAGTGGAAAGATATTCTGTGTTCATGGATTGAAGGAATTAATACTGTTAAAATGTCCATACTCTTCAAAGTAATAAATAAATTCAAGGCAAACCCTATCAATATTCCAATGGCTCTTTTCACAGAAATAGAAATAAAATTCTAAAATGCCTAGGGAACCACAAAGGACTCTAAATAGCTAAAGCAATCTTGAGAAAAACAAAATTTGAGGAATCACAGTACCTGATTTCAAATTACATTGCAAACCTATAGTAATCAAAACATCTTGGAACATCTTGGTACTGGCATAAAAACAGGCACATGAACTAATGGAACAGAACAGAGAGCCCAGTAATAAACTCAATGAAATACAAAATAACTAGTTCTCAATAACAATACCAAGAAGACACGGGGAGAAAGGATAGTCTTCAATAAATGGAGCTGGAAACTGGATATTCACATGTAGAATAATGATGCTGGACTCTTATGCCACACACAAAAATCAACTCCAAGTTAATTAAAGACTTATATATAAGACTTGAAATCATACAACTCCCAGAAAAGAAAAAAGCAGGCGAAAAGCTGCTATTATCAAAAATACAGAAGATAATGACTGTTGACACGGTTGTAGAGAAAATAGAACCCCTGAGCACTTCTGGTGGGAATGGCCACTGGTACAATCACTATGGAAAACAGTATAGAGATTCCTCAAGAATTAAACATGGAACTACCATATGATCCAGCAATTCCTATTCCTCCATATGGTCAAAGCAAATGAAATCAGCACTTTGTAAAGATATTTGCACTCCCATGTTTAACGCAGCATTATTCACAATAGCCAAGATATAAAAACAACCTAAGTGTCTGGCAACAGATGATTGGATAAAAGAAATTGTGATACATGCACACACAAGATGGAATATTATTCAGCCTTAGAAAGGACGGAGGTCCTGCCATTTGCAACATGAGGAATCTTGGGACATTATGCTAAGTGAAATAAGCCAGACACAGAAAAGAAAACATACTTCATGATCTTTCTTATATGCAGCATTTTTAAAAAGCTTGAGTACGTAAAAATAGAGTAGAAGGGTGGTTACCAGAGGGAGGGGGAGATGGACAGATGTAGACAAAAAGGTACAAAGTTGCAGTTTTTCAGATGAATAAATCTAGAGTAGATCTAATGTTCAGCAGGTGGATGGACTACAGTTCGTAGTATTGTATGCTGGAAATTTGATGAGAGAGTAGATTTTTGTGCTCTTGCCACACACACAGACACACACACAGAAGGATATGTTAATTAGCTTGACTGTAGTAATCATTTCAATGCAAATATGTATATAAAATATGATGTTTTACATATATATATATATAATATATACAAAAGGCCGAGCAAGGTGGCTCATGCCTGTAATCCTATCACTTTGGGAGGCCGAGGTGGGTGGATCACAAGGCCAAGAGATCAAGATCATTCTGGCCAACATGGTAAAACCCCATCTCTACTAAAAAATACAAAAATTAGCTGGGCATAGTAGTGTGCGCCTGTAGTCCCAGCTATGTGGGAGGCTGAGGCAGGAGAATTGCTTTGAACCCAGGAGGCGGAGATTGCAGTGAGCCAAGATTGCGCCACTGCATTCCAGCCTGGCTCCTGGCGACAGCAAGGCTCTGTCTCAAAAAAACAAAACAAAACAAAACAAAACAAAAACCATACACACACACACACACACAAACACACACACACAAACACACACACACACACACACACATAAAAAAATAATTTTATTAAAAGAATGGTGGTATACAAAGTCTGCAAGAAGTTTCCAAACACTTGAAAGAGGTACTTTTCCAAACAGGACAGAACAGGGGCATAGCTTCTGTATTGGAGGCAAAGGATGTATCTTGAAATTTGGCTGATTGCAATTGCTTTGTCCTTCAATCCAGACATCAAGGGTTCTCATTGCTTTACCACCAGTAGAATCTTTTCCAAAGGCAGTGGCTGTTATTATGCACCAATTAACCTTAATTAAGACAGTTCTTGTGTAACAGTGCACCCAGAGAGTTCACTAAACAAACAGCTTGACAAACACTGGCATTTAAAATCTTTTCCAAACATGTCACTTTCTTAATTAGGTAGTCAGGTTTCGAAAACTATATTCACAGACATTATTTGAGAAATGAGAGCCGGGAAGATGGAGCCAGTTCCGCTTCACACTCCTTAAATGCATTGGTTACAGCAGAACTTGCTGCTAGAAATGCACCCATAAAGCAGCACCAGGAAGAACATAGCATTTGTTCCAGATGGGCAGCACAATGGCAGCAAATTACTGAAGTTAGTTTCATTTTCCAGGGAAAGATTAGAAAATAAAAGGAGAAATTTTATGGAAATAATGAAAGGACTTACTATTGATCTTTTCCCTGTTTGTATTAAGCTGAAAGTCACACATACATTATATATTTACTAGAAAATGCTGACAAATTTGGTCTTTTAAACTATGTCTTTGACAGCTTGATAATATTGGATCCTATGATTAAGAGACCTATTTCCATTCATTCAAGTAAGTATTTAGCATATTCAACAGATTTTTTACATTGAAACTGCAGTTCTTATTTCATTTTTTGTTGCTTTTGTAAGTGAAATATTTTTTCAACATATTTAATTTTATCTTGAAATATTTTATTATAAAATTTATCATACAAAAATGTAGAGAATATGCATATATAGCATTTAAAAATATATTACAGTACTTATATATTTTTATAACACCATCTTAACAAGTAGAACATTAATATTCAGTTTAAATTCAGTGCATTCTCTCCCTAATTGCACCCATTTTCTGCCTTCCAATTCAGAAGTCTTTTCTAAATCTGTGCTAACCATCTTCATTATATTTAGGTGTGTATTCTACACCTATG
Source organism: Sapajus apella (assembly GCF_009761245.1). NCBI lineage: Eukaryota > Metazoa > Chordata > Mammalia > Primates > Cebidae > Sapajus > Sapajus apella. The sequence continues at coordinate 14,617,455 of NW_022436973.1, read as the reverse complement.
TGTATTATAAACATAAACTATGTGCAATTCTGCACATTTTTGGCATTTATATTAGTGGAATCATGCTGTAATATTTTTATTATTTAATTTTTTCTATTAACGTACTTTTGACATTCATCCTAATATATGTAACTCAACTTTGTTTTCACTGCTATAAGTTATTCTGTCATGTGACTGTATCTTAAACCATATAATTATTCACTCTAATGACATAGAATATCTGGATTGTGTAGCAGGCAGAATTCTGGGATGTGCCTCAAAATAATCAAATCCTGGTGTACAGATACCTTCTCCCACTTACTGGATCACACAACAATCTAGGCGCTGCTGTGACGAGACTTTGCAGATGTAATTACAATCCCAAATCAGTGGATTTTAAGTTGAGAAGATGATCATAGATGGCCTAATCTATTCAGATGAATTCTTAAATAAAATCAGAGAGATTCAAAGCAGGATATAGTCACATGGCAAGGAATTGCTGGTATCCTCTAAAGCGGAGAGAGGTCCCCAGTCAACAGCCAGCAAGCAAATGAGAACTCCAATCACACGTTTGCAAGAAGCTGAATTCTGCCAACTGTAACACAGCAACTTGAGAGAGAACCCCAAGCTCTAGAAAGAAATAAACACAGCCCAGCCAACAACTTGACTTCAGCCATGAGTAGCAAATTCAGCTAGGCTGAGCTCAGACTTCTGACCTCTAAGAAGTGTGAGATGATAAACATTTTAAACCATGTAATCTGTGGTTATTGGTTAAACAGCAAAGGGAAATCAATACAGGCCATTTTCATAATTGTGCTATTTTAGACAATGCTGCTCTTAACATTTTTGTATGTTACCTAGTACACTTGCGCAGGAGTTGAAGTCATATACCTAGAAATAGAACAGGATTATGTAGTTACATGATACACACATTACTGGATAACCTCAAATATATTTTCCGAAGTAATTTCAATTTATATGTCCACCAGCAGTCATGAGAGTTTCCTTTACTTCATACACTTCCTCAAGCATGGGATTGGCAGGATTTAAGTATTTGCCAGACTAGTGACTGTAAAATAATATTTAATTGTTGGTTTTAATTTGCAATTCTCTGATTTATTAATGACACTGAGTATTTTTTCATTGTCATGGCTTTTTTGCCACTTACATTTCTCCTCCTAAGAAATGCTTTTTCAAGGGACTTATCCTTATTGATTCACAGGAATGGTCAATTATTTCCTCACTAATCTGCTGAGCCCATTTGAATTATATCAGTTCAGATTCCTGAGTCTACATTTGGTTATCTGTTATGTGCCCATGGTAGAATGTTTGTTTATTTCTATGACAATATCATACTTTATTACTTTTATACCCACTTACCTATCTCTAATGCAGCTTGTCTTTATGGTTATTTGGAGCCCTTTGCTCTTCCAGATGCATTTTGGACCACACTTGTCAAATTTTATTTGACAAAATTAAGATACTATTTTAAAATGGTATTTATTTCAACTATATTGAATCTGTAAGTCAATTTGGGAACAAATGGCATCTGTAATACTGAGAGTGAATCTTTCTACTCATGGAAACAATATGTTTGTATATTTCGTTCTTCTTTAATGACATTTTTTAAAGTTTTATAATTATTTACAAAAAAAATCTTCCATTTCTTTTGTGAAATGTTGTCCTAGATACCAAACACATTAATTACTATTGTATATGATGTCTTTTTTTAATTTTTATTTTTTTAAGTTTTATTTTAAGTTCAGGAGCACATGTGCAGAATGTGCAGGTGTGTTTCATAGGTAAACATGTGTCATAGGTGGTTTGTTGCATATATTATTTCATCACCCAGGTATTAAGCCTGTTATCTATTGGTTCTTTTTCCTGGTCCTCTCCCTCTTCCCACCCTTTACCCTCTGGTAAGGCCCAGTGTGTGTTGTACTCCTCTTTGTTTCCATGTGTTCCTCGCCATTTAGCTCCCACTTGAAAGTGAGAACATGTACTGTTTGCTTTTCTGTTCTTGCTTTGGTTTGCTAAGAGTAATGGCCTCCAGCTCCATCCACATCCCTGCAAAGGACATAATCTCATTATTTTTTATGGCTGTATAGTATTTCATAGTGTATATGTATCACAGTTTCTTTATCCAATGTATCATTGGTGGGCATTTGTGTTGAATTCACGTATTTGCTATTTTCACACCTTTGCTGCAATCAACATATACATGCTGCATGTGCCTTTATAATAGAATGATTGATCTTCCTTTGGGTATATACCCAGTAATGGTATTGCTGGGTCAAATGCTATTTCTTTCTGTCTCTAGATCTTTGAGGAATCGCCACACTGTATTCCACAATGTTGAATTAATTTACATTCCCACCAACAGTGTAACAGTATTCCTTTTAAACAACTAAGTTGCCAGAATCTGTTATTTTTGGTCTTTTTGGTAATAGCCATTCTGACTGGTATGAAATTGGTGGGTTTGATTTGCATTTCTCTAAGGATCAGTGATGCTGAACCTTTTTTCCTGATTGTTAGCCACATGTATGTTTTCTTTTGAGAAGTATCTGTTCATGTCCATTGCCTATATTTTAATGAGGTTGTTTTTTTTTTCTTGTAAATTTATTTAAGTTCTTTATAGATGCTGAATATTAGACCTTTGTCAGATGCATAGTTTGCAAAAATTTTCTCCCATTCTGTATGTCTGTTTACTCTATTGATAGTTTCTTTAGCTGTGCAGAAGCTCTTTTATTAGATCCCATTTGTCAATCTTTTCTTTTGTTGCTATTGCATTTGGCATCTTTGTCATGAAATCTTTGACTGTCCCTATGTCCTTAATGGTACTGCCTGGGTTTTCTTCTAGCATTTTTATAGTTTGGGGTATTTAAGTCTTTAATTAATCTTGAGGTTTTTTTGTTTTGTTTTGTTTTGTTTTTGAAAGGGTCTCACTCTGTTGTTCAGGCTAAAGGGCAGTAGCATGATCTCAGCTCACGGCAGCCTCAATGGCCCAGGCTCAGATGATTTTCCCATCTCAGCCTCCAGAGTAGCTGGGATTACAGATGTGCACCACCATGCCTGGCTACTCTTTGTATTTTTAGTAGAGACAGGGTTTTGCCATGTTGCCCAGGCTGGTCTTGAACTCCTGGACTCAGGCAATCCACCTGCCTCAGCCTCCCAGAGTGCTGGGATTACAGGCATAAGCCACTGAACCCAATCTTGACTTGATTCTTTTATATGGTGTAATGAAAGGGTCCAGTTTCATTTTTTCATATGGCTAGCCAATTATATAGTATCTTTTTAAATTGCATTTTTCTAATTGTTTGTGGATAACATTTGGAAATAAAGTAGACTTTGTGCATTATACCCAGAAAATTCACTGAAATCTTTTTTAAAATCTAGTAATTTTCTGATAGAAAATGTTCTTTGAGACAATCATATCTTGGGGAGACCATAAAAATTTAGTTTCATTCTTTCTAATTTTTTCATATTGGATTTCTTTTTCTTGTCTTATTATACTGGCTAGGACCTCTGACCCATGCTGGATAAAAATGTTAGTAGCAAATGTCCTTGCCACTCTCCTGATTTTAAAGAAAATACTTTCAAATGTTTCGTTACCATAATGGTTAATTTTGTCAAGTTGGCTGGGCCACAGTGTCCAGGTATTTGATAAAACACTATTTTGGATGTTTCTGTGAGTGTCTATTTCAATGAAATAAATATTTAAATGGGTGGACTCTGGGTAAAACAGATTGCCCTTCTTAATGTGAGCGGGTTTCATCCAGTCAGTTTTAAGCCTGAACAGAACAAAAGACGAACTTTGCCCCAGCAAAGAAGAATTCTGCCAGCACATAAACAATAGATTTGAACTGCAACATGGGCTGTTCTTCAGGTCTTTGGCCTGCCACCCCACCCTACAGGTTTCAAACTTGCCAACCTGCATAATTGTGTTATGCAGTGTTATCCAATTCCTTAAATCTCATGTATGTTATCCAATTCCTTAAATCTTATGTATGGGTGTGTGTGTGCACATGTGTGTGAGGGAGACACACACATACACAAACACCCTCATTTTATTGGTCCTGTTTCTTTAGAGAATCCTAACTAATACAATCATTCAAAAGATTTTGTAGTTACTTGTTAAATGGAAATGTTTTGTGAGTTAAGAAGTTCTCTTCTATTCCTATTTTGTGAGAGATCTTTCTAGTTGGATTTTGTCATGAATGGTTGTTAAATTTTGTCATTTTAAAAAAATCTATTGCAATGATTATAAACCTGTTGTACTTTCCATTTTCAAAATCCCAGTATAGTGAATTATACCATGGAACAATCTTACATAAAAGCAACAAATCCAAGTTGGTCAAGATGTATTATGCCCTTTGTTTTGTTATACAATACTGGATTCAATTTTTATTGATTTTGAGTGGAAGGTGAATAATTTGCATTCATTTCTATGAAGGATTTAATTATAATTTTCATTTATCCTGCTGTCCTACCCTGATTATGGTACTAATATGTTATTACCTTCAAGTCATGAGTTTCAAAGTATCATCTCTTTTTAGTCCTTGAATGAATTTTCTTAAATGTAGTTATCTATTCCTTGAATACTTGTTATAACTATCCTTTAAAAGTAAGTAGGGTAAGAAAAGTAAGAAAAAGGGAATTAAAATGTTCTATATTCTAGAAACATTCATATTTCTTGTAATTTTATTTCAATTTCACTAAATTTTTCAATACATAGGAACCCGTTGCTCTATGATCACCTCTATTATTTTATTCTCTGCATCTTCAGAAAGGCATATTTTGCATTGCTAATGTTACTTATTTGGGACTTTTAGTCCTTATATATCCCATTAGAGGGTTGTCAATTTTTATGGTATTTTGATATAAATAGAAATTGATACTACTGATATTAACTATGATACAATCTTTTCACAAATTCCTGTTCTTTACTGCTTCTTTTTTGGTTTTTGTTTGTAATGCTTTATTCTGATTTGGTTACTTTTATTTTTATTTGGGTTTTGCTTTTTCTTAAGTTGAAATCTTAGCTCATTAATATTCAGTCTTCCTTCTTTTCTGGTATAACCCTTTGAGGTTATGATTTTCTCTCTAAGAACCATTATCTGTGTCACACAAATTTTAACACATAGTAGTTCTGTTTTTATTTAATGCCAATACATTGTTAAACACAAATAAAATCCTTTGTTTCTTCCCTTAGTCTATGCCAACATGTGAATGCCCCAAATGGGATTATTTTATGTGTTATTATCTTTTTTTATGTTGGGCTTTGCTTCTGTTTCAGGGCTTTGCCTTCCATATGAGACTAGTGACAGGTCCAAAGGCTCCCAGTCCACTAAGGAAATCTTTGATTGGTCTTTTGGCTGCAGGGATAATAGTTTACCTTTTTTTCATATCCTTTCTAAGCTTAATGATCATGCTAACTTCAGTAGATACACTTCCCAGCTACCAGTTACTGGACTAAGAAAATGCTGATCTTACCTTGACCATTCTACCTCCCTTGTTTCCACTATCAGTATCCTTTGATCTGTAAGTCTTTGGGTTCTGTCTTCATGCACATAACGTTAACATTATTTTCTTCCTGAACTTTTGGTCAAAAGATGGTGTCTTCTGGACAAGGCGGAAATGAAAGAAATGACCATTGCTGGAGGAAACAACAGGCCCCCTCCCTCTTTGCTGTGTCTGCCTGACAGGGATTTATCAGGCTTCTGTGAGAAGATCAAAGGCTGTGGAGAGCTGAAGGAAAGTCGCCTAATACCTTTTAAATCCTTTATCTTTCTTTTCAAACCTGCAATGTATGAGTATTCATTATACATAACTTGTATTCAAATTTATGCTATTCAAGCAAATTTTTGAATAGCATAAATTTTTATTTTCATCAATTTTTATTCTTTAAATATTTTCTAATCGTCTACATGTAGGTTAGAGTGAGCAGCCATTTGGAAGACTGGAATAATTTGTCCTGATACATGGACTTGCGCAAAATATTTTTCACTGAAGTAATAAAAATACAATTGTAGAAACATAAACATAAAAAGGAAAAACATTAGGAAGATACAGAGGTTTCTGTGAAGTCTGTGTTCTGTTGGGTCCTAGGAGAATCTTAGAAACAAGAGTTGGAAATTATTGTGTTTGAGCTTGAAAGTCACTTTAAATCCCAATTATAAATTCTCAAGAGAGAGGAAACGTATTGAGTGTGGCTTGGGATAGATGCCCATTCAATGTCTAATCAATGATAGCAACAGGGTGAGGACACAGGGTACGGAAAGAACTTTGGAGATCAATTGCTTTATGTGAGGCCAACAATTCTTAGAGGGAAAAAGGTAGCTCTTCATAAAGAAGATAATTGGTCCTGCAGTAAAATCTTGGTAATTTCTGCCAGATCTTATAAGGAAAGGAAATGAGCTAAAAATGATTAGATATAATATTATTCTATTTTATGGCAGCAAATGGAAAGTTAAGATGGGAATAATCAGCTTGTCTATAAAGAAAAGAAAAAAGGAACATACCAGAGTTGATATCAAATCAAATGGAGTAAACACAATAAAAATATATGCATGCCCTTTGAAACAATAATTAAAGATAAAATTCTAACACATATGGTGACAGCCTCAAATGTAAAGAAATAATGTATGAATATCACAAGCACTCAAAAGAAACAATACAAAGGTGAAAAACACATTATATGTAAACACAAAAATTTGGCTGGCCTTTGATTTCTTCTGTGAAATTTAGACGCCAAAACTACTCTGAGAAACATCTAAAGGCCTTGAGGAGAAAATCTGAGATTCCCATAACTTAAAACCAACCAAGTTTCCTTTCATGTCCATAAATCAAAGAAAGATATTTTCCTCCTTCCAAGTAGGGAGGAAGTGTTCTGTCAACTAAGAGAACCTGTTTCCTCAGCCAGTAAAGTTCCCACTCCTCCTCACCTGGCAACTCCTTTTTGTTCATTATCTTTCAGAATCAACTCCATGACAGTTTCTTTTCTGGTTTCTGTAACTAAAGCATGTTAGCGTGTTATTGTCTTTTGCAGAACAAAAAAATATTTTCTTTCACAGCACATTTCAGAGCCTGTATCTGTATTTCTAATGGGGTTCATTGTTAAATATCAGCCTTCTGTATTAAGTTATGAGACTCATGAGGGCACTGTTTCTATTTTATTCATTACTGTACACATAGTGCATGGTGCAGAGTCTGAGAGAACAGAGTTACTCAATGCATGTGATGGGAAGGGAAGGGAAAAAAGAGAAGGGAGTCATATCCCTTACTTTAATTGACGGTGGGAAGCCATGTAGAGGAAAAAGGACAGGAGCAGTAAAAGGCAGGAGGGTTGACTGCTGGTCTCAGGATCTGATTGGGGTTTCAAGAGCTCCACTATAAAAGATTTTATTCCCAGAGAGAGATGGAGGGAAGAGTTTGTGAAACCAAGGAAATAGAAGGAATAAAAGATGAGACAAGAATATTCCCAATAAAGATCCATTTCTTTCAGATGATTGTTTTATTGAATAAGTACAAATTAGTTCTGTGTCCAAAGAGACAGGTTTCAGATGATAATATGTCTTTGCATAGGGTGGTCTCTTCAGAGTTTTAAAGGAAAAAGAAAATGTTCTTTATAGTATGTCTGTTCTGTTTAACTTCAACCTTAGCAGGAAAACTATCTCTAGCAAATGACAGAATCCTGAAAATACTAAATTATCTCCAGCTTTCTTTGTAATGGGGGAGCTTTCCTTACCCATGTGAGCAGTTCTTGGCCTTGCCCTTCACACCACCACATTCCCTCTGGCTATTAAGGACCTCATTGTTGAGGTCAACCATAGTATGGATGTGCTTATAAGTGTCACAGAATATTGACCTTGAGTAGGGGGTTCGTTCATGCCAGTCCATTCAGAACAGGTTAGGCAAGTACCAAGGCATGAGTGGCATCCTACTACTAAGACATCCTTGGGTGCTGTGCTGACAATTGTTGTGGGCCTTCCAGTACCCACAGTGAGAGATGAGCAACTACGCTTGCTCTTCCAGCTGGGGAACATGCAGTGTTACCTCAAGATGGTGGTTCAATTTCCATGCATCTCTCAGCATTGGATACTAATAATGCATGGCTCTCAGGGCGGATTGCTTATACTTTTTGGGGTTCCCTTGGGTCAGGATTCTTACCCCAACCTCCTATAAACCCATATATAACTCACCTCACCCAGGTGAGGCTCCTCTAGCTTGGCTCTTCCTGGGTTTTTGCTTCTTCAGAACTTAAAATTCTTCATCATTCCCTTGCAAATTCCAGAATAGCATAATTATAAATTCAGCGTTTATAATTCCTACTAAAGTATTGAATATTTTAACACTTGCTAATTTTTTTACCCATGAATATTATATGTAGAATGTAGAAAAAAAAAAACAGAATAAACAAGGGAAGTAGATTTATAAGAAATTGTATTACCAATCAGTGATGATAGAGCAATGTTTTAATTTTTGTTATTTTAATTTTATATGTATTCTTATTTTTGTCAACTTAATTAATCCCATTTGACTAGAGTTTCCTTAAAGTCATCAGTTTCCATATTTGTTAGTTTTTCCTTAAAATTCTGTAGATTTTACATTTGTTAGCCTCAGGCCTATGTTGTAAGTGCTTACAAGTTCAGAATTGGCATGATTTTTCATTGGTTTGTTTTTTGTTGTTGTTCATGATTACAGGGTGTCCCTTTTTATTCTAGTGATATTGTTTTAAATTTTATTTTGTCAGACATTACTTTTCTTACACTAATTTTTTACTTAGTATTTATTTTGTTTTTCATGTTTTAAATTTTTCTATGTGTTTTTTTTTTTTTTCAGGTGTTTGTTTCTATGTCTTTATCTTACAAAAGCAGCCTATTTCAAATTAAATTTTATAAACTGTGATTGTTAATAGGCAAGTTTAAGTCATTTACATTTTCTGTGAGGCTAGTGGGGTTTATGTCTGTCACCTTATTGGTTTTGTGAGATGATCATGCTTTTTCTTTATTGCTGTTATTCTCTTTCTCTGCTTTCTGTTTGGTTGGTAAAATTTCCTGTTTTCTTTGTTTACTTTGCAATAAATGGTTTTGCTTATTTGTTTAACTCTGATTTCACAGCTGCCTTCTCTGGGGAGATCCTAACCTGGAGCTAGGCCCTCTTATAAGCAGCCATATTGGGAACATAGCAGAGCCGTGCTCAGATCCGTGGCCAAAGCTCCTGATCATGCAGGTCTGTCTGTGTGTCTAAGTTGCCACCCTTCTAGGGTACTCTACCCCCCAAGAAAGGATTGGCAGAAGAATTTCTCCTACATGTCCTAAGTGAGGATGTTCACTAAGCCCCTAACATCTTCTGCAGAACACTATTAGTCCTCTGCCGGGAGCAACCCAAACCCTGGAGCTACTGCCTACTTCACATTCAAAGTGCAGCAAAGTCTTACCTCCTGCTCTGTTCACCATTTTGTTTTTCTATTCTGTTCCTTGACTGTGAAAATGATTGTCTTTTATTGAGTACAGCCTTGTCTCTTTTTATGTATATTTTTCCCTCTTGCTGTGTAATTGGAGCAGAGATGCCATCTTGACCTGAAAACTCTGTGTTCTCCATCTAATTCTATGATTATGGCCTAACCACTGCTCTCTCTCTCTCAAGCAAGCCCTTTTGATTCTCAAAAGACTGTTTTGGAAGTCAGAAACATGAACATTGACTGTTTCTTCTTTTCATTTTCACTCGAATGATCTTCTTATCCTCAAAGCAATGTAGATTCCTCTAACTGAGAAGGGGAAAGGTCACAACAGAAAGGAAACAATAAAAAGCAAATGTTCAAAAATTACTATTTTGAGACGTTTTCTCTGTATGTCCTTAATGAGGTATATGCTTCAAAGCCCAGGTTAAGCCATTTATGTGTTCATGGATTTAAACATAGACTATCCTAGAAGCAACTACTGACACTGAATTAACGTGGCTTATTGACTTCTCCTAGCACCTTCTATTCCTTCCGCTGTATCAGTCTGGAAAATTTAAAAAGATAAAGAGGATAATGGGACCTTCTGTAGGCCCTGTTGCCTGTGGGGAGGGAGGAGCAGGAGGGAATAAAGTTTGCCATAATGGGAAAAGGAAGAGATGATAGAAGCAGATCTATCCCATGGCGACTGTGAACACAGGACTCCTTGTTGTCTGGGTTAGATAAAGAGATGATACCCGAGTAACAAGATATGACACTTTCAAATAGGTGAGGAGAATAAATGGTTTTGAAAAACTTCCTAACGCTTTAAAATATACACCTGCTGAACTGCCACTGTGCTCATATCCAAGACCTACTCACTTTTCATTCTCTTTGGGCTGACCTCCCATGAAATTCTTTTCTCTTCTAGAACATGCTGAATGTTCAGATGAACAAGATTCTTCACGGACTTTAAAGTCTGTGAAATGAGTCACACATATTATGGTACTCATGGATTATATAGGCCCATGGATCACTGAAGGCTTGACTAGGAAAAATTTTATCTCAATATATATTTTTAAAAGTAAGGATGTTGGAATGAAAGATAACAAATATTAAAGCAAAGCATAAGTAAAATTATTCCACTTTTTAAAATCATGTTTGGTGCATGATGTGATGTTCAATTTTTTTTTTGCATCAGCTCAGCTAGACTATACTATCTAGTCATTCAGTCAAACACTATTCTAAGTGTTACTATGAAGGTACACTACAGATGAGACTAACACCTACAACCAGCTAAATGTAAGTAAAGGAGACTGTCTTTAGTGGTATGGGTGAGCCTCACCCAATCAGCTGAAGAGCCTTACGAGCAGAAATGATGTTTCCATTAGAAAGAAAAAAAATTGCCTGTTATCTGCAGCTTCAGCTTGTACTCAAGAATTCTTGCCTGCCTTTCCTGATAGACACCTTGGATTTTGGCATTGCCTAGCCAGCTCTCACAATTATGGAGCCCAACACCCTGCAATAAATTTTTGATATATTTGTGTGTGTGTGCTTGTGTGTGTGTGTGTGTGTGTCTGTGTGTGTGTACATCTTGCTAGTTCTGTTTGTCTTGTGGAATGCTGACAGATACAAATTTTTATACTAGAAGTGGTTTGAGACAAATGAAACATTAAGAATGAGGTTCTAAATTGACTGAGTTTTTTGGAATTGGTTCTTTAGTTTGATTTGATTCAAAGGCACTAGTGACTATTTCCAGTGGTAAAGAGGGCGTTGATAATCCATGGCATGATGTCACAACAAAGATTTGCAAAATATCACCACAGGATACTTTTTATCAAATACCCATAAAAGTCAAGATTGTGGACAACTATGTATTTAATACTTCAAAACATTTCAATCAAACTAAGGCTAGTTGTTTCTAACTGCACTGGAGGAAATATAAAAGGAAATAATGCACCCAGGACTTCAAATTCCAAGCTCAAACTGTGTATAAGTTACTTGGAATGTTCTACATCTGTCCTGAAAGAAACCTCTATCTCTTATAGCTGCACAGTTGAGATTTCTGAAAACAAACCCAGAGTCTCATCCTGAGAATGGCTAAATTATAATTCAAATTGAATTTCAGCCTCACGGGTGTCTTCTGTTCAAATGAGGCCATTGATTGAGAAGCAATAGGCTTCCAAAAATTGGAATAGAGACGTATGGGAAGATCTTAGGGAAGCTGGGGACACTGAACTCCTAAATTCTGCTGAGTGTTCTTTACTAGCAGAAGAGAACATTCTATCACTAAGAAGGTTAACTTGCCTTGCCTGAAGAAGTCATAATAATAGCCTCTTCTGAAATAGTTGCTTTGAAAGACACTGCTGATCTCCCTCAGGACTCATCCTCACCATTCTTCTTTGTCTCTAGGCCTGTAACTAGATTCAAGTCCCAGTAGGTCCCAGGAGATGAGATACAAAGTGTGACTCAATATAAAGTACACTATACACTGAAAAAAAACAGCATAATTTTCCCAAATTATACAGACAGAAATTTGGGTAATATGTTTGTGAATGGATATTAAAGGTTTTGAATAACAGTGGAAGAAATATAAAGTTGAGGGACAGATGCAGTGGCTCACAACTGTAATCCAGCACTTTGGGAGGCTGAGGTGAGTGGATCACAAGGTCAGGAGCTTAAGACCAGCCTGGCCAAGATGGTGAAACCCTGTCTCCACTAAAAATACAAAAAATTAGCCAGGCATGGTGGCATGCACCTATAATCCCAGCTACTTGGGAGGCTGAGGAGCAGACAACAGAGCAAGACTCTGTCAAAAAAAAAAAAAAAAAAAAAGAAATATATATAAAGTTGAGTCAGGCTGGATTTACTGATATTGATGACCCACTAAGCAGAGATTCTGCTAGTTGATCATCATGTCCCTAGGGAAAAAAAAATAGATGAAAAATCTACTAATTCTTTTTTGCTTTGTATAAGTGGGAAGAGTTCTATGTTGACTAAACAGAGGTCTAATTTGAAACATGAAAACAGAGAATCATGTCAATTGATTCCAAGATTTGAGCCAATTTACAAACTCAAAGCACCCTGAATGAAGGGGAGGCCCCTATCCTCTTCAGGAAAGACTCTACTCCACTGCCAAAAATCTGTGCATTTTTACTAAAATAGATACGCTAGATAGGAATTTGCTTTCCCTAAACACAATATTTCTGCCAAAACCATAGACTCATAGAATGGCTTATTCATAATTATCATATTCCATATAAGATGCTTCTGATCAAGGCACTCGTTTCACAGCAAATGAAGTATGCAGCAGAGGTCTCAGGATATGAAATTCACCATATTCCCTGTAATCCTGAAGCAGCTGGCTTGGATGAACAGTAAAATGGTCTTTTGAAGATTCAGATAGAGTCTAATCTACTGGCTGTATTTTGCAGTCAGTGCCTAAGTTAGCATTCAGTATATGGTGGCAATTCTCCCATAGCCAGGATTCACAGGTCCAGGGATCAAGGAGTGGAAACGGGAGTAACATGACTCCCATCACTACCATTATTGCTGCTAGTGGACCACTAGCAAAAGCTTCCCCTTCTATCCCCATGACTTTATGCTCTGCTGGTTTAGAAGTCTTAGTTCCAAAGAGTGGAATTCTTCTATTAAGAGACAATGATTCCATTGAAGCAGAAGTCAAGACTACCACATGGCAACTTTGGACTCTGCATGACTCTGCATCAACAAGCAAAGAAGAATGTTGCTTGTTGACTTGGCTGATTAATCTTGATTACCAAGGACATTGAATTTCTATAATACACGGATAGTAAGAAGGCATATGTCTGGAATACAGAAGATCCTTCAGAGTGTGTCTTAGTACTACCATGCCCTGAGACAAGAGTCAATGGAAAACTACAACATCCCAATTAAAGCAGGACTGCTAATGACCCACACCATTCAGAAATAAAGATTTGCATCACTTTACCAGGCAAAGAACCTGACTAGCTGAGGTGCTTGCTGAGGGCAAAGAGAATATGGTAGTGAGAAAAGGTACTTAAAATACTAGCTATGCGACTGAAACCATGTGACCAATTGTAGAAAATATGACTTTCATAGTTGTATTTCTTCCTATTTTGTTATGTAAATGTGTGTATATATCTGTGGGAAATATTGTTGTTTTTTTTTCCCTTTTCTTACCCCTTATTATATAACATAAGATGTGTAACAGCCAACTTTACATCACTGTATTTAAGTTACAGGATATCATGGAAAAGAATGAACATTACCCAAGGAATTTGTATTTTACTCTGGAGAAAGACAGTATTTTCAGTTGTATGCAGAAGAGTTGTTATATGTTAGATAGAAGGATGTCTTTGTTGTTGTTTTCAAAATATTAAATATGATTTAAAGAGATGTGAATGGACACCAAGTTGACAAGGGAAGGACTGTGATGGTCAGTTTTATATGCTTAACTTAGCTAGGTTATAGTCCCCAGTTATCCAATCAAACACTAACCTGGCTCTACCTAATACAGATGGGCAGAGAATAAAAGAAAACCAAGTACTAAAATTTTTTGTTTTCCCTTCTATAAAAGCATTAGTTTTCTGAAAGAAGGGTAATATACAATACTGATTAACAGTAGGTGCTTTATATATACTGCCTTATATAATCTTTACTATGATCTGTGAGGATGAGTAACGGGAACACAGAGGGTAAAACCTAACTTGAAGTCTTTCAAGTAATAAGTTCAAGGTCAGGATTTAAACTCAAGTTATCCAGCTCCAAAATGCAACCCTTTTCCACTGAGATCGTGGATTCCCCCAATTATAACTATAGATTCCATCAATATTTGGCCACGAGGTGTGATTCTATGCAGACCGCCATAACCTTGGGTTCCAGTCTTGTCTTTTATGATTCCAGATCTTATTTATAGCAAATAAAATTGTTTTTGTTTTCTGTACCAAGTACTTTTTTCAATAGTGATTGGTTTTCATTTTTAATCGTCAGTTAGTTTTATTTTTGAACTCTAGCTGCAGGGAGCTGGCATAGTTTAAGGACAAAAAAGAATTGAAGCCACAGCCCAGCCATTCTTTCATTCATCGGTTGTAGAGTTGGGCAAATGACTTAAGTTCCGTGAGCCTCCATTTTATTCCTAAGTTATTTTTAAAAATTAACAATAATAAAAAATAGTAATCTTTAAATTGTTCACAAAATTTTTACAAGGATTTTTTAGATACCATAACTGAAGCTAGTGTATAAATTTAAGAATCGAGTTTAATATTTATCTTTCCTATTGACATACCATAAACTGCTTGATGGTGAGTTCTGTATCTCTCATTTTGTGCAAAGTAGTCACACAATGAGTATGGATTCATTTGGAGGAACAATAGGGGTTGACTTGTATCAATATTAGGTTATAAACTATATAAAGGTGGTGGTTACGTGTGGTTTTGATACTGTTGTATCTCCACTATCCACTATTAGTTTGGCACACAATAAAAATGAATGGCCATTAAAATGGCATAATGGCATAATTATGCAGTAGATTGATTTCCAGGGCATTTCAGTGATGGATGTTGGGAAAGTAACTTTGCTGTTTTGTCTATAACTTCCCTTTCCTCACGGTCCCTCTCAAGCTTTCACATTTGTGTTCATCATTAAATGTGTGTCCTTTCCTTGCTGCCCATCTTTCCCTTCCTCCTCCTCCACAGAGTATGCTCTCAGATGTTACCAGAGTCACAAGACTATAGGTTATAAAAGTGTGAAACGCCTATTGACTCTGCTCTCCTTTCCATCCCCAGAGAGTTCAGATATTAATATCTATTCATTTTCTATCATCTAGGAGATGTGAAGATGACTTGTTGAGAAAGCAATACATAGTTCAAATTATTGTCATGTCAATTAAGTGTCAGTAACAAAATCCCATTACACACTTGCAAAATGAGGGGAAGAGAGCCTTTAATTTTTAAGTCTCAATTTTTTGCCTACTAAATTAAGTTTTAGTAGAAAAATATTCAAAAAGGTCTAAAACAGTAAAGTTAAATATAGTCAGACATTTTTCTGGTAACATCCTTGTGAGAGGTATATAAGGGCTTAGATAGTTTGTCACCAGTAATTTTCAGTCACCTCTGTTCATCTCTGCTCTTTTCCAGTGCATTCTGCCTTACAACTTGATCTCTTGGGCAGCAAAGGATTGAGATAGAGCCACTCAGTGAATGGTATCCATGTTATGTTCCCTAGAACTCTTTTGTTGCCAACCCATGTACTCCAATCAAGATGAAAGAAAGGGAGGGGCGGGGAAGGGAGGGGAGGGGAGAGGAAGAGGAGGGGAAGAGAGGGGAGGGGCGGGGGGAGATAAAGAAGGAGGAGAAGTATTTAATTTTTATGAATAAGTTCATTCAGTATTTAGTGGTAAGGGAAGAGGTTTCCACAAAATTCTAAAATGCTAAGACATTAATTACTCATCCTAACATTCAATATGCTTCTGTGTTAAACTAATCATTTTGAAAAGGAGGAAGCAGGAAACAATGAGGCTTTGTAGCAAATTAATGTGGGAATGGTGGTTCTTTTCCTTTCCTTTCTTAGTTTTTAATATAAATACCCCATGACTCCTGGAATAGTTGGATAAGAACCCCCTCCCCATCAATAATTACCTAATGAGCCGTGGAGCATGCTCTCTCTTTTTCTCTCTCTCTCTGCCAAGTACTCTGGGAGAACAACGTGGGGTAGAGAATCACTGGCCCAGATGACTGGTTCCTGGGAAATGAATCCAGGCTGTTGAGGCGCTCCTGGAATGAAAGAGAATGAAACATGAGCCTAAGAAGGTTAGGTTTCACTCTGGAGAAAATCCAAGAGTAGTTCTAGGACCTTTTCACCATTCAGTCTCTAGGTTTGCCAAACATATGCTATGGGGTCCTCTTCTCTTGTGTTAACAAGCTAGACCCCAAGCAGTGAAGCTGCTGCTATAGAACAAAGGAGATATCCAAACCCACTCTGTTCTAAATCCATATTCCTGATGGCTGAAGGCACCAAAGCTAGAAGCAGTGTCTTCTGACTTAAACTTCAGGCTCTTGTCCCTGGACACATGACACTTCCAGCAATGCTGCCGGCTTGCGGAGGCTCATGGCAATCAGATCCCCTTTCTGAAACTGAGTTATCTCACCTATAAAAACTGAGTACTATATACAAAACTTATAGATCATTATTATATGAAGGCTTTAATATTGGCCAAAGAAAAGCCTGAGGAATTATTTTTTCCCAGCACGTTTACTTTATCTGGGAGTGGAGTGGGTTGGGATGGAGGGTAGGACTACCAGGATATTCCTGTGCCTGACTCCAGGGGGCAGCCGCTACTCGGGTAAAGGGAGGTCAACGAGACAACATCCAGGGGACCATGGGTCACCTTAGTTCTCTTAAACCCTGAGGTAAAGAGACAGTTCCACCAAAATGGACTTTTTAAAAGAAACATAAAATCCTCAGAAGTCATGCCCCATTTCTTAAGAAACTATGGCTCCCAAGAGATCCTCAGAACATGAAAATCATTGGTGAAAGGATAGTATTTCTCCTGAAGGGTTTTCCTTAGATTTTCCTGGATACGTTTTTGTTGAGAGCAGATTTATTTTTAACAAATGAACACACATGGCAACCTCTTTCTTGATGACAAGGACTTTTTATTTTTCCAAAATGTGCCTGGCAAGCCCCGGAGCCAGAGAAACAAGACTGGCAAGGCTGATGTTACACAATTCATTGCAAGTGATAGCCGAGGCTGGTCTGGTTTCCAGACGCCTCCTGATTCAACAGGGATGTGTTGCTTTGGCAGTTTGGAGTTTCTAACATAGATGTAGCAAATCGCATCTTCACTCCATTTTTCCATCTCATTAGTAGGAAGGAAGGAAGGAAGGTAGCTTAATAGCAGAGGACTTGGAGAATTCTAACAGAATTGCCAGCTTTCTTTTTTTCCTTTTTTTCCTATGTGGCTTTGACCCTGGTGCTTGCGGCAGAAGAAGCCTTTGAAATTCTTGAAGCTAGGAAGCTAAGGTTTCTGAAGGAATGAATATGCACGGCACATATAATCTACAATTTATTAGCCTGCTTCACTGGTCATTATTGAGATTTGATTGTAATGCTTAGTGGCGTTAACATCCTTTCCACATCTCCCTAACAACATTTATGGTCAGTAATAATATTAGTTCAGTGCTTGAGCTGTGCTCTGAAGAATGAATCTGCTAGAGCTCATCTTGCCTCATTACTTCTAACAGGGCTCCTGTAGTCATGTCACACTCCGGTGACATGCCAGACAGAACGACATCTTTTAAATATTATCTCTGACATATTTCATTTGAAATGCTAGCATTTCAATTAGTGCTATGTACCAGGAAGTGACAGATTCTGGAGGAAGCGTTACTTCTCTAGATGAACATAGTGATAGTAGGGTGTCACAACAATGTAGGGGGACCAGAGAATACTCCCGTGAACAATTCCACGAAAGCCTCTTTGAATTGTTTCCTCAGCCCAGGTGGACATTGTTGGTGCCCTGTTTGGATGTCCTCATATCCCTGTTATTGGCACTGTGCACCTGTTCCCCCAGTTTCTGCTTGCTTTGCTACTAATGGCTGCCTTCTGCTCCCATGGGCACTGCCTGCACACAGTTGGACTCTCACATGGCGCCCATAGCTAGTGACTGACTGGTACAAGACTGCAAAAGCCTGGCTCCTCCGCCTTAAGGCTGGGAAAACTCTGGGGTGTAATTTATGCTCCAGAGCCCCCAGCAGAAGCAAGCCGAAGTTGAGGTTTCACTTGAAATCACACTTTTGCTTGGCTTCTTCCCCTTCTTTTTCCTGCTTCCCACAATCCCTTATTGGCTGTTTCAGGGGATCCTTGCTAAAAAAAATCACTTGCCATGAAGGTTTGGCTCAGGGTCCATTTTGGGAATAACATCACATCAGATGCATCAGGCAGGATCTTGAATCTCCAGCTGCGTGGAAGCCTTATAACCATTCTGCTTCTGAATTTGCTCCCCTGCCATGGGAACATCTCCTAGCAGCATAAACTATATATTCTCCCCAAACACCCATGTCCCTCCTTCACCTCCACTGGAGGCAGGAGCTATTCCAGCAGCTTGGGCCTTTTATATAGGACAGCAGAAAGGAAATCAACACTTTTTTTTTCTTTTTTTTTTTTAAGAAAAGGGGTCTTGCCCCATCCCAGGCTGGAGTGCAGTGGTGCAATCATAGCTCACATCTTCAAACTCCTAGGCTCAAGCGAACCTCCTGCCTCTGTTTGCTGTGTAGCTGGAACTACAGGCATGCACCACCAAGCCAACACATTTTTAATTGCTTACTATTGTCATTAGTATTCATATTTCCAACTTATCTTCTCACCAACCATTTCAAGTATGTATTAATAGATCCATTTTACAGCTAAAGAAACTGAAATTCAGAAAGTTTATGAACAAATCCTACACTAAAAAATGTGTGGCTTTTAACCCAGGCTTTCAACTCCAAGTCCACTGAATTTTTCACATATTGTGCTACAGCGGCCCTACTGGCAACCAGTTCAAGATGTTTCCAATTAAATATAAGTAATGCTTAGATAAGGTCACATCATGATCATGTTTGCAGTAATGACAGAGACAAGTCTACTCCACAACCACAACAACTAGACAACCTCATTTTACTAATGGGAGTAACTAGTGGTTTTGTTGTTTTTGTTTTTGTCAATGACAACCTTAGCTTCACTTTAATTTTTCTGCCTCCTAGATGAAATTTGCCTTAATTTCTTGACAGCATCTAATCTAGAGCCAAGCCCTTGCTTTCTTAATTTCTCCTTAAATTCATCCAAAGCCCAACTCCATCAGAAGCCTCCCTCCAGTCCCCTTACTGGATTCTCCCAAGCTTCCTCTGAGTTCTGTTCTCCCTTTGCTGCAGCAAACTGATAAACCTAACTTTGCTGACTTCAGGTATGTTCCTGATGGTTTCATCATCCAGGTTTCATCACCTCCTCAAGTTGTTTTCCAAAATAATTTTGCATAAGATCAACTATGCTATTGATTAGCACCATATTTTATGAAACGTTAGCCCCTATTCATTGTAAAATATAAATGTACTGATAAAACCTTTAAAAAAATATACCGCCAATTAAACTACATTGAAATGCCTTATGTTAGTCCTGTGCAATGCACAAATCAGTCACATAAGCTTATCAGTTATTTATTTTTTATGTATTTCAGAGGATGTGGCTGTTTCTCCTGAGTTCAGTTACACTGGTTGGCATGGGATAATGTTTTTGTTTGTTCCTTGGTAACTAAACCTAACTGCTTTATCTGTGAGTAGTTTCCTTTCTTATAAACATAAAGCACTGGTATAGTTTTGCACGAAAATATGGGATTGCATTCATTCCTCCATCATCAAACATATGCTTCATCAATATCAAATTAATACTCCAACATCCTTCTGCATTTCTGCCTTCAAGATATTTTAAGGCCAAATTATTCATGGCAATTAAACAGAACCCAGATAGTAAAAACATTGTACATAAAACAAATGAAGTGGTAACCAAGTTTTTATAAACATAAATAGTGCTACTAGGTTCTGACTTTCACCTGACCCAAAGGGATAGTAAAGGGCAACATCCATCCTGATTTTGGCAATAGTGAAGTGTGGAACAGCATTCACTTCAATACCAATGAAGTATGTGAATGCGATTGTAATTAGTTTTTATCTGAAATAGAATTTTTCTTTATATTACTTTGCAAATATAAAATAGAATAAACTTAGTAAAGGAGCAGAAACAAATAAAAATGGAATTAACCTTTCTCCCAACTGAAGGAAACATGAAAACATGCTTTTGTTCTTTTGGAAAAAGAAAAAAATACATTTGCATCTATAGAGACAGAATGTTTCTAGGTACTCTATCTAAATAGTAATGTTAGTAATACCCTCTACTGCTTTTCAATGCATATTTAATTATGTTACCTGAAAAAAAAATGTACTCCGAATAAATGATCTAATTCCAGTGTTCCATGTACACAGAGAGATGAGAAAGGGAAATATTCCATGTACATAGATAGGTGAGAAAGGGAGACAATAGGTTTGTATGCAATAGAGCTTCCTTTGATTCCATTCCATGCCAGAAGTCAACTGCTTATAAGACATTGTCCACCCTCATCCCAACCCTAGTGACCCCTTCTGGGTGACCTAGTCATTACTTCTAAATGATCAAATCTTAGCATATGTGGTATTAGGAATTGGTGCCCCACCCAGAACCTTTTTAATGGGCCATTTTACCCATCCCCCAGCTGCCATATTGACTGCTACTGGCTCAGAGTTGTCCCCTACTTTAATAGACCTTGGACAACTAAAGTCATTTCCCTCGTGGGCATGTAGGGAGAGAGGGAGAGAGGTAAGTACAGTATTCATCCCTGGGATTCCTACTCCCTGGGAATGGTCTGCAGTTCATTATTTCAGCCCCTGACATTAGGTGCAAATTGGCTATTCTTTACCTCAACGTGGGAATTATTCCATGGTACAATTCATACTCTAGAGATCTCCATGAGGTCAGGCATGAACTTAGGCTCACATCTTTACTTAACCCATTTACCTACCTTACCCTACTGAATTCACATTCCATGCCCATGTTTCCCCTAAAGGAACCCCACTCTCACCCTCACCTCAATAAATCACCTGCCCAGGAATCCTAACCTCTAGCTCCAGAATCAAAGAAACCTAAACCAAGGAAGCTCTTTCTCAAGGGTCTTTGCATTTTTATATGGAATCTGTTCCTTTCTCTCTCCCTCCATATGCAGTCAGTTCTACTCATAGAACCTAAATCAGAAAAACAAACCTGGCTTTGCCTTGGCTAAGTTATCTTTTCATCTGCTACCACTCCTGTCTCATGAAGGGAGGAGAAAGAAAACTTCAAGCCGCATCCTTTACCCATCCACCCCAGAGTAAGGAAATAAAGAGAGAGAGACTTCTCAGCCATTGACCAGAGAAAATTTCAGAGCTTATGAAGAAAACCTTAAGGAAAGTCTTTTTTGAAGTCTTGGAACTTCTGACATTAGTCCATCCCCTTAGTAAGCTTTGTTCTCATAAATGTGGTTTTAGAAGGTTTTCTTTGGATTCCATCATCTCTCCATCTATTGTCCTTTGTCCTAAGCCAGCTGTGCTGTAATTGGCAGATTTACCCGTGCAAAACTCAATTCCCTCTACAACTCTTTCCCTCCTCACTGTGCTTATTTTTCCTAAATTCCTTCTTTTTCCACACTCATCCATGAGATGGATGATTGCTTTTTACGTGGGCAGCTCTTCTGAAAACAATGGCTTCAAAAAAATTGAATAAAAATGTCTCTATGTTGGAGAAAAATTAAAAAAGAAATGTCATTTTGAATGGAAGATCTAAAAATTGCTTGGCCATAATATTTTTAAAATTTATGCTAATTTTCTCCCTCCCCTAATACTTTCTTTCCATCACAAAAATACTTTGTTTATTTATTTATTTTTTGCTGGTGATTTAATTATCACTGTATCGCAGTCCCTTAATAGATGTGTTCACCTCAAATTACTCAGTTTAATTTCTTCAGGTTTTTACTCTTTAAATTCTTCCATTCTGTTCCTTTCACGTAGTTTATGTAGGCATGTTTATCTTTTTTAATATTCAGTTCCTGATTTATAGTTCTCAAACTCTTTTAGAAAATGTATATAAAATATAAATATAAAAAATAAAAGATTAGAAAAAATTCTCTAAAACCCACTGTCTATATAGCATTTCTTTTGATCCTACTAGTCTGGCTTATTTTTGATTTTATAAAGGACATAAATTTTGGTAAGATCTTAAAGTCCTAAATAAACAGAAGGGTGATCAATTGGTAAGTCATAATGAAATGATTGTCCCTGAACTCAGATTTATTGGCATTGGGAATCATAGCCTCTTTCCAACCTTCCTGCCATGTTTCCATGCCATCTAACTCCTCTTGCTTTCCACATATCCCCAAAGTGTCAAGAGGGCACTAGGTGAGGGTTTAAATCAGGAGTCAAACATTTTCTGTAAAAGGCCACACAGTAAGAACTTTAGGCTTTGCTAATTGTGTGGTCTCTGTCAAGCTATTCAACCCTGTGTTTTGGTACAAAAGCAGCTACAGACAATATATAAACAAATGGGGTTGTATGCATTCCAATAAAACTTTATTTATAAAAATGGGCCATATGTTGGATTTAGACAGTGGGCCATAGTTTGCTGACTCTTGAGTTAAAAGAAAAGAGGACTCTGATATCTAAAAAAATATATATTTGGGCTGCTATAGTTATGAATAGAGATTTTAGAGATACAGAGAGACACAGAAATACAAAAGAAAGGTCTTGAATTTATCCATTAATTTAATATTATTGTTTAAGGGAATTCTCTAATTAAATAGAAATAATTTTGCCTTTGTATATTTTCTCTTCTGTGGTCTGTTAATATTTTATGCAAGAATTCTGTTTTAAAGAAAAGATTTGATACATTCATACTAAGGTGAGAATGGCTAATTAATTTATTATCTTTCCCAAAGTCATTTGCAATTTAACAGAGGCTAATCCTGCTTTCTATAATCTGGATCCATGAAAGGGAAGGGAACTAACAAAGTAACATTTGTTTGGCACTTACTAGGTTCCAGTTCCTGGATGTCAATAATATCATCTTTTTTTTTTTTTTTTGAGATGGAGTCTTGCTCTGTCACCCAGGCTGGAATGCAGTGGCGTGATCTTGGCTCACTGCAACCTCCGCCTCCCAGGTTCTCCTGCCTCTGCCCCCACGTAGCTGGGACTACAGGCGTGTGCCACCACAACCTCTGACTCCCGGTTCTCCTGCCTCAGTCCCCGAGTAGCGGGACTACAGGCGTGTGCCACCATGCCTGGCTAACTTTTTTATATTTTTAGTGGAAATGAGGTTTCACCATGTTAGCCAGGCTGGTCTCGAACTCCTGACCTCAGGCGATCTGCCTACCTCAGCCTTCCAAAGTGCTGGGATTACAGGCATGAACCACGGTGCCTGGCCCATGTTATATTCTTATTCTTCTCAGTAACCCTGTGAGATACAAAATACTATGATGTCAACTTTAAAGATATGGAAACTGAGACTTAGAGTAATTGAGTAAGTTGGTGAGAGACAATCAGTTGATAAGTTGCAGAACTGAAGCTCAATCCTAATATTCTCTTTTCCCAAAATCTGTTCCATACCCTCAATGGTCCTACCTTCTTTTGCAGTGGATCCAAAAAGACCCTGAGATCCCAGTCTCCTTGGAGAATCTGCTGCAAGCTACAGGTAAAAAGAAATGTAAAGAAAAGAAAAAAATTCCTATGAATTTTGTACACAATTAATTTCAGGAACTTCACATAAGTGTGCATGAAATGTGAAAGGCTATACAAATCCCTACAGGTCGCATCTTAGATATATTTCTCCTGAAAGTTTCCTTAGAAGCTTGGAATCATGCCACACAGCAGCTGCCAATGACCCTTAGACTCAGCACTTTATTCCGGGTGGCCTTGAGATGCCAGATCAGCCCTGCAGTTATGTTGAATGGAGAAAAGGACAGTGAGACAGGGAAAATCGCTTATAAAAATTAGATTTTTTAAATGTTTTTGCATTTATAATGCATTTCCCATGTGCCAGACAGTAGTTTCAAGTTTTAGATGCATGACCAGGAGGTACATTTATTATTATCCCAGTTTATGAAGGAAGATGTTTGATTAGTCCGTTCTCATGATGCAATACCTGAGACTCGGTAATTTATAAAGAAAAGAGGTTTAATTGATTCACAGTTCTGCATGGCTAGAAAGGCTTCAGGAAACTTACAACCATGGCGGAAGATGAAGCAAAAGCAGGTACCTCCTTCACAGGACCATGGCAGGAAAGAAACTGAGTCTAAGCAGGGGAAATACCACATGCTTACAAAACCATCAGATCTCCTGAGATCTCACTCACTACCTCGAGAACAGCATGGGGGAAACCGTCCCCATGATCTGATCAATTCCCACTGGGTCCCTCCTATGACACATGGGAATTATAGGGATTACAATTCAAGATGAGATTTGGGTGGGGACACAACCAAATCATATCAGTGATTATGGTACATTACAGAGGCAAGATAACTTGCCTTAAATCATACCCCTAGCAAATAAAAGACCCAAACCAGGGAAGCTTATTCTCCAGGGCATCAGTTCTTATCCACCTTTATTACTAGAAAGCCTTCCATAGACCTGTACTGAAGACAGGCCTCTGTGTCCTACATAGAAACAACTGGAAACCTCTGTGTTGAATATTTATACTTTAATGCACCTGGTATTTGTGCTATATACATTGTTGTAATTAAAAATGTGAAGGTAAATATTTATAAACAGCTGTTGAAGAAACTAGACTTCTGGGGAGAAATATTAAACTCAAATTGCTGCTTAAAGATTTTCTTTTAAAAATTGAAATATGCAGGCTGACTCTAAATATAAACCTTCTTCCTATTGTAATTCTTCATTTCATAGCCCAGCTAAATCTCTGCTAGAATTCAGCAATAGGTCCCCAGGAAAACGACTGCTTTGAAAAAGTTTGGCTGAAATGAGATACTACTTATAACCTACTACAATGGCTAAAGCAAACAAGACTAGCAATACCAATACTGTAATTGGACAAGATGTGGAGCAGCTGGAACTCTCAAATACTGCTGTGAGGGAATGATAAACGGGGCAAACACTGCTAAATTGTTTGGCAGTTCCTAAAAATGTTAAATTCATTCACCTATCCTATGACCCATCAATTTCACTCCTACGTATTTATCCAAAAGGATTGAAAAGATATATCCATCCAGATAAATCTAAAAGAATATTTATTGCAACTTTATTCATAACAGCCACAAACCAATAAACAACCCAAATGTCTATCAACAGATGAATGCATAAACAAATAGTGGTATAACCATATCGTGAAATGTTAATCACCAAATAAAATGAAACAAACTACATATAGGTGCTCTGGATATATGTTCCTACATGGGTGACCTTCAAAAACTGCGTTCTGAGCCAACAAAGCCAGAAAACAAGTACATACTGTGTAGTTTCATTAATATGACATTAGAAAATGCAAACTGCTCTGTAATGACAGAAAGCAGATACATCAGAGGTTTCCTCTGATGAGTGGAAGATTGAAGCAAAGGGCACAAGGGAATTTGTTGCAGTGATGAACAAGATCTGTTGGTTTGTTTTGTTTTGTTTTTTTTTTTTTGAGAGACAGAGTCTTGCTCTGTCGCCCAAGCTGGAGTGCAGTGGCTCAATCATAGCTCACTGCAATCTCCACCTGCCGTGTTCAGCTTCCCAAGTAGCTGGGACTACAGGCGTGCACCAACACCCCTAGCTAATTTTTAAATTTTTTTTAGTCGAAACAGGGTTTCACTATATGTTGGCTAGGCTTGTCTCAAACCCCTGACCTCAGGTGATCCTCCTGCCTCGGCCTCCCAAAGTGCTGAGATTACAGGTGTGAGCCACTGTGCCTAGCCTAAGTTCTGTTTCTTGATGGGTGGTGGGTTCCGTGGGTGTACTTATCTGTCAAAATCCATACATCGGTAATGATAAAGCAGGTATTTGAAAAAAAAATACATTTTATTAAGTTATACCTTAAAAAAATAACAGTACTGGAAGAAACACAAAAACAGATTTTCGGTGAATGCCCATCTTCATCCTTGGGAGTCTCAGCTGCCAATGTGGCTTCCTAAGTCACAGCCCTCCCTGCGTGTTTACGGACCATAGCAGGTTGTTCTGCTGGCCCCCTCTGGTACTCAGAAGGGTGCAGGCAGAAAGCAGATGCTTCTGAATACTTACTGCCCCACTTTTCCTGCTCTTTGAAGGATGCTAGGAAAAGGAGTCAATCTTTACATGCTTCCTAATTCCAAAAAGTAGCTAAGATGGCAACAATCTGGCTTGACTTCCCCTGTGTTTAGATCCTCGAACCCAGGCCTGAGACATGACTGTGAAATTGGCAGCTTCCATTTTCTTTATTCTCTGGCCTGGTGCTGGTTTAGGCTACATTTGGGAATTCCAGCTGGGGCTGGGAGGAGGGGAAAGAGGAGGGCGGTTCCCAGAAGGTGTGTAACACGCATTTTTAGTGGGGGCTGTCCTTCTGCCAATCCGATAAGCCTCTCTGGAGTTCCTGCCTCCTCCCTAGGAAAGTGTAAGCAAGACAGAAGAAAAGGTCAACAACCACAGTCTAGATAGTGAAAATGTCTCTGCCAATTTTGCTAGGTCCCTCCAGGGCAAGTAACCCTAATGAATTTAGAGACACTTTAGCTTGATTTACATAACAGTATTTTAAAGACTACATGATTGCTTTGGGGACTTTTCTTTTCTTTCCTCAAACTGAACTGCAGAGTTGCAAATACTCCCCCAGAGAGCCTCAGAGGAGGCAAACTTGGCAGAGGAGAGAACACAGAAAAATCTACGCCTTGCAAATGCCAAGCTTAAGAATAATCCCGTTAGCAGTCCAGTGGATGCTTAAATGCAGGATTGGGGGTTTGGGCGGGGATCTTAAACATCATTTCGCGTCGGGAAACATACTTTCTCCTCTCCTGGAAGACAAGTTGCACGTAGGTTTATCTCGGCCTCCTGGAGGACCTGCAGTTTTCGGGAGAGCAGCTGCGAGGGTACAGAATGCTTCACTGTGGTGGTTCCGCCGCAGGCTCCGCTGCCAGGAGGCCGGCAAGCGCACGGCTCTGCGGCTAGGCAGGCTGCCAGGGCCCGGGGAGTAGCGGCAGTCTTCCTCGGAGAAGCACCTGTTCTTCCTCTCCCTGCGCTGGGAACGTGCCATCTTCCCCCACCCCATGCTGCTTTCCCCTGCGTGGCTCCATTTTGTCTTTCCTGACTGCAGATGCCCCCGCGGCCTTCCTCCAGAGCACATGCGGGGCGCTGGGGGAGGGACGGCCACGTCAGGCGCATCGCTTTCCCTGACGCACTCGTGCACCCCAGGTAGCAGCAGCAGCAGGTGCTGTGACATTATGACAAACACTCAGGTCCCTTGTGACTGGATGCATCACACGCTGTGTCTAACAGTCGCTGACATCTCATCAATCACGGCCTTGATTATGCTGCTGGGGTCCCTGGGCTCAACTTTGGGCTCCAAACAGAATTTACTGCAAACTGAACATCCTTATTTCCAACGTAGGCAAGCCTGTCTTGTTTAAACTGGCATAATCCAGCTGGAAGATCACACTGGCTTTCTCAAATTAGCCCATCTTTTCTCTTGTCAATATTGCAATTAGGTGCGCATCCGGCACCAGAAATTGCTGGGACATGTTTCTCTCCTGCACTCTCCCACCGTTTATTACAACTGAAGGACACATTTTGTTGTCCCTGAGAGTGATGTATTTGAGGGAAGGCTGTGACTCAGTGTATGACAATTAAAGAGGAAAGGACATTGGTAATGATTAACTAGCTTGTCTACATGATGTGAGGCTGTTTATCAACTAACATTGATTGAGCCAATAGTCTGTGAGCAGCCATGTGTGAGACTCTACAGGGAAACACAGGTAGGAAAAAAAATGATTATTGCTCAGGAGAGCCTCAAAATCTAGTTGATGGAATAATTGTGCAAATGTTTAGGTAGCAAAATATTGACCACTCTTCTTTGCCTAGTAACAAAGACAGTCTAGAGCTTGACCACAGTGCATAGATCTTCTCATGTTTTCCTAGGCTGGTTCACTTCCTTTCCCCAGAATATTCCCTGTATTGTCTTCCTTTAGAAATAGGCTGATAGCATTGTTCCAAGCAGAGGCCCCACCCCTCATGTATTTCTCTAAATCCAGGTCAGCAAGCTTTTTACATACAAGATCAAATAATAAATGGTTTAAACTTTGTGGACCAAGAGGCAAAATGGAGCAACCGATATTGCTGAACGATTAATAACCTTTTTTTACACTTTACATTTAAGAATGAAAAACAGCACTCTTAGTTCATACACCATACAGAAATAGGTAGTGGGCTGGATTTGGCCCAAGGTCCATAATTTGCTGTTTCCTTATCTAAATCCTATTTGTCTTTTAAGATCCATCTCAAACCTCAGATGCTATGTGAAATATAGTTGACACTCCCCATCCAAAATTCTCCTTCCTCTTAGGGATGTCTAATTTATACAATTTGTCTAGCAGGTATTCTTGTATTTATTTATCAGGTAGTATGGTAGGAGAAGGAAGAATATAAATTTTTAAATCAAACAAAGTAATGTTCAAATTCTGATTTTTCAACTTACAGCTGAGCACTCTGAAAACTAGTTAAATTATCTGATTGTTGGTTTTCTTATCTGTTCAGATGGTAAAATGTCATATTAATAATTTACACAGAACATTATTATGAGAAAATATATCCAAAATGTTTCTGTGTGTTAGCTGTTAGTTTTTAATTTCATGACTGATATATAGGCGTCCTCCTAATTCTCTTCTGTCTCCATTCCTATCTCATTTGCATGATCATCCTCATTTGGAAACCATTAACCATCAGCATTCTAAAGACACCGTCTTTGCTGTTGTCTCTCTAAGCTTTCCATGCATGCCTGTGGTTTCAGATAACACCTACACACAAATTCATCACTACATTTAATCTCTGGCCAAGAATTCTTCTTTAAGGTCTAGCTCAATCATGTCACTCAAAGGCCCCTGAAAGTCAACATGAGCAAGACGAAATCCAGGATCATGGTGATCGCTCATCTCCATCACCCAAAACTAATTTTCCTTACAGTTTTCTATCTCAAAAAAACGTGTCCCCATTCTTCCTCTCAGACAGGCCAGAAATCTGAGAATTATTCTGAACACCTCCCTCTCCTTCATCCCAATAGGTAATCACCGAACTCTGCAGATTTAGTCTCTTAAATAACTCTTGAATTCCTTTCACTCCCTTTTTATTATTGTCAATGCCACCAACACAGATCAGCAAGAGTCATCTGATGCCTACAAACTATACTAGCTTACCTCTGCTTCCTCCGAATCTCCCTGACCTGTCCTCTACTCCACAGAATGATGTTCTCACAATGCAAAAAAATCCAAATTTGATCACATGACCTTCACACTTATAAACTCCTACTTACCCTTTGTATC
This sequence comes from Sapajus apella, assembly GCF_009761245.1. NCBI lineage: Eukaryota > Metazoa > Chordata > Mammalia > Primates > Cebidae > Sapajus > Sapajus apella. The sequence goes on along the minus strand of NW_022436973.1, from coordinate 14,587,954 downwards.
AATCCTGAGGGACATTTTCCCTTAACTCCAGCTTTTACAGTATAACCTCAAAGTGGTCAATCCTTCTTCTGAGTTGTCTCAGCATGTAATTAATCACTCAGCAGGGTGATTATTTGGTAGTTTATCTCTCCTGCTAGCATCCTTGAGAGCACCTAATTGTGCCTGGGTATACTGATGACTGAAACTCAAACCTGGCACAGTGGTTGGCAAATAAGCACTCAATCAACATTTGTGCCATGAAAAATGGATGAGCATATTGGAAATGATGGCTGGAAGAATTTGACCACCAAAACTCTCTGGGTTATATGCAGAGTCAACCATCAACCAGTTTTCTAAGCTGGAGTACTAATGTCTTTCTTTCAACAATGGGTTATTTTGGGACTTCTAACCTTCATTGTCCATTCACACAATGTCTGAATGCTTTTTGGCAAATCATTTGGTCTATCATGTTATACAGTCAGTCCCTTTAGATGTAAGATGCAGAGACCCAACCAGGTGAACCCAAGTAATTAAAATTAATTACAAAAATCACGTGGAAATAAATAACATAAAACTTTTAGGAGTTTCTATCAAGACATTTTACAAAACAACTGAGCCTCATGGGCACCAGAAGTAAAAGGCTATTTGGCATCAGAGCACCTGGGTGGTCCTTCATTTATGTGAGGCAGGTACTGTCTGAGACCTGATGCTCTGAAGGTGACTTCTACTCTAGTTACCAGTTGATTGTTCCAGCTATGTCTCTTGGCTGACATGCTTATTTATGAGACAGAATCTGATCATCCCAGGTGGTGACCACTTGGCCTGCTCAGATAGCCATCACTCAGCCAAAGGGCTGCTGGCCATTGAATCAAGTCTGTATAAACCACAGGGAGTGAGAAGGGGAACACAGAACCATTTCGGTGTAGGATGTTGACAGTTGGGTAGTTTATGCATGTATGTACAGGGGTGTACATAGAGACTTTCTACACTTTTTGCTCGATTTTGCTGTGAATCTAAAACTTCTCTTACAAAAATAAAATCTATTAAATAAAAACTCTAAGGCCATTCATTCTGGTGGGATCAGGCCGAGGTTAAACTTCACAGGAACCGACATCTTTTGTTTAGCGTCTTCACCTGCCTTATCCTAGTTCCCCAACTTCTTTCCCTGAGGTCATTCTCTCAATAAATCACTTGAGGAAAAATACCCATCTCAGGCTCTGCTTCTAAGGAATCAACCTCAGACAGAGCTGCAGGCCTGGCATACATTATTGCTGGCCTGTTTAAAGCTTTTCTTCTACTTGAAGTAGTGGACCATGGCAGAGTGATTTTTGATGGAAGAAGAGACAGTGAACAGAAATCAGGAATATAGAAAAAGTAGGAAAAAAACTGGGCCTGGAGAGAGTTGAAAAGAAATCTCATCCACATTACCACCTACTTTGGAGATTTGTCTGGTTGCCAGCTTCTAATTCTTTGAGAGGGAAATGAAATGCTCTCAGTTCCTTTCACTCATTGTGTTAGTTTCCTGTGGCTGCTCTAACAAATTAACAGAAAGTGGGTGGCTTAAAGAAGAGATATGTATCGCCTCATAGTTCTGGAGGCCAGAAGTTCAAAATCATAGCTTGGCAAATCTGCACTCTCTCTGGAGGCTCTAGGTGAGAATCCTTCCTTGTCTCTTGCAGCTTCTTGTGGCTTTGGAAATCCTTGGCTTGTGGCCACATCTCTCCAATCTTCACCTCTGTTTTCATGTCACTGTCTCTTCTGTGTCTGTCTTCTCTTCCATATGCCTCATACAAGGACCTTCCAACTGAATTTAAGGTTCACCCAGATAATCCATGATGATCTCCTTTTTCAAGATCCTTAATTACATCCGCAAAGACCCTTGTTCCAAATAAGGTCACATTTATAGTTTCCAGAGATTAGGAGGGAGACACACCTTTTGAAGGATCATCGTTCAGCCCACTACACTCACCAAAGTCTTTTTCTTTTTATGAAATGGAGTCTTGCTCTGTCACCCAGGCTGGAGTGCAGTGGCACGATTTCGGCTCATTGCAATCTCCACCTCCCAGATTCAAGCCATTCTCCTGCCTCAGCCTCCCCAGTAGCTGGGATCACAGGCACCCAACACCATGCCCAGCTAACTTTTGTATTTTTAGTAAGGACAGTGTTTCCATTGTGCTTGGCCTTGCCCCAGAATTCTATATGATAATATTTATTATGCTTACATTTTGATGTATGGTCTGTACAGTTTTTCAACTAAGTAGCCTATTAATTACCACAGTAAATAAACGTTAAGAGTACCCATTCTCTACTACCTTTTTCCTATGCCCAGGCATAACCTGTGAGATATTACCTGTATTGAACAGTTAAGGAAACTGGGTCTTGGGTGAGCTTTAATTTTTCACCCTTGCCATTTCAAAGTTGGTATCTTCACTGTGCTTCTCTCTCCAGTGAGAATTAATAGAAGGAGCTCCAGCAGGAAGAAACTAATCATGATCCTTGGGTAACCATTTTAAGTATAAGGCAAATAGTAATATTCATAGGAACAGAACAGATTAAGAGTTCAGGTCTTTATGCAAGGGCCCTCATTTGTTGGGTAAAGTAGTATGGTGGAAAGAGCAGGAGCTTTGAGTCTTGCAGAGATTACCGGAATCCTCACTCTGTTCTTTTACGGGCTTCCAGAACTTGAGCAAGTCTCAAATGTTTTCTAAGGCTGATTTCTAACCCATTAAATTAGGATGTCCCCACTTTGGTCACATGGCTGTTAAAAGAGTAAATGAATTAAGAGTCAAGTCATGCTCACTTGGCTCAATACATATTAATGTCCACATTCCTTGTTATGTATCTGCAGACCACAAGCAGGAAGCCATCTAGGATAGCTTTATATCTCTCCACTTATTAATTCTTTTCAAAGTTTTCTCACCTACTCCTTCAGGCTGGCTCTCTCCTCTATCAGACAGCTGGGAGAGAAAAGTCAGATATCATGAGTATTATAAATGCTCCCATGTCATCTCAATTGATGCTTCCTAATTTATATGTTATTTTCTTCAATTACACCCAAAGCACCCATTTTTAAAGGATTATGAGCCAACATATGAGCCAACATGAGTTAAAGAGCACAGTCAATTTTTTTTGGCACTTCCCACTACACTATCCCCAGCAAATGGACAAAATTTAACATATAAGCCTTTTAGACAAATGAGATGACAAGTACACTTATTTACAGAATAAGGAAGTCATTCGGCAAATCAGCGTCTACCACGGAGGCTGTCAAGGCCTCTTTTGCCAGGGAACCCAGACCAGCAGTGTTAGCCTCATCTGGGAGCTTGGAAGGCAGGCACATCCATAGCACGCCATACACCTGTTGAATCGGAGTCTTTGTAGCAGGGCCCGGGAGTCTGCCCTTGGCAAGGTCTCCAAGTAATGATGCACACTAAAGTTTTAGCAGCACTGTACTACAGCAATGGTTCTCAAATTTTAGTGTCTTTCAGAATCACCTGGAGGCTTGTTAGAACCGATTGCTAGGCTTCACCTCCAGAGTTTGTGGTGTATGGATTTGGAGGAGGGCCAGGAAAGTCTGTATTTCTCACAACCTTCCAGGTGATGGTGATGCTATTCAAGGTCTATAATTGGAACCAGTTGTATAAACACATCCAGAGATACATTTATTGGTTTATTTTTTCTCTTTGCATATGAATTCTTAAATAGGGAGTATTTTCTTAAATTGACGATTTATACTACTTTTACACCTGGCTTCCCCATTACGTGTAGGTTTTTGTACACCACTTTGATAACTGTTAAGTTAGCTCCTCCATTCTTTACAGAGGGAAAGTCACCTGCCTCTCCTGTTTCCCTAAAGATATCTCTCAGACCATCCTCCTGACACTGGTTATTGATCCAAACTGGTCCTCACTACTTCAAATATATTGTATTCATCTCTGTTTTCTCGAGGGTACCACAAAACACACCTTCCCTCAACCACACTTTCCCTAAGCCACATTTTGGTTGTGTCTTTCCCTGTTTGTGGAGTATTCATGGACTCTTTAATTCCTACCATATCAAATATAAACTCTCTCTCCTGGGTTTTAAGTCCCCTGTGATCTAATTTCTTTTCAGAGCCATTCCCCTAACTCAGTGGCTCATTATCTGCTCTGCTCAGACTGGTCCCCTTCCTGTGCCACACACCTGAAAATTTGCTTTTCACTATGGCTACTGTTTTCACTCTGAATCCTCTTCTTTCTCATCCAAAACCAACGCATCCTTCAAAACACAAATAAAGTGCCATCTCCAACCCAGGCTTCCAAACCCACCACCACCTCTCCCTATTCACTGCCCGTGCTGCTATTCAGTGAGGTAACTCTTCAAGCTGAGATATCAGATACTTAACACTATACTCTAGGCCATTACTTTCAATCAAAATGGGCACAGAAATGCGTTTAGAAAATAAATGGAAACTTTTATCTTTCCTCAGTATTCTACCTCCTTATGACCTTTGTTATTCAACGTATTTCTGAATCTACTATCTCTTCATTGTTATTCACCAAATTAGAAACTCGCCTGGAAGACTAATAAGACTTAATGTATTTCTGTGCCTCTCCAAAATATCACATAGTTCTGAGTATAAGACCTGCAAACACCGTTTGTATTCTAATTGAACACTGGGTATGGTACAGATGTGCAGTGACCGCCTTCACTCCATGGAGATCGAGGTTCATCAGACTTTCTCATTTAACACGTCAAAGAATAACACTAGAATGTTTGCTTAGTAAATTCCTAAGGATTCCACAGAATAAAGTGGAGCATATCCTCATTTCTTCCGTAGGGGGCAGATACAGGGACATGAAATTTATTATCAGCTCAAAAGCAGCAGATACCAAATAAAGCTGAAAATCAAGTACTGTGTCTTAGATAAGGGTAATAGTACAAGAAATACAGTTTATAACTGTGGCTTCATGTAAATACTGTGCCTTATCTTGGTTTAAATTAACATTTATAGGAGCTATTTTTTTAATCTAAAATATAATCTTGACCTCAGCTCTGTTCTTTTTTTTTTCCTCTTCATGCCTTGACATACACAATACTAAAGGGGATGTGGGGGACGCATAGAGGCTGTGATTAAATTTACTCCTAGCTACCATTATCTTCTCACTTTTCATGAGCTCTAATTTAAACATCTTATTTATAGCACAATGTTCTTAAGAGTTTTCTGGATGTATTTAAATGGGGATAGTTAATTGGAACTGTTCTAGCAGAAGCCAGCTTCAATCTCATCTTCCTAGGTGGCAGCCCTTCTCTGCTCCTGAAAAATAATGTAATTTTCTCTTCTTTCATTTAATTTTTATGTTCATTGTTACTGTTCTGAATATTGTGACCTAGGGCTGTATGAGATTAATGATGTTTTAGTTTTAATATTATTATTAATATTTTCAATCTTCACATCACGAATTTGGTATTTTCCTACAGTACTTCCCACTGTTCTTGACATAAAAAATAAGTAAAGTCTAATGCAGGGAACAGCTTAAAAACATTGTGAATTAGGAATTGAAAAGAAAAAGTGAAAACTACATGCTATGTTTTAAATATATGTTAAATGAGCTCAGAAAATAAGCAGAAACTTTGCTCTAGTTAATATACAACCAACATGATTTTAACATTCTCTTATACATAAGTGAAAGATTGGAAAACAGTCCACAGCACATTATTTGGTACTGTAAATGTGTAGTGGGCGTTTACTTTAATAAATGTGAATATTGTTTCACAAAAAAAAGAAAAGAAGCAGAAACTGTTTCCAATTTCACAAAAAGTTGCTCTACTCACCTATGCTTGTTCCCAGGTAATAAACACCTTAGGTAAGAAGTACAACTGTATTATTGATGGCTAATTTGATGTGCAATATATAGGGCCACATGCAAAGTTAGGTTAACTTACACATCAGCTTCTTTTTTTCTCCCCAAATCAACTGTCTTAGGGTGAGTTCTCTTGAAACAGATCCTGAGACAAGACTAAGTTGTTTATGAGTAATGTGCTCAAGGAGAGACTGGTAAGAGAAGGAAAAGCAGGATGAGGAAGGGGAGTAGACCAGGCAGGTGGTAATTTCAGGTGAGGCATCAACCTCTGCCTGATCTGCAGGGAAATCCAGAGTATAAATGACACCTAGACTGTATCCCTCCTTAAGATAAAGGATCTAGGCTTTCATACTCACCAGTCATTGGCTGCTGATAACTCCTGGTGAACATTACTTCCCAGGCACTTCTGGCTTTCAGTATGTCTGTGCAAAGGTCACAGGTGCCTGGTATTGCCATTGATCAGCTTGTCCATCAAGTCAGCTACAAGAGTCCTGTGTTGCTCCTCCCAAGGTTTGTTTCTGGGGAAAAGTCTCCAGCCATACTCTGCCCAGCTCATCAGAACTTCTGCACAGAAAGAGAATGTGCAAGGAGGTAATAGTATTCTAAAGTGCTATTTGCTCATATTCCCAACTGCAGGGACACTTAATCTTTTCATTGTCAAGGGAATTTCTTTCTTCAACCATGTATTATGTTAGTTACTGCTACGTGATAAACCACTCCGAAATGTAATTGTCTTAAAATAACCACCATTTATTTAGCACAGGTGTCTAAGGGTTGGCCAGTTGGGCTGTGTTCAGCTGGGTGGTTTTTCTGCTCTTGGCTGGGTTCTTTCACGTTTTTGAGGTCAGCTGCAGGTCAAATAAATTTTCTGATCTTAAAGAACTTTGCCTCATCCTTAGAGCCTCAGGTAAGACAAGTAGAATGACCTGTCTCTTCCACATGGAATGTGTTTTCTAATTCTTCAACAAAATATCTCAATCTTACTCCAGTGACAGTAACAGTGATGTGTAAGGTCTCTGAAGGTAAGCTTAGTACTAGCTCACTGTCACGTCTGCCATGTACTATTTGTCAAAGCATGTCACACAGCCAGGCCAGATTCAACAGGTGGAAACTAGACACAGAATCATAATGTAAAGGGCATGGATACAAATACAAGCAATTCTTCTTTTTTTCCCCAGCATACCACAGTCTTTCAATGCACAACCCTATTATTACCAGAAATGTCAAATTAATTCCTGGATGAACCTAACCTTCCCAATAGAGAACCAAGAGGAGGTTTCCTTTATTTTGTTTCCTGCCATTCAAAGAAGCTTCCAGTGCAAGGTCCTCTCTTTTTTACACAGGCATGGAATAGGGATGGTCAGTTTAGTTCATTTCCTTTTTCCCCTAGCAGCAAGGACAAGACAGAAATGACTCTGAGTCAAATATCCCATTAGATGCATAGATGCATTCAACAATGCTTATTTCTATTCACTGTGTGTGTGTGTGTGTGTGTGTGTGTGTGTGTGTGTGTGTGTAAGGGGTAGTGTCATACATCTTGTTTATCTTCCTGTGATATCTAATGATAAAAATCAGAGAAGTAAAGGAGATAGCCGATTAGTATGTTTAGCTCTTCTGCTAGGAGATAACTCCTACTATCTCTAATTTGTGAATTGGATACAGATAAATGCTCTTTATGCACTTGCATATGCAGGAGGCCATTTTATATAATTTGTAACCAAAGGCCATCCATAGAGTGTGAAACTACAGAAAGATCTATACAAGCTTCAAATGTTGTTCCCAGGGAATTTCTTCACAATATATAGAAGACATCCATTCTTTAATCAGTTATGAGATAAACATGTTTTATATTTTAACATCTCTGAAACTGGGATGCATCTTAAAATGAATGAGCTCTTAAAATGATTCATTACCATTTTCTTAACAGCCTATAAAATGGTGGTGAATCTTACAAACAACATTATCTTAGGTTCAATGATATATGATAACCAAAAATAATAGCTGTTTTATCATGTAAAGCACTGGCCTGCAAAACACACATAAACTCATTAAAAGAATAATAAGTAAGCCTTTTGACAAAATAATCAATTATTATACTCTGTCTCTGTTTTAAAAAGTTGAAATAAATTTTCTAGATTGTAGCTGACATAATGAGATATACTGTAAAAAAAGGCTTTGTGGTTTTTACTCATTACTTACCTCTACCCCATGTTTTGTTGTTTGTTTTATTTTGATGTGAAATATTTTGCTTTTTTCTCTTTCCAGTGCTGGCTTCCTCAGTGTGGGCCCATCTAGTTAGTTAGGGCTCTGAGCTATATCAGGGAGTATTAAGAAAGTAGGGAGAATTAAGACACAGTTGGATTAGATGATGAAGAATCTAACTGGAAAAAACATTCCATTATCACCACCCTGGAAGCTGAGCTTTTTTCTTCACATCAAAGGAAGGGAGAGAAGGAGGGGACATAAGTCTTCAAAATGGATTTCCTTTCATTTCCACTTCAGTTCACTCTGGTTGGGTGTTTAGTACATTCTATACTCTCAGACCCTGAAAGAACTTGAATCTGACTTTAACACATTGGGAACTTCAACTCAAGCAGATCTGACAGGAGAAGACAGACGCCTGAACAGATGTAGCTTGTGTAGAGACAGATTATTTTTTTAACCAAAAGTTGCTGATTTTTCTTCTAAAAAAACCTTTTCCCTGATGAGATAAGTTTTAAAGTGTGAAAATGTTGACATTTTTCTTTGCACATCACAGGTTTACTGTGCTTATTTTTATTTTTTTATTTTTTGTGTCTAACATAATCATCCTATGGTGGCTCAAGAAGGCAATATTTAGATTCTGTCAAAACCCCTGGGCTATTGCCATGTTTTCTGAGACTTCTAGCACTTCACTGAGTGTACCAGGGGCCTTGTTTCCCCAATGTGTGAATTGCTGCAAATATTAAAAGGTGGCCAATGCTGGAATCCTTATTGACAAGCTGATGAGGTCCATGGCTCCAGAGCTCCTTTCAAGTCTCACTACTCTTGTCAGAGAAATCACTACACCTGCGTCAAATTGCTACCTGCTGAGAAAATTAGAACCTTACAGGCATCTGAAAAGGTTGTGAAAAACAGGCAGGAATTCTGGACAAAGAAAGGAGATCTTTATATGGACGAGGTAAACTTGGTTGGTATAAGATACATATATGACCTTTTGTTCTGTATCTAACATGGAGAGAGATCTGAGAAGAAAAGATACAATTATAGAGACAATGGAGAAAAATGCTTGAAATGAGTACTCTCTCTGTTAGTCCGAGATCTATAGTTTCTGTAACCATCAACAAAATATACCACATAAATTGGTTAAATGACTTGTCCCTCAGTATAACAGCAAGAGAACAAAACCAAGAAAGACAAACCCATATTCTCTGCCTCTATCTTTTTCTCTTTTTCTTAAGGACATCATTTTCTTCCTTCTTTAGAGCAGGAGCCCTCAGAGTATGGTCCCTGGACCAGCTGTATCAGCATCACCTGAGAACCTGTTAGGCAGAACAGTTCTAAAGCCCCTTCCCAGAACCCCAGAACCAGAAATTCTGGGGTGAAGTTCAGCAATCTGTGTGTTCTCAAGCTGCCATATGCTCCCAATGCACACGAAAGTTTGAACGTGACTGCTCTAGTATAGAGCATCATCTGTCCGTGACTCTATTGATTTATTCTCATCAGCATGCAATATGTCCTAGTATCTGCTACATTTAAAAAAATCCTCCTGTATCCTTATAACTTCCAGCTATCTTCCATCTCTCTCCTCTCTCACATCACTATTTTATGCTTGTTAAAATGTTGTGTATAGAGCAAGATACAGAATGGGAAACCTCAGACTCCGTTCTCTCATAGAGATACTAACTTAACAATATACTGCCCAAAAAGTCATTAGAAGTATTCCAGAAATCAGATAAAAAGTTGTGATATCCCAGACATGTTCAAATCTTAGAACAGATGCACTGAAATGGCTTTAAAAATAATTTTATTTCACTCCTAATAGTTCTCCACCAAACTAGCATGACATGATGCAATGGAGAATAAAAGTTAAGCACACTACTTCTCCAACAGGAGGGAAGGGTAGGAGCTCAACACTTGTCCAACTTTCCATCCTTTAAAGGGGCTGCCTGAGGGACTGGACTCTCTGCCTTACCAGAATCAGGGTGCTGAGTTGGAACTGTCATACTTTCTGTGCCTGAGGCTGCTGAGAACCAGAGAGAGTGCAGTGGCTTATTGCAGCACCAGAAAACCTTCGATATTGCAGACAGAAGCCAGTACAGCTCAGGGCAATTAGGAGAGAATGTTCAATTCATGGCTTCTCCTCCAGGAGGAAAGAGAAAAGTGAAATATGTAGCCAATGTTTTAGCTTTTTGGAGGGACTTACTGCCTAAGGAACTGCCTTCTATCTCACCTGACTAGAAGCGATAATAGAACAGGTATACTTTGGTTACCTAGAAGCTGATGAATTTAAAAGAGAGATCAACAGCTTGCTATAACGCCAGAAGGAACAAGAGATTACAAGCTTCTGAAAGAAAATAAATTAAATAAATAAATAAATAAATAATAAAATAAAAGGTGGCAAACCACTCTGGGAAGCTACACGTATACATCGAGAGAAGATGCATTTCCCCAAATGTTTGAGAGTCCCTGCGAATCTCTAGCTGGGAGAACTGGGGAAGGTCTTCTGTACAAAGCCAGTCCATAGATAACTGTGAAAAGAAACGGTTTTTCTGAATGTAAAATTCCCACCAAAAAATAAGGCATATAAACAAACAGGGAACCATGGCCCAATCAAAGAACCAAACTGAATATTCAAAAACTGACTACAAACAAACAGAGATTTATGAATTTTAATTACTTGACAAAGAGTTCAAAATAATTTTCTTTTAAAAGTTCAATGCACTACAAAAAGCACAGACAGAAAACTAATGATAGCGAAAGAAACCCACACATGAACCAAACAAGAATATTAACAAAGAGAAGCTATAAAAAAAGAACCAAACAGTCATTCTGAAGAATACATTAACTGAATTAAAGAAAAATATACTAGAGAAATTCAGTAGTACAATTGACCAAGCAGAAGAAAGAGTCAGCAAACCCTTATGAGATAGTGACAAACTGACCAGTATACACATTATGAAAATCCCAGAATGAGAAGAGGGAAATGGGTAGAAAGCTTATTTTTTAAAATGATGGACACAAACATCCTACTATGAAGGAAACAACAACAACAACAACAACAAAAAAAAAAACAGAAAACAAATGCGGAAAGTTTGATGAACTTCAAATAGGATAACCCAAAAAGACTTGCATCAAGATACATATAACCAAGCACTCAAAAGCCAAAACGAAGAAATAACCCTGAAAGTGGCGAGAGAATGTTGGCTGTCACATACAAGGGAACTCCCACAAGCTTATCAGCAAATTGCTCAGAATAAACATAAGAGGCCAGGAAGGAGAAGCATAATATATCCAAAATACTAAAAGGAAGAAAAGTGCCAATAAAAATATTCTATCAGGCAAAACTGCCCTTCAGAAATGAGAGCAAAATAAAAACCTTCCCAAATAAACAAAAGCTGAAGTTGTTCATCACTTCCAATCTGTCTTGTAAGAAATGCTAGAGGAATTTCTCCAAGTTGAACTGAAGGATGCTAGACAGCAACACTAAAGCATATGAAAATATAAAGGTCTCTCGTCATGGTAAATCTATAAGCAAATACAAAATCTTATAGTATTGTGATGGTGGTATATAAATGACTTTTAATGGTGGTATAGAATTTAAAAGATAAAAGCATAAAATAACTATAAAACTATGGAAATAGATACAACACATAAAAAGATGTAATATTGGCAGAAGCATATACCAGGAGATGGAGATGTAAAGGTGTAGAGTTTTTGTATGTTACTAAAGATAAATTATCGGTTTAAATTAGGCTGTTATAACTATAAGAACTTTTATGTAATTCCCATGGAAACCACAAAGAAAATACCTATAGAAGATACACAAAGGAAACTGAGAGTGGAATCAAGAATGCCACCACAAAAGAACAAAGAAAGGCAGCAAGAGAGGAAGAGAGAGGAATAAAAGTAAATACATGACAAAATAAAACAATTAACAAAATGGCAATAATAAATCCTTTCCCATCATTATTTACTTTAAATTTCAATTGATTAAAATACCCAATTGAAAAACATACAGTGGCTGAATGGATAAAAAAATGATTTCAAACTCTATGTTATCTTCAAGAGATTCACTTTAGATAATAGGGCACACATAGGCTGAAAGTGAAAAGTTTAGAAAATATATTTAACGCAAATGGTAACCAAAGGAGACCAGAAGTGGCCATGCTTGTATCAAACAAAATAGATTTAAAGTCAAAAGTTGTCACAGCAAAAATAAAAAGGACATTATATAATGACAAAAGTGTAGATTCACCAGGAAGATGAAATAATTGTAAATATGTTTTCACCTAACAACAAAGCGTGCAAAGATAAGAAGCAAATATTAACAGAATTGAAAGAAGAAATAGATAGTAATACAATAATAGTTGATTTAAATACTCAGTTTTCAGTCATGAATAAAATAACCAGACAGAAATTAATAGGAAGCCAGACTTAAACACTATAGACCAATTAGACTTAACATACATAGAGGCAATGTTTCACTCAATGAGAGCAGAACACATTCTTCTCAAGCACACACGGAACATTCTCCAGAATAGAACACATGTTAAGCCACAAAACAAGTCTTAACAAATTTAAGAAGATAGAAATTATTTCAAGTATTTTTTTTTCCAGGCACAATACAATAGAATTAAAGTCAATAGCAAAAAGAAAACTGAAAATTTTACAAATATGTGAAAACAACAAACTCTTGAACAAGTGGGTCAGAGAAGAAATCATGGGGGAAATTAGAGGTTGGACACTGTGGCTCATTCCTGTAATCCCAGTACTTTGGGAGGCAGAGGTGAGTGGATCACTTGAGGTCAGGAGTTCAAGACCCGCCTGCCCAACATAGTGAAACCAGTCTGTACTAAAAATATAAAAATTAACCAGGCATGATGGCTGGTGCCTGTAATCCCAGCTACCTGCATGGTTGAGGCAGGAAATCACTAGAACCCAGGAGGTGGAGGTTGCAGTGAACTGAGATCATGCCATCGCACTCCAGCCTGGGGAACAGAGTAAGACTCCATCTCAAAAAAACAAAAACAAAAACAAAACAAAACAAAAAACCAAGGGAAATTAGAAAAGCTTTAAGATAAATGAAAATTATAATACAGCATATTAAAACATAGTATCCAACAAAATAACCAGCTAGCATCATAACGGCAGGATCAAATTTACACATAACAATATTAACCTTAAATGGAAATGGGCTAAATGCCCCAATTAAAAGATACAGACTGGCAAATTGGATAAAGAGTCAAGACCCATTGGTGTGCTATATTCAGGAGACTTTTATCTCACATGCAACGAGCTCAAAATAAAGGGATGGAGGAATATTTACTAAGCAAATGGAAAGCCAAAAAAAGCAGGGGTTGCAATCTTAGCCTCTGATAAAACAGACTTTAAACCGTCAAAGATAAAATGAGACAAAGAAGGGAATTACATAATAGTAAAGGGATCAATGCAACAAGAAGAACTAACTATCCTAAATACATATGCACCTAATGCAGGAGCATCCAGATTCATAAAGCAAGTTCTTAGTGACCTACAAAGAGACTTAGACTGCCACACAATAATAGTGGGAGAGTATAACACCCAACTGTCAATAGTAGACAGACCAATGAAACAGAAAATTAACAAGGATATCCAGGACTTGAACTCAGCTCTGGACCAAGTGGACCTAATAGACATCTACAGAACCCTCCACCCCAAATCAACAGAATATACACAGTCTTCTCAGCACCACATTGCACCTATTCTAAAACTGACAACATAATTGGAAATAAAACACTACTTAGCAAATGCAAAAAAACAAAAATCATAACAGCATCTCAGACCACAATGTAATAAATTAGAACTCAGGATTAAGAAACTCATTTAAAACCACACAACTACATGGAAACTGAACAACCTACTCCTAAATGACTACTGGATAAATAATGAAATGAAGGCAGAAATAAAGATGTTCTTTGAAACCAATGAGAATGAAGACACAGCATACCAGAATCTCTGGGACACATTTAAAGCAGTATGTAGAGGTAAATTTGTAGTACTAAATGCCCAAAAGAGAAAGCAGAAAAGATCTAAAATTAACACCCTAATGTCAAAATTAAAAGAACTAGAGAAGCAAGAACAAACAAATTCAAAAGCCAGCAGAAGACAAGAAATAATTAAGATCAGAGTGGAACTGGAGGAGATAGAGACACGAAAAGCACTTCAAAAAAATCAACAAATCCAGGAACTGGTTTTTTGAAAAGATCAACAAAATAGATAGACCATTAGCCAGACTAATAAAAAAGAAAAGAGAGAAGAATCAAATAGATGCAATAAAAAATGATAAAGGCGATTTAACCACTGATCTCATAGAAATACAAACTACCATCAGAGAATACTATAAACACCTCTATACAAATAAACCAGAAAATCTAGAAGAAATGTATAAATTCCTGGACACTTACACCCTCCCAAGACTAAACCAGGAAGAAGTTGAATCCCTGAATAGACCAATAGCAAGATCTGAAATTGAGGCAGCAATTAATAGCCTACCAACCAAAAAAAGTCCAGGACCACGTGGGTTCACAGCCAAATTCTACCAGAGGCACAAAGAATATCTGGTATCATTCCTTCTGAAACGATTCCAAAGAATAGAAAAAGAGGGAATCCTTCCTAACTCCTTGCTAATTTTATGAGACCAACATTGTCCTGATACCAAAACCTGGTAGAGACACAACAAAAAAGAAAATTTGAGGCCAATATCCCTGATGAACATCAATACAGAAATCCTCCATAAAATACTGGCAAACCAAATCCAACAGCACATCAAGAAGCTTATCCATCACGATCAGGTTGGCTTTATCCCTGGGATGCAAGGCTGGTTCAACATACGCAAATCAATAAATGTAACTTATCACATAAACAGAATCAAAGACAAAAGCCACATGATTATCTCAATAGATGCAGAGAAGGCCTTCAACAAATTCAACAAAGCTTCAAGCTAAAAACTCTCAATAAACTAGATATTGATGGAACATATATCAAAATAATAAGAGTTATTTTTGACAAACCCACAGCCAATATCATACTAAAAGGGCAAAAATTGGAAACATTCCCTTTGATAACCAGCACAAGAAAAGGATGCCCTCTCTCACCACTCCTATTCAACATAGTATTGGAAGTTCTGGCCAGGGCAATCAGGCAAGAGAAACAAATAAATGGTATTCAAATAGGTAAAAAGGAAGTCAAATAGTCTCCATTTGCAGATGACATGATTGTATATTTAGAAGACTCCATCATCTCAGCCCAAAACCTCCTTAGGCTGTTAAGCAACTTCAGCAAAATCTCAGGATACAAAATCAATGTGCAAAAATCACAAGCATTCATATACAGCAATAACAGACAAACGGAGAGCCAAATCATGAGTGAACTCCCATTCACAATTGCTACAAAGAGAATTAAATACCTAGGAATACAACTTACAAGGGATGTGAAGGAACTCTTCAAGGAAAACTACAAACCACTGCTCAACAAAATAAGAGAAGACACAAACAAATGGAAAAACATTCCATGCTCATGGATAGGAAGAATCAAAATTGTGTAAATGGCCACGCTGCACAAAGTAATCTATAGATTCAATGCTATCCCCATCAAGCTACCATTGACTTTTTTCACAGAATTGGAAAAAAACAAAAACACCTTAAATTTCATATTGAACCAAAAGAGAGCCCACATAGCCAAGATAATTCTAAGCACAAAAAACAAAGCTGAAGGCATCATGCTACCTAACTTCAAACTATACTTGTTTGTGTCCTCTCATAGAAACCAAAACAGCATGGTACTGGTACCACAACAGACACACAGAACAATGGAACAGAGCAAAGGCCTCAGGAATAATGCCACACATCTACAACCATCTCATCTTTGACAAACCTAACAAAAACAAGCAATGGGGAAAGGATTCCCTATTTAATAAATGGTGTTGAGAAAACTGGCTAGCCATATGCAGAAAGCTGAAACAGGATCCCTTCCTTATACCTTATACAAAAATTAACTCAAGATGGATTAAAGATCTAAACATAAGACCTAAAACCATAAAAACTCTAGAAGAAAACCTAGGCAATACCATTCAGAACATAGGTATGGGCAAAGACTTCATGACTAAAACACCAAAAGCAATGGCAACAAAAGCCAAAATAGACAAATGGGATCTAATTAAACTTAAGGGCTTCCGCACAGCAAAAGAAACTATCATTAGAGTAAGCAGGCAACCTACAGAATGACAGTAAAATTTTGCAGGGTATACACCTGACAAAGGGCTCATATCTAGAATCTACAAATAACTTAAACAAATGTACAGGAAAAAAACAACCCCATCAAAAAAATGGGTGTAGGATATGAACAGACACTTTTCAAAAGGAAACATTTATGCTGCCAACAAGCTTATCATTCCTGGTCATTAGAAAAATGCAAATTAAAACCACATTGAGATACCATCTCACACCAGTTAGAATAGCAATCATTAAAAAGTCAGGAGACAACAGACACTGAAAAGGACGTGGAAAAATAAGAAGGCTTTTACACAGTTGGTGGGATTGTAAATTAGTTCAACCATTGTGGAAGACAGTGTGGCGATTCCTCAAGGATCTAGAAATAAAAATACCATTTGACCCAGGAATCTCATTACTGGGTATATACCCAAAGAATTATAAATCATTCTATTATAAAGACACATGCACATGTATGTTTATTGCAGCACTGTTCACTATAGCAAAGACTTGGAACCAACCCAGATGCCCATTAGTAACAGACTGGATAAGGAAAATGTGGCATATCTATACCATGGAATACTATGCAGCCATAAAAAAGGATGAGTTCATGTCCTTTGCAAGGACATTGATGAAGCTGGAAACCATCATTCTCAGCTAACTAACACACAAACAAAAAACTAAACACTTCATGTTCTCACTCGTAAATGGGAGTTGAACAATGAGAACACATGGACACAGGGAGGGGAACATCACACACTGGGACTGTCAGGGGGTATGGGGCTAGGGGAGGGATAGCATTAGGAGAAATACCTAATGTAGATGACGGGTGATGGATGCAGTCAACCACCATGGCACATGTATACCTATGCAACAAACCTGCATGTTCTGCACATGTATCCCAGAACTCAAAGTACATAAAAAAAAAAAATAGTGTTAATCCTTCTCAAACTCTTCCAAAATGTTGAAGAGAAGGGAACACTTCCAAACTTAAGAATAGCATAACCTTGATACAAAAATGAAAAATAACATACTAGCAATAAAATGCTAACAAACAAACTCAAAAGCACATTAAAAGGATCACAGGCTATAATCATGTGGGATTTTTTTTTTAATTCTTGTAATGCAAGGATGTTCCAACATGTAAAAGTTGACCAATGTAATATACTACCTTAAAAGAACAAAGGTCAAAACCCACATCATTATCTCAACTGATACAAAAAAGTATTGGACAAAATTCAATGCCCTTGCATGATAAAAATACTCAAAAAATCAGGTTGAAGAAAAAAGTTGCTTCAAGTTAATAAAGGCCATATATGAAAAATCCCACAGCTGATATTATACTCTATGGTGATAAAGTGAAAATTTTCCCTCTAAGATGAACTATACAAGGATGTCACTCTTACAACATTTATTCAACATAATTCTGAAAGTTCGAGACAGAGCAAATAGGTGAGAAAAAGAAATGGAAGGCATCCAGATTGGAAAGAAAGAAGTAAATTTAACTGTGTTCATAGGTGACATAAGCTTGTAGTTAGAAAATTCTAAGGATTATACACAGCCACACACAATTAGAACTAATAAACGTAGCAAAATTACAGGATACAAAGTCAATATACAAAAGTCAGTTGCATTTCTATACACTAACAATGAACAATCCAAAAAGGAAATTAAGAAAACAATCTCATTAACAATAGCAGCAAAGGGAATAAAATACTTGGGAATAAAATTAATCTAAAAGGCTAATGACTTGTACACAGAAAACTACAAAACTTTACTAAAAGAAATTAAAGATACAAATAAATGGAAACACATCCCATGTTCATGGAGTAAAAGTATTCTAATTAAAATATGCATACATCTTCAAAGCAACTTAATATTATTAAAAATTCATACTACCTACAGATTCAATGCAAACCGTTTCTAAATCTCCAACAAAATTCCATGATTTTTACAGAAATAGAAAAAAAAAATCCTGGAATGTATATGGTATCTAAAAAATTACCTTGCATAGCTGAAGCAATCTGAAAAAGAAAAACGAAGCTGGAGGCCTTACACTTTCTGACTTCAAAATGTATTTCAAAGCTACAGTAATCAAAACACTATAGCACTGGTATAAATACGTGGAGATCAATGAAACAGAATAAAGAGCCCAGAAATAAACTCGTATGTATATGGTCAAATAAACTTCAACAAGGTTGCACAACAGGGAAATGATAGATTCTTCCACAAATATTACCCAATTTATTTTCTTTATGATAATTGTCACTATGTAACATTATGCTATTTATTTTGTTTTACTACCTGTTGACTACCTCTACATACACAATTCAGAATATAAGCTCTGTGAGAAAAGGAAACTCATCACACATCTGTAATGTTCCCTGATGTACTCCAGCTTCTAGAACATTGATATTAATTTTTTTAATGTGGATGAAATAAATGAAAGAGCTCACCTTTCATTCATGCTCACCCTGCTTCAGACTGAAATGGCCATTCCTATGCCTTTTACCTGGTTAGATCCTTTGGCTGTCAGTTGGGCTCAAGTACCACTTGCTCTGGGAAGCTTTCTCTAATTTTGTCAAATTTCTCTGATGAAAACACACATCTCCTTCGTAGCACTTATCACAGTTGCTGTTTTCCTGCTTACGTGATTGCATTTGATTCATATCTGTTTCCCCAAGGGCAGAGACTTTTCACTTTATGTCACATCTTATACCACCTCAATGTGCACAACAGCTCCATAGAGGTTTACTGACATATCCCTCTAGTGACTTGCTGTCGCATGCATCTGCATCCTGGTTTTCCCAGGACAGTTCTGGTAAATGCCTCTTGCCTTGGCATCATTGTAAATAAAAGCATCCCAGTTTGGATGACGGATTATATGGTCACTCTAGGTATGCAACTTTGGAGGTATCACTGAAAATTCAGCAGGATTAAAAATCCAATTAAATCATTTAAACATGATTAGCTTTTAAGTAGTATTTACATATAAATCAATATTTTGAAACTGCAGGTTACCACCTAATAGTGGGCCATGACTGCCCTTTTTGGTGTGTGAATCTGGATACACTAGAATAGCATATAAATTATTCTAAATGAACCAGAAGTGGACAAATAAACATTATTTGGGAATAGTTTCTTTAAGATATAGCTATGGATGTGTAGGTAATAATGCAAAGTACTTAGCTCTAGGCTGTGGGTTGAAGTGATGCTGGGGGTCCCTCCCAGATTTCACAGACGAGGCTGGTGCAGCCATCTCCCAGTAACTTTAAGTGTTGGCCACGAACAGTTTGAAAATGCCCCCTTCTCAAGAGAATTGTTCTCTAAAGACCCCCACCCCTGGAAAAGCCTTGAGGTTTTCCTCTCTCTCCAAGGTCAGATGATGACTGACCACTGTAAGAGTAGTAAAGACCAGGCCCTGACCTCGGGGGATCAACTATGCAGTACACTTTATGTTCCAGAAATTTTCAGTGGGATCAGGCTGAAGCCAGATTCCATATGAGCCTACGTCCCTTCCAGGCTTCCTCCTCTCCCCCATCGTGCTTCCTTCACTCCCATACAGGGTCCTCCCGAAAAGCCTCTCTCAGCACATCTGTACAAAAATCCACATTTCGAATTCTAAGAACTTAACTTAAAACAGTTGTCACTTTACAAATATGAAAAGCGATGGGCGCAGTGGCTTATGCCTGTAATCCCAACACTTTGTGAGGTGGAGGTGGGAGGATTGCTTGAACTTGGGAGTTCGAGACTAGCCTCGGCAACATAGCAAGACCCTGTCTCTAAAAAGAAAAAAAAGTAAGTATTAAAGAAAAAAACACTCCACAGTCTATATAATTTAATCAATCAATATAAATATTGTTTTCAAATTATACTACTTTACACTTATCGGAGTTCTCACTTTCTGAATATTCTCTAGAAAATGTGTAAAATTTTACAGAGAAAACTTGAACAAGGAAAACACTGTATTGTTTTTTGAACCAAGACTCAGGAAAACAGGTGTGCCAGCCATCTGTCAGTGTGTTGGGGATGCTCTTCCCCAAAATGTGTCAGTCTAGATATCAGTTCACATAAGACTCAAAAGCCACAATGCACTGAGTAACATAGGATCAAAGATGAAGACTTGTTTTTCTCTGTAAACCCAAGCAGATAAATGTAGGTAAATAGCAAAGCTGCTTTGGAAAAATGTGACTGTGGAGTTAGCTGTGCTTTTTCATTGAAGAGTCCTCCCACATCATTCCCACACAGGAGACAAACAGGCAGTCAATGCAGATTCCTCTGTTCCCAAAGTCATCAGGGCCACCTGCCAGGCAGCCATGCAACATCTACTAGGTCCCTGCTGGGTGCCTGGCTCCATCACCTCACGCTGCTCACTGTTCGACAAATGCCAAAGCTTTTGTGACAATGCATCTCTCCTGGGGTTCATGGAACAGTGTCCAGATAAGAGAAAATAAACCACAGGCTCTGAACAAGAAGAACAAATGGGAGATTTTTGTACCAGTCAAAAACAGGCTCTGGAAAACATAAACGAGGGGAATAACCACACCTTAGCCACACCATCATGATATTCCATTTGGAGACTTATTTATTTATGGAGAACTCACCTTTGAAAGTCATTTCAAACTCTTTGTGTTTTTAGTTTTTTGGAAGTGTGTGTCTGCGTGTGTGTGTTTACTGATATCACTAGGTAGAAATCACCTGGGTTTGCTGAAGGTTTCAAGAGAAAAAGGGAGTGAAAAGAGCAAGGGAAAAGGAAGAGTCTATGGCTGAACCAAGAATAGGATTCTTAGAAACTCAAAAAATAGCCACTAAGTAACCAGAGTAATTAGCCCAATATTCTACACAGAACAAGAGCTCCTCATTCTTTCTCAGTATCCCTTCCTAATTAGATACCAATTATCAGGATTTGGTAAATAAATTCTCATCCCTCTGAAAAATGAAACATGATATTAAAAGAGAGACAGATATATATGGTTTCATATGAAATTCCCTCCAAGATAAAAAGTTTAATGAAAAAATAAAATTAAAAAAGGAAGGTGCAAAGCAATGTGCAAAACATGGGTGGCATAGCAACCAAGAATCATTTTATATATATGGATATATAAAATATGTATATGTATAAATGTGTGTCATATAATATATATAATATAATATATATGTATATAGACACACATATACATGTGTATTTTGAGAAATTAGGAAGCAGATGTTGGAAGGAGATCCTTTTCACTGTTCACTGTTTTCCTAGAATGCATATTTTCCCACATACATCCATAACCTATTCATAAGCATTTAAAAAGACTGCAACTGGCCCGGTGCAGTGGCTCATGCCTATAATCCCAGCATTTTGGGAGGCTGAGGCTGGCAGATCACAAGGTCAAGAGATTGAGACCATCCTGGCCAACTTGGTGAAACCCCGTCTCTACTAAAAAAACAAAAATTAGCTGGATGTGATGGCGTGTGCCTGTAGTCTCAGCTACTCAGGAGGCTGAGGCACAAGAATCACCTGAACCCAGGATGCAGAGGTTGAAGTGAGCTGAGGTCATGCCACTGCACTCCAGCCTAGCCACAGAGAGACTCTGTCTCAAAAAAAAAAAAAAGACTGCAACCCACAAATTAAAACAGCTAATAACATGTTAAACAATATAATTTTGGTTGTGAAAAATGGGGGATTAAATACTGCTGATGATATTTGCTAAGCCAAATTCTTACTTTATTTATGTTATTTTCACTGGAATTCCTATAGGTGCTTTGAAAATATTTTGATGACTTTTCCATCCCAGGATACCGTAATGGCTTCTTAAACTGTAACTGCTATGTTCTTGTACAGTGGTCTTAAAGAGATATCTGTATTTCCTGATTCAAATTTGAACCCTTATTCAAAATGTATGCAGAGGGGGTGCCTAGACTTTGCCACCTTCAAAACAATTCCCAAGGCTGCCATGGAGAGAGACTGCCTGGAACAATGGGTCAAAGTCACACTTGATCCTGATGATGAAAAGACTAAGTATCTTTGAATAAATATAGTATTTATCTCCTTGTAAGAAAGCAGGATTCTGAGATAGATGAAAACTTTGAAGTTCAGATTGATTATTGATTAATACTGAGTTGTATTAGGAGTGACATTCTTAATCTTTTCAAAAATATTAGGAATAAAGACTGGAATCTCTAAAATGTTTACTTGAGCACAAATTGTAGCACAGGACTAGAAATTCTCAAGGATGTAGCTGCTAAGAGCTAAAAATATCTTCCAGGGGAGGCTGTGCAGAGGGAGTAGCGGGAGGGGGTGGAGAACCCAGAAGAGCAACCATCTGAGCAGATTTCACACGATTAATAGGGGGTTTGTTGGCTGGTGGACTTTAAAAATAGAACCTCATTTCTGAGGGGTGGGTGCCCTGCTCCAGAGCCCTAAAAGGAGCCTGCTGAGAGGGATGATTAGAATGAAAGATTGTGCAGCTTTAAGGAAATGCTGGCCTAAAGAAATGGCACCGATTACTGATGCTCCAGCCACCTTCTAAAAGGTTTCTGCAAATTGCTTTCTTTGGATGAAATACCAAATATCTGTTCCCAAATGTTATGAAGCAAAATAAATCACATTCCATTGACACATCCAATATGTCGTATCAGAGACCCTGAATCCAAACAAAGCCAAGCTGCTGTTACCTCCGAACTATTCATCTCTTTTTCTTGCTTTTGTATTAAGGCTGCAAGATGAAAACTTGTTCCTTGCAAACAAACAAAAATTATCTCTGCCTCCTCACTGCGTGAGAGGAGAAATCAAATCAGTACCTAACAAGATTTTAGAATTCCGAAGTAACTCAGAAATAATTTATTCTAACCCCCAACTCTTGTAAATAAAAACGGTGAATCCCGGAAAGCATAAACCACTTATCCAAAGTCACTTTACTGGAGAGCAACACAAGCAGAACTAGAATCCAGACTGCTCAACTCTCAGCTTATCAATAAATATCCTTTTTGTTAAATATGCATACACTAACGCATTCAAGGTAGTATTCCTTTCCAAGACTTTGCACTTTCCCTAAAATAAGAGTTTCCAGAAAAAGGTGATTTTCAAGCAGTACTGAGTGCATGAAAGTGGCATTTTTTTCTGACACATGCAAAGAAAGAAACAGCGTTTCATTACTTGACCTATAAAATAATAATTTAGGGTTAAAGTTTCATGCACGATGGGATTTCCCTTTGTTGCATTTTTTTTTAACAGAGTTTTTTTTTTGTTTTTTTTTTTAAGATAGAGTTTCTCTTGCTGCCCAGGCTGAAGTGCAATGGCATGATCTCAACTCTGCCTCCAGGGCTCAAGTGATCCTTGTGTCTTAACCTCCTGAGTAGGTGGAATTACAGGTCCCTGCCACTATGCCCAGCTAATTTTTGTATTTTTAGTAGAGACAGGGTTTCATCATGTTGGTCAGGCTGGTCTCTAACTCCTGACCCACACACCCAGGCTTTGGTTGTATTTTTATTAATGAAAATACTGAGGAGCAGTGCAAGTAGCAGCATTTTCCCAGGTGTAGAAGTTGCTGTTGGATTACCTTTCACCAGCAGGTATGCCCACCTCTCAACTACTGCAAGTATTGACTGCTAAGAGCTAATGGCTGCCTCCTTCTCCAGAGAATATGCCTATTCTGGAAATACCTGAGAGATTTCCAGTAAATAATTGATATGGGCTACAAAAGACCAGCCCTCTTGCTTCAACTTTGTGGTTTTGTCACACTGCAGAGCTCCCTTTGTGATCAGACTGAGGCTAGACTCCAGCTGGAACCACTTCCTTATTCAACTCCTTCTTCTGCCCTTCTCTGTCCCCTGCAGATTTGTCCTGGGAACCTGCCTTTAATAAATCAAGTACTTCTAGGAAAGCTGACCAAAAACCTCAAGTGAGTGTGTAGGAGAGATAGTAAATGCCACATAACAAGTTGTGATATTCTACATCTTTTCCATCCCATTTTCACTTTGGTCTCCATGCAAATGTGTAAAAACACAGCGAGTTCTGCAAGTTTCTGCTGTGAGCAGATGCTTGTGATCTTGTTTGGTAATATGGAATGTTTTCCAGTTTCTCTGCTTAGTCATATGCATTATGACTTGTCCATTCAATTTTGCAGCACCGTTTCAGTCATTTAAAAAATTTTTCTTAAAGACAAATAAGCAAAAAGAGTTTCTTTGTTATGGTAATAACTAAACAAGCAAAGAAACAGGCATGC
This sequence comes from Sapajus apella, assembly GCF_009761245.1. Taxonomy (NCBI): domain Eukaryota; kingdom Metazoa; phylum Chordata; class Mammalia; order Primates; family Cebidae; genus Sapajus; species Sapajus apella. Next base: position 14,563,471 of record NW_022436973.1, on the reverse strand, counting down.
AGGTGCAATGTAAATTCTTTGTCACTGACCTGCAATGGAGACTGGCGGGGGCTCTCTTGCCCTCTGACTTGAGTTTTCCTATGTGTGGTAAGGAGTTTGATACCAAGAGCTGAGACTGTGATTGATCCCGCAGATTGAGAGCCCTCGACAGATATTTAGAGTGACAAAAAGCTTATCAGTTTGCTCAGTCGAGATTCAGTGGCTGTAAGAAACAGAAAATGACTCTTCCCAGCTTATCTCAGTGTGACAGTTAATTTTAGATGTCAGCTTGACTGGATTAAGGAATACCTAGAAACCTGTTAAAAATTATCCTCGGGTGTTTCTGTGAGGGTGTTTCCAGAAGAGATTGGCACATGAGCCTGAGTGGACTAGGCAGAGAAGATTCACCCTCATTGCGGGCAGGTGCCCTCCAATCTGATGGAGGCCCCAAGAGAACCAAAACAGAGAAAAGATGAATATGTCAATCCATCTGCTGGAGCTAGGATGCACTCTTCCTCTCCTATCCTTAGACAATTCCAGGCTCTCTACCTTTTGGACTCCAAGATTTACATCAGTCCCCCAACAGGTTATCAGGCCTTTGGTCTCAGACTGAGTTATACCATCAACTTCCCGGTTCTGAGGTCTTTGGACTTGGACTGAGCCATGCCACTGGCATCCCGGGGTCTCCAACTTGCTGATGGCCTGTTGTGGGACTTCTCAGCCACCCTAACGCCATAAGCCAATTCTCTTAATAAATTCTTTCTCGTATTTGTATTTCTATATCTACATTTCTATATTCTCTTGGTTCTATCTGGAGAACCCAAATCAATATACCCAGCAAACGGGGTATTAATTGATAAGGTATGGGTAAGCTCAAAGGATTGGAACAATAGATATAGAGAGAGTACAGAGCAGACAATGCTGAGCAGTTTTTGTTTGAGGGTTGCTACAGAATGTTCTTCCATTTGCTCTTGAGATTCAAAATTCGGGTAGGGATCCCAGTTAGTCAAGCTGAGGTGACAGCCCCACTGCTTGACTGTACTGGATTATTGAGAGCAGAGATTTAGGGAATTGGCTGTCTAATCTGGCGGCATATTAAAATCACTTGTTGGGGGCTTTAAAAAAATACCTGATACTTAGACCATACCACAGATTAATTAAATCAGACTATCTGCAGGTAGAACCAAAGAATTTGATAATTTTAAAACCCCCAAAGTGATTTAATCATTAACCAAATTTGTGAAATTCTAATGTAGTGGAAAAGCCTTCAGAGAGTACTTCAAGTTTTTGTAGAACAGGACACAATGCTTAACATCATGGCATGACTATACCAAGTGGAAAAAAAAGATAATTTTCCAAAAGAAAATTGGGTTACATTTAAGAAGCAGGAGGATGAATAGTAAATTGCAAATCAGTGAATCAGTTAAAACCAGACAAAGACGCATTCATTGCACGTGCAATCTAGTCAAATGTTCTAACACTTCGAGTAAGGTCTGGTACATAAGAGATGCTCAATAAATATTTACTGAATAAATAAGTAAATAAAGAGAGATTCTTGAAATGCCATGTATCATATGACTTCACCAAGAGAATTACCTACTTTTCTTGTTTAATCTAAGAAACCTTCAGTAACAGATTTAAAGGAGTAAACTTTGCAAAGGGAGGATGAAACAGAGATTGGGGAAATAAGCAATGCATTTATGAAAAATTATTATAAAATTTCTGGAGGCTAATTAAGCTTTGCACTGCTCTCCTAGACCCTAATGTTTCGTCTAATGCTACTGTTGGTGATCAGATTCTGCTGATCTCAATTTGCTACACTATACTCTTTTTTATTTACATTTCTAATCTGCCTTGACTACTCAAATAAAGACCATCTGTTTCATGGTTCTAACACCTTGGTAATGAAAGTGTAGTTGGTGGGCCTATAGTGCCTTCTCTGAAAGTACTAGAAATGCAGAATTCAGGACCCTACCTTAGACCTACTGAAGGTGTATTTGTATTTTAATAAGATCCATAGGGGAGCAATATCCACATTAAAATTTGAAAAGAACTGGCTAGCACAAATGGCTCATATACCAAAAATGGCTAACTATATCTGTCATTCAAACCCACTGGGAAGAAGTGTGGGAACATGGCATTCTGAGCATGGTGCCCTTGATTGCTGCTACCACCCTAATCAATCTGCCTCTCCTAAGACAAATAGCAAATGAATGTAGTGAGGCTCTGGCTTCTGCTGGGGTCCTGGGCATAGAGAATGGTGTGGGTCTTTTGACCTCACAATATGAACAAGTAAAATGATAACCAGCACCATAGCCTAGTTAAGAACCTAAGAACAGAAAATTCTGGAGGAAGACTGAGCATACAAAGATCTGTGGTCCCTTAAGGGAGTCTGATGTCAATTCGGTATGAACGTGCCAAATTCCCAAAATGTCAAGTGGGAAATGAACAAGTAAGCTGAGTATTTCCTTCCTTAGGGGATAGAGACTACCGGGAGATGAGAGAGGCAATGAGTGCCTGCCTGCCTACACTGCAGCTCAGGGGGATAGAGGTGCCTGTGCTTTACATGACTGTAGAATCCTTGCTAGGATACTCTAGCCACAACACTAGAATTCCGATGAGCCAGCAAAGAAAAATAACCAGCAAACTATGGGAACCCATTAGCCAGCGAGAAGATCACGTGGAACTGTCAGGACTTATACTCAGCAAAATGGCATTATTAGAGTAGGGAAAAAAAAAAAGCTGAATTAGAAAACAAATTAAAGGTATTTTAAAGGAGATTTGAGTAAATCTTATTCAATAGATTCATTCAAAGAGAAAATGGGGCTGCTGAGATTCACATCAGTAGATTGGAAGGTCAAGTATGAGAACTTCTCAAGCAGACAACATCTACCAAGAGACAAATGTCGTGAGAGATCCATAGAATGGAATCAGTGTCCTAAAATGTGCATAACAGTAGTTGCAGAAGACAAAAAGGAGTGCACAGAAAAAAAAAGCAATAAATACTAGAAGAATAATTCCCAGAGCTAATGAAAACCTACAGTAGCAAATTTTAAATATTCACTAAGATTCAAGCTGATTTTTTTTTAAAAAAGGTACCTTCCTATGTACAGCATGAAAAAATTCCTGATCTCTAAAGAAAAAAAACATCTAAAGTCAGAAAAAAGGAATTCACTATAAAATAATATCACCAACAGTGAAAGAAAATGGACAATGGAATAACATCAACTTAATATCTAGCCAAGACATCATTAATCTGTCAGGGTAAACAAAAGCTACTTGAGGAGAGAAAATAATTTGGAGAGAATAAAACTTAAATACGCCATCTGATAAAAGTGGTAAAAAGACTATCCCAACAACCGCAATTCAGACCTCTGAAAAGATGAGTGAGCAATGATTATGTATATGCATGTTGCACCCACATATGTAGGTATATATTTGTATCAACTATTTATACAAGCTCATATATAGTTATTCACCTATATAGGTAGACATGAACAAAGTTCTTAATTGAATAAAAATATGTTATATTGCAATATGTAATATCAGAAATTAATAACAATAATTAAGAAAATAAAGAAAATTAAGAAAACATTAATTTTTTTTTAAAGTTAATAAATACGAGATTTCATCTGTCAAGCCTAGGAGAAATTGTTACCAGGGAAATAGCAAAAACACTTCAGCATCTTTTCAGAGGAATTACAAAATGAAAGGAGAAGTTGGAAGTAGCTTTTTAAAATTTCATTTTATTGAAATGAAGCAAAGTAGAAAGAAAACTGCTGATTTTTTTCTGAGTATTGTATTGAACCCCAAGTTTCTCTTCAAAGAATCAGTGTGTCAGTATGTTCAGCTCTCTTATTCTTTAATTCTCTATTTTAAAGTTTAACTTCCTTGTATTTCCAGTAAACAACCTTCTCCACCAGTTCTAATCAGTAGTTCACATCTGCTCCCCCTCCCCTTAGTTCCATCCCAACTCATCCCAGTCACCTGATAACCCCTGGCTGCCTGCTCTGACATGCCCGTAACAGTTCTTCCCACAAAAACACCCACACTGCCATTCCAGCTCAGACCCCTGCTTGTTTTAAAATAGCCAATCGGGATTAATCTAGCTTGTTCAGTCTAACCCTAGCCAATAGGAGATGACACAGCAGTAGGGATGACCCCCATCAGACACAATTACCCCTTCCCCCTTGTCCAAGCGTGTGGCCACCATTGCTCCATCCATATGCCACACCCTTCTATAGAAGTAAACTGCCTTGCTGAGAGGAGCTATCTTTGAGTGCTATTTCTTTTGCAGCATCAAAATTCTATTTATAACATGAGGAGGACTGGTAAATCTCCTTTTAAATAATAGTAGATAATGGTATCTGGTAATTTAGATCAAGATAATAAAAATTAACCCTCAATAACAAGGGAGAAAAAGCAGGCTTTCCCAAGCTAGCCAAGAGAGAAAACGAATAAACAGCACAAGTAAAACACAGAAAAAGAAGAAACAGTTATATGTCCAAAAATAAATCTAAAATAAAAGTCAAACAGAGCAAGTATATCAGTCAATATATAAAATGTAAAAGAATAACATTTCATCATGAAAAGGCAGAGGCAACCCATTTCTTTGTAAAACAAAACACAGCTGGATGTTATATACAAGAAATACTTAAATTAATTTTAAAATAACATAAATATAAATGGAGTGAGTAAAAAGATACCAGAAAAAGGGAAACAAAAGTGACAATATCAACAAATAGAATTTAAGCATGGAAGAACAACAGACTCCAAATGGACATGATATAGTGAAAAATGGCACAACTGGAGGTGATACCACAGTCATAACTGACGTGAAGCAATCACCATAGCAGCTCAAAGCTAAAAGCGATTTTATTTGAAATGCATGGAGAACTTGCTAAAAATATAATTATGATGAAAACATCAACATGCTACTCTCAGAACTGAAAGATCTAGTTAAAGAAAGGAAAACAGAGAAAATAAAAAATATAATTAATAAACAACTTGTTATGAATAACAACTTATCCTTTGAATGTACTTTTAAAAATACTCCTAGCATATTTTTAAAAGTTGATCATATATGCGCCCACTGGGAAAAAAGAAAAAGAGAAACGTGTGTAAGCTTTTACAAGCTGCCTTCTCCAATAATAAGCTAATAAAACTGCTTATTATTGATAGTTAATAAATGATTGATAACAAAAAGAATCTGAATATCTTGACAACAATGAAGGCACATGCTTCTAGATACTCTTTGATCAAAAGGGAAATTTAAAAGGAAATTAAAATCTGTCCAAAGGTCAATGAAAAGGAGTAAGTTATCTATAATAAAACCTACAGAACACATCAAAAGCTATCTTTAGAGGAAAATTTATAGCCTTAATTGTCTTCATTATTAAAAGAGATAACTGGTTTAAAATGTAATTTTTCATTTCAAAACTGAAAGATGGACAGCAAAATTAAACAACAGTTACGGAGATTTTAAAATATTTTTAAATGGGGGAGAAAAGAAGAGACAAATGATTTCAAAAGCTTGTGCTTTGAAACATTAATAAGACAGATGAAATATCTCATGATTCTGACAAAATTTCAAACAAAAGCAAAAGCAGATGGAACAAGGAATGAGAAAGACACAGCCACAAAAACAAGAGATAAATTATGGTAAGAAAACACTATGTGTAACTCTATGGCAACAGATAAAAATGAACCTTTTTTTAGTAAAATATCTCTAACGCACTGACTTTCACAATTTCTATCCTTATTTCACCATTTTACTCTCCTTCTTATATATCTCATTTTAACCAAGCACCGTCTTTTCCATGCCTAGCTCCCCTACCTTTCATTGGCACATTTTTCTTCAGTAGAAGATCATTTAATTTGACTGGCCTACTGTGTGTCTGCGGAGAGCTCAGTATGTGCTAGTTCTCTACTCTTCTTTTCTTCCAAGTTCCTGGAGCATCTCTTGCATGCACCCCATTGAGGTCATGCATGGCAGCTCTTGTCTCCTTAAATATTTCAAAGCACTTTCACATTCATTGTAGTATAATCTCACAGGGTTCTTTTTTTTCTATTTTTAAGTAGCAATTTTTAAGATTTCAGATTGAAAAGTAAATGTTATACTCCCGACAATAATTTATTATGAAAAGTAAAATGAATTATTTTGACAAGCTAAGTGAGAGGAAGTTTTTCACTAGTTTTTAATTATAAAGACATTCACACACACACACACACACACACACACACACACACACAGAAAGAGAGAGAGAGAGAGATTCACAATATAGCTAATTATATTATCTCACCAGGAAGATAGGTCAGCCACAATTTTCAGCCTAAAGAGACTTAGGATCTAGTAAAAGTGCTTAAAACTGGCCATGTGCAGTGGCTCATACCTGTAATCCCAGCACTTTGGGTGGCTGAGGCGGGTGGATCACAAAGTCAAGAGATGGAAACCATCCTGGCCAAAATGGTGAAATCCCGTCTCTACTAAAAATACAAAAATTAGCTGGGCGTGGTGGCACGAACCTGTAGTCCCAGCTACTCAGGAAGCTGAGGCAGGAGAATTACTTGAATCCAGGAGGTGGAGGCTGCAGAGAGCTGAGATCACACCATTACACTCCAGCCTGGTAACAGAGCAAGACTCCATCTCAAAAAAAATAAAAGCGCTAGAACTTGGTGAGATTTTAGAAGTTGCATGATAGTTTATATAACTGGTAGGGACATAACTGATAGGAGTGGTAATCTACCTCTGAGATTCCTATTTTCCTCAAACCTAGATGTGGATTACATACTGTTCAGATCACTCCAAAAATAGTCTCAATTTCCAGAGAGAAAAAAAAATGTAATATAATTAAAACCAAATGTTCACTCTCTATATTAGTGTTTGCTGTGTAACAAACCACTCTCAAATTAATAGTTTATAATAATGACAAATTATTCAGTTCACAATCTGTGGATCAGCAATTTAGGCTGGGTTTGGCTGGGTTGGGAGTTCTATGGCTCTCACTGCGCATTTACAGGTCATCTCTTGCTTGTTCAGGAGTTTGGGGCAACTGGGTTGATCAAGATAATAAAAATTAACCATCAATGACAAGGGAGAATAAAGTAGGCTTTCCCAAAGCTAGCAAAGACAGAAGAAGAATAAATAGCAAAAGCAAAACAAAGAAAAAGAAGAAACAACTAGATGTCCAATAGTAAATCGGTTTATGTGATCTCAGATCTTGCAGCGGTCTAGCTCATTCTTTTTAATGTGGCAATGGGCAGGGTTTTGTGAAAGAATCAAAGCATGTGAAGCATCTTAAGGCACAGACCTGAAACTGGTGCAATGCCATTACTGCCAAATTCTGTTGGCTAAAGGAAGTCTCAAGACCTTTCCAGATGCAAGGAATGAGGAAAAAGACTCTATCTCTATACAGGAAAAGCTGCAGAGAGACATTACAAGGGTGTAGATACAGGGTGGAGAAGGATCACAACCTCTTTGCAACTCCAGTAACTTACATCTTGTTTCCGCCCTGTGGATGCATGCCTGGCCTACAGGAAATGTCCTCTGTGCTTATTGTCAGTTTCATTCAATTGCTCACCCTCTTGCTTCTCCAGGTAGGAGTCAAGCATCAGAATCAAGCACCCTGGCTTCCCACCTTTAAACTCCTCGGCACATGTCAGGTTTTCCAAGTGGAGCTCCATAACCCCTCCCTTAACTTCCCCCCTACCTTTCCTCTGTGGTGGAGGAAATGCATGCTTTCCAACAATCCTCTCCACATAAATCCTCACTATCAGCCCTCCTCAGCCTCTCTTGATCACCTTGTCTCCTTTTACGGGTGATGTGCTAAGGGCTGAAAAGCCAGTTTCATGGGCTCCTTAGTTTGGGTTCCCATAGAAGCAGAAGGGATGTGAGGCAAGATTAGTTAATGAGATGAACTCAAGAAACAGACTGGAGAGAGGGAAGGAGAGACAGGGAAGAGAAGAAAGCCAGTGCAAAGTATGTTTTTCAATAGAGTTACCACTGTGGGCGAAAACTGGGAGTCGGTGTACAGCACAGATCTTCGAGTTGTCCCACCTGGGAATGAGAGGACCGGGGCACTTATACACCCATCTATGTATAAATACACCATTTCCTACAATCTATCTAGCATGAACTGAGCGCTGCTCTGGGTGAGGGGTGGTTAATTCTCTGGCACTTCCAGCCTGATAGGAAGATGTGTAGGCAGAGCAGACACCAACAACCAGAAAAAAAATACTATCCAGCAAGGAAGAGAGGTTCCAGCACTTGGGAAGTCAGGCTGGTTACACTGAAGTGATGTGAGATGTGGTGATAGCTTCCTGGCTGTCATCCTTCTGCTCTGTCAACGTGTAGCAACACCATCTAAATCCAAGGCAACAGGAAACACTGAATTTAGCATTCTAATATAAATGCAATACTCTCAAAATGTCATTCCCTTAGTCTCATCCTCTCTCAAAAGCATCTTGTATCCTAGCTGGTCCCTAATTTTACCAATTATCCATATTTGCATTCCTGTTGTTCAGATAGCCTTTAATCCTGGTATTAAGATTCATTCCTCTCCTGTGTTCTTTACCTGTATTCTCTATTACTATAAATTCTCCTTGGCAATGTTTTCTCTGATAAATATCTTTGTATCTATTACATGGTCTGGCCCACTGTAGAGGCTCAACAAGTATTTCTGGAATAAATGAATTAATAAGTGAGATTTATAATTCTTTGCAATCAGACATCTAGGGTGTCTTCCATGATAATACCAAACACAAAATATGGTTGTACTATCTCTTCTAGGTTCCCTTGAGAGGTGCAGGTTCTCATTACCTGAAAGTGTGGATTAGTTTTAACCAGTGTTTTATCATGGAAGAAATTCAACCTGACAACTCCCATTTGTCATAGTCATTGTATTTCCTGCAACTCTAAAAACTTTTCAAAAGTCTATGGCTGTCACTTTCCATTTGGTAAGCACAGATTTCCATTGAGTTTTATGCATTACCTAAGACTCAGAAACTGCATTTCCGTCTTCCACCCCTTCGCCCCCCTCTTTCTTTCTGCCTTTCCCTTCTGCCTCTCAGCACACAAATATAGCAATTGAATTATGCTTTTTCATGTTCTCTCTGCCAAGAATTTTATTTTACTCTCATCATGGTCTATACACCTCAATTGTGTTTAGTAAACTTTCTGTTGAGGTAAAACACACAAATAGAAAAGCACATAAATCATGAAAACACAGCTCGGCTAATTTTCACAAGTGAACACTAATGCTCAATCAGTGCTCCTCCCCCAGTCCTGGGGAATGCAGCAGTGCACTCCAGGGCTCTTTCTGTTGAGGGCTCCTCACTCTTCTGGGAAGACCTGCGACAACCTCACTAAGGCTTTTTCTTCCCTGGGGAAGGCCAGTTTCTGGCCTCTACTCTGCTCAGTCTTCCTATCATGGTGTTCATTTTGTTTTCCCATTTTGGGTGCTATTAGCTGACCTTCTAGCTATCATCTATTGTTAGATCTCTATCTATAAATGTGCGTTATTTCCCTTGCTTTCAGTAATTTATTTGAGTTTGTAGATTGGAATTTGCTTGAAGGGATTCTGTTACACAAAATAACTTCCCCATGAGCAGTCTTCACCTTTTCTTTACCTAGGACGTTGTTACCTTTTTGGAAGGAAATGCTGGGATGCCTCAGTCTAATTCACGCTGTATTCTCTGTGCCTCAGACAGTGTTTGGCTCAGTGACTATGTGCAAATATTTGCTCAATTAACATGGAATGAATATTTGACTGGTTTGCTAGTTAGAGATTTTCGGTTTCTTTCTAATCTTTGAATGAGGGCAACTCTCTTACAACATTCAATTTATTGAAAAATATCCAGACAGATTTATGAGGTGGGGAGTGCGCAGTGGTTTATTAGGTGAATAGATAGGAAATTGGGCTAGCCAGTTGTATGAAAATTATGGTGTTGTTTTGTAATAGTTTTCTGCTAATTTTTCTACAGTCTAGCCCAAAGAATCACTTATCAGCTTTAAATGTCTCCCCGCAATGCATACATGCATAGCTCCCCATAAGCATCCAGTGAGTGAGTATCATTCTGTAAAATGGACCCTGATGAACAGCTGCCTGACTGGGAGCCACTTCCTCTTGTGAATCCATTCTGCCTGAGCTCTAAGCCTGTTCTCTAGAGCAGGGATCCAGGCTGTGAACAAGAACAACCGTAAAGATCAAGTCTTCAGACTGTCTTTCCTTTAGCCCTCTGCCCCACAGCTGTGCTAAGCCAGGTAGCCCATTTCAGGGATCTGTTCTCTTTTTCTGACTACAACCACATTCCATTTCTCTATTATTTCTATAGGATTCTCGATTATGTTTTTAGATAACACTACATCCTGCTGAAAATTTGAATGTTTCTTTAATGATTTTTGACATCTTCCTCTGAATTAGTCCAAATTTATTCATATTTAGCTAATATTCTCTATTGTCTATAATCACAGGCTTCAGCAATCACCAGTGTATCTAGTTGCAGGTCTGTTGATTTATACTCTGTCTTTCCCATCCTCAGGAGATATCAGAGAGAAATGTCAGTAGATTTCAGGAAGCAAAATGGAAAGAAGCCATTACTCTACCACCTTTTCCTGGAAGCCTTATTCTATATTTTAAAACATCTTTTTTAATTACTAAGATGCTCTGACCCAAATGTTCTCAAATTACAACTAAATGCTACTTCCTTTGAAGTAGAAAAGAAACAGGAAAAGCAAATTGCTAAATAAATAAATTTTATAAGCTGACCGTTCTCAAAGGAGACTTGAGGGTGACATTCTGTTATCCTCAGACAAGCCAGTGGGATAACTCCTAAACCAGTGTCTCAGAAGTGGTTGAACAGTGAGCTCATGAGCTTTGAATCTCTTTTAGGTAACGTCTTGGCTTTGATTGCTATTCTGTCCATATGTATATCTTCTTGGGTTATGATTCTCTGTTCACTAACAGCAAATCAGAGATTGGAGAAAGAAGAAACTCAGTCAGCAACTAATCACACATTCATTCTAAAATCTAAAAGAACTGCAAGAAAATCATTCTGCTGGATTTTGGAAGTACTACTTCTCATGTCCCCTACTAGAGCCAACTTGTCAGAGATGTTTCTATGTCCTGTGAAAACTTACTTGTCTGATGAGGGCCGAATGTATAAATAGGTCCAATATGGCATGCACGTATGCCAACCTGCCATAGGATTGGTAAATGGCCATGGCACCATGTGGGCATATTCCCTCTGTTTTCCCTCTGCCGCCATTCCGGACTTTTTAACCAAATATTACAAGTATATGGCCTGTTTCTTAAACTGGGTTCCACACAACTCTGAGGTCCCATGAAGGTGCCTCATGGAAAGTGAGGATCATTCAAAGGGAAATCTGAGCATGTGAGGAGTCTCCAGATGCTTCATCGTCAGTTCAGACAGAACTCTGTTTACCTGTCTTACCTGTGGGATTCCTTACAAAATTCTGATGCAAAAAAAGTTCTCCTGATAAGTCTAAAAACTTCTGCTACCCATAGGATGCTGACGTATCAGTCTTCTACACTCCAAAATTCCATATTTTTATCCAGTACGCTGTAATTAATAATGCATCAAATATTTAAATTGTGTAATTTCACTTCATTTTCCTTCTGCCTCTTCAGTCAATGTCCTATTAAAATCAATGGTCTCTCCTCCTCCTCCCAGAATTTGGGTGGCACCCTGGCAGATCCTAAGCCTTTTCTTTCAGGAATATAATTGGATGACAGGGGACTGGGAATGGGTGGGTACACTGACCAGCCATAGGCATGAGGACTGGGTGGGACTCACACTCACTGAGCACACTGGTAGCAGCTGGCCAGAGTCATAATTTAAACCAGCTTTGCTCCAGCTTTAGCATAAGGCTCAAAAGCAAGTCATTGCTTCTGAGAATATTCAGGCTAGTGGGAAAGACATCTTTGACCTGAGTCTCTCAAAATCTATCATGGAGACAACAATCAAAATATCTAAATGTCCAACTTCCTACTCTTCTGCTTTAATTTACTCTGCAGAATATGTGGCATGCAAGCAGTGTTGCTCAGTGGGCCCCACTCCCACCAGCTAAGACCCACTGGCTTGGAATCCCCACCAGTCAGTGGCAGCAGGGTGGAGACTGCCTGAGATGACTGAGTTCCCTGGGGGAGAGGCAGCCACCATCACTGCAGCCCCAGTCAATCATTTTCCCCTGATGGTGCCAGGGAGACTGGATGGTTTGGATCACGAGAATTCCCCACAGTGTGGCACAGTGGCTATAGCAGATCACGGCCAGATTGCTTCTTCAAGTGTGACCCAGATCCTCATCATTGGGTGAGACCTCCCTGCAGGAATTCCAGCAATTCCAGCCCGGGATATACAGACAGAACTCTGATCTCCCTGGGATGGAGCCCTTGTGGGGCGAGACAGCTGCAGTCTCCACAATCCAGTCAACTTAGTCTCTCCTGCCTGCTGGCTCTGGAGAGTCTGAAAAGTCTGGATGAGGGGGATTGCCCCCAGAGAAGTGCACCCACTCAACCAAGGGGCAGCCAGACTGCTTCTTTAAGTGGGTCCTTGATCCCGTTCCTCCTGACACCTCCCAACAGAGGTTGCCAGTTACCTCATACAGGAGTGTTCTGGCTGGCATTAGGTTAGTGTGCCTTTGGGACAGGGCTCCCAGAGGAAGAAGCAGGCTGCTATCTTTGCTGTTCTGTAGCCTCCATTGGTAATACCTCCATACTAAGGAGAGATCCAGGCAAATAGGGTCTGGAGTGGACTCCCAGCAAACTTCAGCAGCCCTAAGAAACAGAGGCCTGACTGCTAAAAGAAAAACAAGTAAACAGAAAGCAACAACAATAACATCAATAAAATGACCCCACAGAAAAATCCATCCAAAGGTAAGCAAAGTTTGAGGGTACAAAAACCCACAGAGATGAGAAAGAATCAATGCAGAAATGCTGAGAACTCAAAAAGCTAGAGTTACTCTTCTCCTCCAAATGATTGCAATACCTCTCCAGCAAGGGCACAGAACTGAGCTTAGGCTGAGATGGATGATTCAGAAGGTGGGTAATGATGAGCTTTGCTGAGCTAAAGGAGCATGTTCTAACCCAATGCAAAGAAGCTAAGAACGATGATAAAACATTACAGAAGCTGATAACCAGAATAACCAGTTTAGGGAGAAACTTAAATTACCTGATGGAGTTGCAAAACACAACATGAGAACTTGACAATGCAATCACAAGTGTCAAAAGCTGAACGGACCAAGTGGAGAAAAGAATCTAAGAACTTAATGACTGTCTTGCTGAAATAAGACAGGTAGAAAAGACTAGAGAATAAAGAATAAAAAAGATCAAACAAAACCTCCAAGAAATGTAGGATTATGTAAAAGACCGAACCTATGACTGACTGAGGTACCTGTAAGAGATGAGTAGAATGGAGCCAAGTTGGAAAACATACTTCAGGATATCATCCAGAATAACTTCTTCAACCTAGCAAGACAGGCCAACATTCAAATTCAGGAAATCCAGAGAACCCTCAGTAAGATACTCCATGAGAAGATCAACCCTAAGATACAAAATCATCATTTTCTCCAAGGACAAAATGAAAGAAAAAAAATGTTAAGGGCAGCCAGAGAGAAAGACCAGGTCACCTACAAAGGGAAACCCATCAGACTAACAGTGGACCTCTCAGCAGAAACTCTATAAGCTGGAAACGACTGGGTGCCAAGGTTCAACATTCTTAAGGAAAAGAATTTCCAACCCAGATTTTCACATCTGGACAAATTAAGCTTCATAAGTGAAAGACAAATAAAATTTTTTTCAGACAAACAAATGCTGAGGGAATTTGTTACCACCAGGCCTGCCTTGTAAGAGCTCCTGAAGGAAGCATTAAATATGGAAAAGGAAAACCATTAATAGCCATTGCAAAAGCACACTGATGTTCACAGACCAATGATGCTATAAAGCAACTACATAAACAAGTCTGCAAAATAACTAGCTTGAATAATGATGACAGGATCAAATTCATACACAACAATATTAACCTTAAGTGTATATGGGCTAAATGCCCCAATTAAAGACACAGAATGGCAGGCTGGATAAAGCATCAAGACCGATTGGTGAGCTATATGCAAGGGACCCATCTCACATGCAAAGACATGAATAGGCTCAAAAATAAAGAGATGGAGGAAAATTTATCAAGCAATTGGAAAACAAAAATAAAGCAGGGGTTGCAATCCTTGTTTATGACAAAACAGACTTTAAACCAACAAAGATCACAAAAGACAAAGAAGGGTATTACGTAATTGTAAACGGTTCAATTCAACAAGATGAGCCAACTCTCCTAAATATATATGCACCTAACACAGGAGCACCCAGATGTATAAAACAAGTTTTTAATACCTATAAAGAGACTTAGACTCCCACACAATAATAGTGGGTAACTTTAACACCCCACTGTCAATATTAGACACATCATAGAGACAGAAAATTAACAAGGATAGTCAGGGCCTGAACTCAGTTCTGGATCAGGTGGACCTAATAAAATATCTACAGAACTATCTACCCCAAAACAACAGAATGTACATTCTTCTTGGTGCCACATGATACTTCCTCTAGAATTGTTCACATAATTGGAAGTAAAACACTCCTCAGCAAATACAAAAGAACTAAAATCATAACCAACAGTCTCTCAGACCTCAGTGCAATCAAATTAGAATTCAAGATTAAGAAACACAATCACATGCAAATTGAACAAGCTGCTCCTGAATGACTCCTGGTAAATAATGAAATTAAGGCAGAAATCAAGAAGTTCTTTGAAACTAATGAGAACAAAGAGACAATGTAGCAGAATCCCTGGGATGCAGCTAAAGCAGTGTTAACAGGGAAATTTATAGCATTAAATGCCTACATCATGAAGCTAGAAAGATCTCAAATCAACATCTTAGCATCACAACTACAAGAACTAGAGAACCAAGAGGAAGCAAACCCCAAAGCTAGCAGAAGACAAGAAATAACCAAGATCAGAGTAGAACTGGAGATAGAGATGTTAAAAAAATCCTTCAAAAATCAGTGAATACAGGAACTGGTTTCTTGAAAAAATTAATAAAATAGAGCACTAGCTAGACTAATAAAGTAAAAAAGAAGAATAAATAGACACACTTAGAAATGGTAAGGGGATATCACCACTGACTCCAAAGAAATGCAAACAACCATCAAAGCATACTATGTACTATAAACACCTCTATGAAAATAAACTAGAAAATCTAGAAGTAATGGATAAACTCCCAGATGCATACACCCTCCCAAGACTGAACCAGGAACAAGTTGAATTCCTGAATAGACAATAGCAAGTGAAATTGAGGCAGTAATAAATAGCCTACCAAACAAAAACAAAAACAAACAAAAACAAAACAAAACAAACAGAAAAAAAAAAAAAAACACTGGATCAGATGATGGATTTACAGCTGAATTCTACTGGAAGTACAAAGAGGACCTGGTACCATTTCTTCTGAAACTATTCTAAACAACAGGAAAGGAAGGACTCCTCTCTAAATCATTCTATGAGGCCAGTATCATCCTGATATGAAAACCTGGCAGAGATACAACCAAAAAAGAAAACTTCAGTCCAATATCCCTGATGAACATCAATGCAAAAATCCTCAGTAAAATACTGGCAAACCAAATGCAGCAGCACATCAAAAAGCTTGTCCATCATGATCAAATTTGCTTCATCCTTGGGATGCAAGGTTGGCTCAACATACACAAATAAATAAATGTGTTTTATCACATAAACAGAACTAAAGACAAAAACCACATGATTATCTCAGTAGATGCAGAAAAGGTCTTCGATAAAATTCAACCTCTTGATGTTAAAAACTCTCAATAAATTAGGTATTGAAGGGAACACACCTCAAAATAATAAGAGCCATTTATGACATACCCATAGCCAATATTCTATTAAATCAGCAAAAGCTGAAAGCATTCATTTTGAAAACCAGCACAATACAAGGATGCCCTCTCTCACCACTCCAATTCAACATAGTATTGGAAGTTTTGGCCAGGGAAATCAGGTAAGAGATACAAAGAAATAAAGGGTATTCACATAGGAAGAGAGACAGTCAAATGGTCTTTGTTTCCTGATTATATGATCCTATAGCTAGGATTGTTTCAGTCCAAAAGCTTCTTAAGCTGATAAGGAATTTCAGCAAAGTCTCAGGATACCAAATCAATGTGCAAAAATCACAAGCAGTCGTACACAACAACAACAGACAAGCAGAGAGCCAAATCATGAATAAATTCTCATCCATAATTTCCACAAAGAGAATAAAATATGTAGGAATATAACTAACAAGGGAAGTTAAAGGCCTCTTCAAGGAGAACTACAAACCACTGCTGAAGTAAATCAGAAGAGACAAAAACAAATGGAAAAACATTCCATACTCATGCATAGGAAGAATCAATATCATTAAAATGGCCATATTGCCCAAAGTAATTTATGGATTCAATGCTATGACTATGAAACTACCATTGACATTCTTCACAGAATAGAAGAAAGCTATTTTAAAATTCACATGGAACCAAAAATAGTCCATATATCCAAGACAATCATAAGCAAAAAGAACAGGGCTGAAGGCATCACACTAACCAACTTCAAACTATACTGCAAGTTTACAGTAACCAAAACAGCATAGTACTGGTACAAAAACAGAAAATAGACCAATAAGAACTCAGAAATAAGAAATAAGACTGCACATTTACAATCATCTGGTCTTTGAAACCTGGCAAAAACAATCGATGGGAAAAGAATTTCCTATTTAATAAATGGTTCTGGGAGAACGGGCTAGCCATGTACAGAAAATTGAAACTGGACCCATTCCTCATACCTTTTACAAAAATTAACTCAAGATGGATTTAAGACTTAAATGTAAAACCCAAAACTAAAAAAACCCTAGATGAAAATCTAGGCAATACCATTCAGGACATAGGCATGAGCAAAGAGTTCATGATGAAAACGCTGAAAGCAATTACAACAAAAGCAAAAATGGACAAATGGAATCTAATTAATTTAAAGCACTTCTGCACAGCAAAATAAATGTTCATCAGAGCAAACAGACAACCTACAGAATGGGAGACAATTTTTGAAATCTATCCATCTGTCAAAGTTCTAATATCCAGAGTCCTTAAGGAACTTGTATATACCCAATGATTTACATACCATTGGGTATATACCCAGTAACAGGATTGCTGGGTCAAATGGTATTTCTGGTTCTAGGTAAAGATACATGCATGCATATGTTCATTGCAGCACTATTCATAATAGCAAACACATGGAATCAACCCAAATGCCATCAATGATAGACAAGAGAAAGAAAATATGGTACATATATACCATGGAATACTATGCAGCCATAAAAAAGTAACAAAACCATGTGCTTTGCAGGGACATGGATGGAGCTGGAAGCCATTATCCTTAGCAAACTAACTCAGGAACAGAAAACCAAACACTGCATGCTCTCACTTATAAGTGGGAGCTGACCAATGAGAACAGATGGACACATTGAGGGAAACAACACACACTGGGACCAGTTAGGGGTGGGATAAAAAGGAGGGAGCACATTAGGAAAAATAGCTAATGCATGCTGGGCTTAATACTTCATTGATGGGTTGATAGGTGCAGCAAACCACCATGGCACAGATTTACCTATGTAACAAACATGCACATCCTGAACATGTAACCCAGAACTGAAAATAAAATTAAAAAAGAATATGTGGCACATTTTACACTTTGCATACGCTCTATATATTATTGAACATCCCCAGTTCCTCTCCTTCTAAATAAAAATATCAGCAACACTTGCAGGCTGTAAATGAAGTATTACAATGTTCCTTGAAAAAAAACCTTTCTAAATCTTATGATTAAACAATAATTAAATAACCTAAAATAGTTTCATGGTGTTAAAAAACAAAAAAAGAGCTGATGTGAAGTGTTTATTACCCAGAATGTAATAAATCTTTTTTTAATTGGGGACAGGGAGGTATGTGTGTATGTGTGTGTTTATCATGGCTATTAAACTTAATTTGGTGCTCACTGAGTTGTAAAATAAATGAAGAATCACCTACACTCTTTATGTCAGCCAAATGCTGGGAGGCTAAAAATCACTTGAGATCTAGTTTAACAGGTGCACATGGGGGTTTTCTGCCAGGGAGATGGAGCTGTCAGGAACAAAATTCTACTTCTTTCCCCCAATTCTAGGTAGAGGAACTGTGATTTTGATCCTTGACTTCAGCTCCCAAACAAATGTGGGTTTCTGGGGGTTGGTCTGGTGAGACGGATGAGGGAGGGGGCTGACTGACATAGACACACACCTCACACATACACACAGGTACAGTCACCTAGAGATGAATCAGGTGCCACCTCACAAGACCTCAGTAATGCTCCCTTATTTTATCTGTAGAAGAGAGAGCTAGAAGAAAGAAGGAAGAGTATCATTTCCTATAATTTCTTCCAATAGAGCAGCAAATTGTTAGTCATAGCGGAAGAGCATCTATAAATAAAGCTTTCATGAGTGGTTTGTGGCTTCCTGAAGTATATACACATACAAAAAAAGAATATGTATTTTTATGTTTTTTTGAATTTTTGTGTACATACAAAAATATTTCAAAACAGAGGTATATGTTTATTTTCAGCTAGAAATAAAATATACCTTTGTTTCTTAATTGTGCCTCGTGTTGTCAAGTTATAAAAGGGTAGGCTGAAGCTTTGGATCTTGTTCGGTCCAGAAGAATGGGCATGTGTCCACGCTACGGGGAAGACAATTTTGGTCCAGGGTTTGGTTGCCTTAAGGAACTTTCCCTACTGAAGACTAGGAGGTTTTAAGTAAAACCAGAATTAATGTTCTTATGAAAGATACTGAAAGTGATATCTATGTGGCATAGTATAAAGGCCACCTTTCCCCAAATATTCAAAGCACTATTGCTTTATTTCTGTTGGTTAATCTCTTTGGATAGGTATAGTACTTCCCCAAATTTCTCTTTTAAAATGTAAATGCCCATAGGAGAACATAATACATCATGGCACAAATTAGTTTTACAGATCTACTTCCTCCCTCCCCGTGGTCAAATGGAAGAGTAAAATCAAAGTGAGAAAATGTTGACAGAGAGAGGAGATAGGCTATTGAGCCACTCATGTCTCTGCTTCAGTTTGTGTAAGTCTGGCTTAAGGCTATCTAAGCTAGCTGATAGCTGCCCAACAACTTTGCCCAGTTTTAAAGTTCATTAATAATCATTGAAGCTATTAGTATGCAAACCATCCAGCAAAACAACTGAACAGATAAATAGCAAAGTCTAGCTCCCTCTCCAAGTTTGATGAATTTCCATCCAGCACTTTTGTCTCACTCATTGTCACTCTACTGCAGCTTTCCAAAAGATTTCTCTACATTTATTTTCCTTTCAACACCCACACATTTTCACAATGCAGCCAGAATGATTTGGTTTTTCAAGCTGTAAATCTGACCTAGTTAGCTCCCTGCTTAAAACTCTTCAATGCTTTCCATTGCATCTAATAGGGTCCAGACTCCTAAATGGCCCACAGGCCTTACAGGTGAGGGCTCCCCAGCTTCCACCAGCGTGGAATCTCCCTCTTCCACCTGCTTGCTGAGAACTCTCCTTCAGAAGCTCTTTGAAGTCCCCACTTTTTTCTTTACCTACTCATCCTTAAGATGTAAGTCTTACTTCCTCAGAGAATACTTCCTGATTTCTCCAATTAGATCAAAATGAGCTATAAAGAGTAAGCTTTCTTTGGCACATTTTTCTCTTTAATGATAACCTCCACAGTTGAAATTGCCCATTGGCTTTCTGTGTTATTTGGTTAATGCCTATCTCTCCAGCTATACTGTAAATGGCAAATGAGCAAGAAGAAAGGCTGTTTTATTAACTCTGGGCACCTAATTAGCCTTCATTTCCCAGCCTCCTTTTTAGTTAGGTATGGTCATATGCCAGGGTTGTAACCAGTGGAATGTGGACGGAAGGAAGGTGGACCATTTCGAGAACAGGCTCATATCAGATTTGCATGTGTAATGCTCCATATTGTTTTTTCTCAAACTGACGAGAACGTGAAAAAGGATAAAGACCTTGGAAGCCATGTTTTGAAGACAGGAGTATCACAAGGCAGAAAAAGCTTGAGTCACAAACAGGAGGATATTTACCCAAACTATTCAGGAATTTTTCATAGAGGCAAGCATTGCTCTAATAAAACACAATTCTATTCCCCATGGCTAGCATAGTGTCTAACACATAGTGGATATTCAACAAATATTTGTTAACTAAATGAAAGCATTGGTTCTTGGTATGCATTGCTCTAGTAAAACACAATTCTATTCCCCATGGCTAGCATAGAGTCTAACACATAGTGGATATTCAAGAAATATTTGTTAGTTAAATGAAAGCATTGATTCTTTGTACTTGGTAGAGGGAATTGGGTGTCTGCATTTGATCAGGATTTTGGGGAACAATTCCATTTCTCTATGGTTATCTGAAGAAGAATGGAAGATACACAGACACCAAGGAGAGACCAAGATTTTACATAACAAAAAACAATTGATCCTTAATTTTTTTTATGTACTCAATCAAGGTAATTACATGTGCAACTCAAATTTAATGATATTCAATACATTTAATACATTCAAGTATTCAACCTCACAAGACCTCAGTTCTGCTCCCTTATTTTATCTGTAGAAGAGAGAGCTAGAAGAAAGAAAAAAGAGTATCATTTCCTATAATCTCTTCAAATAGAGCAGCAAATTGTTAGTCACAGTGGAAGGGCATCTATAAATAAAGCTTTCATGAGTGGTTTGTGGTAGTACACTAGTTCAAGTATCTGAGATTTCCATCTGAGCCCGGTTGGAAACTTCTGTGAGACATATCAAAGAAGAATGGAAGCAGATTCAGCAGAGCTGGGCATACCTGTGTGTGACTTAGTCTATTCCAAGTTTGGGCCTTGTCACCTTGAGTAAGACCTATGATCACTTCGAGCTTCAGTTCATCCTCTGTAAAATGAAAACAATAACAAAAAATGTACTTGATGTAATACATATAAAGCATTTGTCAGAGAAGGGACATTTTGGGAATTCAAGCTATGGTGTTGCTGATGATCATGGTGCCAATTGACAGCACCAGCATCTTTGGGAGCCACTGTGAAAATAAACGAGCATTAATGTCTTGGGCGAGAGAGCTGAGGAGTCAAATGGTGCAATTTGGTAGGCTTGTCTGAACTCTTCATTAAAGAGAAGTCAACAAGCTGAGGGCACCTTTGTAAAGTACTTTTCCATGATGACAAAAGAAATTTTTACGGCATATTTTTAAACATTTGAATATAAAGAGGAAAACAAAATTCTCACTACCAAAAGAAAATTGATACTAATATCTTAGTGCATCTATGTCAAGACTTTGCACTCTACTTAGAAATACTTATGAAATATAAAACTAGTTGTACATGTGAAATTACAGTTTAATTCTTCAGAACCTGGCTCTGCTGCTAGATTGCCTGTATTTTCATTTTAGCCTCACAATCACCATAGGTAATTTACTGTGGCTTTCTAAATCTTAGTATTATTTTTTCTGTAAATTGTAGCAAATAATAGTCCCAACTTCATAAGGTTGCCAGGTCAATTATATGATGAAATACATGGAATGTGCTTAGAATCGTTTCTGACACAACAAAAGCATTACATAAAGGTTAGCAACAATGATAAATATAATAATGAAGTGATGATAATGATTTGTATGTGTGGTTCTGTAGAAATAAACGCAAAAAGGGTGACAAAAGATAACGCAGCAGGATTTTGTTTTGAACAAGGACTTTGATTTCATATTTAAATATATGAATACTTTAATGAATCAGTCTAAAGCTATAGAAAATTACTTCTTTCACAGTTTTAGTTTTGAAGTCTAGTCTAGATTTCTTATTCTACTTCATTAATTTGGTCTATGTATTCCTGAAACCAGTATCACATCCTTTACATTTTGTTTTCTCTTTATTTTGACTACTTGGCTAAGCACATTAATTATTCAGCTTTTTAAAAATACTTTTGTAATTAATATCTTTTCATTATTGCAAATAAATTATAGAATTTTTATATCACATTTTAATCTGATCTGGTACATTTTATAATTGCATTACCTTTCAGCAGTATTTTGGGAGGAATTATAAACTTTATAATATTGTCTTTTTATGTAAAACCTGGTGTCTCCATTTACTCAGTTCTCTTTTGCTACGTCTTAGGTTTTGTATTTTTCATTTTTTAAAATAGAACTTATTTATTCTTTATATCTAGGTAGTTTTCACTTTAAATAATACTGTGAATAGAATTTTTTTCTTCTCATTTTGTTTACTGACTAGTTATTTCTGCTGTACAAGAAAGCAATTGATTTTGTACCTATAAAAAGTACTGAGCTCTTTGACAAGTTTAACAGTTTATTCGTCAGTCTTCCTGAATTTCTCAGATGAACAATCAAATCATCTGCAAATAATAAAAATTGAATTTCCCTTTTACCAATGATTCATTAATAATTTATATTTGCTATTTAATTGTACTGATTGAAATGTCTATTTACAAAGTTAAATTATGGCAGCAATAAGAGGAATCCATATTATTTGTCAATTTTCTAATTCTACAGGAGGTACCCCTAGTGCTTTACTATTAAGAAGAATGAATGTCAACACAATTGGTTTGATGCAAGTGTTTAAAATTATTTTAAAGGAGTATCTTTCTAATCCTAGCCCATAGAGTTTATTTTTTAAATATTTTATTTTATCTAGGCATTGTGCTGACATTTATCAAATGAATGTTGTTAAATAGTAAAATAACCATATAATTTTGTCTTCTTTGTACTACTGCATGGGAGGATTATATTAATCAGTTTCTTCATATTGAAAGAATAATGGAATAAACCCTATTTGTCAATTTGTATTATCATTACTGTTTTTTCTTACATTTGAATCACTAGCATTTTAAGTAGAGATTTTGCACCATTATTTTAAAGCATTGCATTACTATCATATGTATGTGTGTTTAATGACATTTTAGAATCAGAAATGTGTTCGATTAATAAACTGTAAGGCACTATTGCCCTACTTTTTCTCTGGAAGTTTCAACATGAACACTGTATTGTTGCATTCAATTTATTCTGTGAACTGATCTATGCAGGATTTCAACATCTCCTGAGAGTGTTTTGGTCAGTTACAATTGCCTAGACAATCATATTTGTCATTTAGATTATCAAGTTTATTAGCTAAACATTGCTTATTATTATAATTTATTTTAAAACTCTACTTGTTCTGCTATTATTTTAAAATATTGTCTCTTATCTTTTCAAGTAAATCATTTCTCATTATAAATCTTGGTTAAATTTTTCATGTGTGTCAACTGTTTTTTCAAGAATTAGCTGTTGAATATATTTTTCCATTTTAGCTCTTCTAAGACTTCTTTTTCTGATTTCATTATTTCATGCTTCTACATTTTTTAGAAATTTTTAAATAATTTTCTACATTGAATGCCTTCTTTATTTACAAGAAGAAAGCCATAAAATTGCCTTTGAGCACATCTTTGATTATACCACATCAATTTCAGTATGCAGTTTTCTCATTTCCACTTTCTAATAAGCTATATAATTTTTATTTTTCTGATTTGAAGTATATTTTTGGTTTTCGTGTTTCTATGCCCAACTTTTGTAGAAATTTGTAGTTTTATTTCAATCTAATGACAAAATATGTCCTTTAAAGTTTCTACTTTTTGAAATTTATTGAGATTTTTTCAAACTACTTTTATAAGACCAATTTAATATGTAAAAAATGCATATTCTTAGCTTTAGAGAAAAAACTCATTAGCTATTAATTAAATTATATAAATAAATGTATTAAATCCTCTGTATTCAGAATTATCCTGTTTTAATTGATAAGAGAAAAAATTGACTAGTAATGAAAATCACTAA
Source organism: Sapajus apella (assembly GCF_009761245.1). NCBI lineage: Eukaryota > Metazoa > Chordata > Mammalia > Primates > Cebidae > Sapajus > Sapajus apella. The sequence continues at coordinate 14,539,508 of NW_022436973.1, read as the reverse complement.
CTAATTTTTTTTGTTATTTTGTTGTAGTTCTAATAGTTTTGCTTTATATATTTTTAATCTGTATTAGGTCATTATATTCTTATTGGGAAATATGACTTTTATCAATGATTAGTTATAGTTTTATCAGATTCCCTTGATCTTCATAAATACTTTCCACTTTAAATATTTTCTCTGTTATTAATATTGTTTCCCTTGCTTGCTTGTTGTGGATTTACATTTTCTTAACATATTTTTCCATATTTTTATTTTTAGTCATTCTTTAAGAAGCTTTTATTTCCACATTGAATCTCCTATGAACAAGATACAGTTATTATCCCACACCCTTAAAGAGAACAGTGTCTGCATCCAGAATAACAAAAAACATTCAGTATGAGAAGGACTCTTTGGAGCCTTAAGCTAAGAAGTGTATTTATCAAAAATTTAATACTGGATATCTTTTATAAACCTGAAAACCAACATTTCATTTTACTTTCTGAAATTAATATTGCGTCATGGTACTTTATATCCTAAATATTTTAAATCCTATTTGCTTATCTCTTCCATCAATGGATAACATTAAGATGATCTGTTTAGCTCTGCTTTGAGTGGTGCTGGGCTGGCAGGGCAGTAAATTTTGAGCTCTTCCTTCTGTCCCTTTGGCAGCCTAGGGTCTCTGTCTCTAAGGAAGGCCAGGGCCTCTCCTCCTCCCCAACTGGGCAAAAAGGGAGATGATATTATTTGAACTATTCAGAATCTAGACCAGCAGCCTTCTTTCTTGGCACTGCTTTCCTTCCTTAGAAGGGAGGATTGATATCTGAGCCTAGGAGGAAAGGTTGGAAGAAATGATATCAAATAGCTTTAGAAAGTAGCATATTCTAATCTTACTGGAAGTTTTATCTTGGGTGAATTACTTAACATCTTTGAATTACTTAACATCTTTGTATAATATTATTTTCATGTGTAAAATAGGGATAATGAGGTCTACTTAATAGGATTTTTGGAGGTCTTACGTGTGACAATCTATCAAATTTAAAGTGATGACAAGCACTTCATCAGCTACAGATAGGCATTTTTTTGTCATTCTTTATACAACGTGTTTATGTTTTGTTCATCTTACTTTATAATGGTTTTCTCATTTTGATTGTGGAATTCTTTCTCCCATGCTTTCTTTTCTTCCACTATTTTGTCCTTTTGTTTCTCTATTTTTAAATGAATGCTTCATTAGTTCAGAGGAAAGAGCTAAGATTTAGAACATCAGAAAGAATTTTTTAAAATGAAATATATGTTTCAATTACACCTACATACTCACAATGTACACACATACACATGCTCTCATACTCAACATAACCAAAATAGCATTTTTATGGCTCAGGGTCAATGCAAATCTTAGTTCACTCCTAAGCTTAATCACTTTACATCTATACAATCATTTGCTATTTTTTAATCCTATGAAAAATGCAAATGCATCCATAATCTCAGCTCTGTAATTACAGCTCTGCAGGTTAACTGCTCTGAGTCTGAGTTTCCTCATTTAAAAAATTGGGGTACTAATGACATCTATTTCATAGAGTTGATGTGAGCATTAAATAAGCAGTAAGTAAATAATTGGCTGTCATCCAAGGGAAGCGCAATAAATGATGGTTGTTGTTAAAATAAATAAATAAATAAATAAAAAGCAAAGAGAGTAATTCTTTTTTTTAAGTAAAGCTTTAATGAGGCTTCAGTGACCTGATACATGTAAGTGGCTTTGCACAGAGTAGGAATTCTACCGCATTTAATTCCTACATTCCCTTTCTTCCTTCTTTGCTTAGTAACAAAAAGAAAGTTGATGGACATACTCATTATGGATAATTTATACTATTTTCCAAAGCAGAGTAGACTTGATCATTTCTTTTATCCAGTGCTAGGAATAATGTCTGGCAGAAAAAGTCTCACTCAAAAATAGAAGAGGTAACTGACTCAGCTAAAGATGTGGCATGCAAAATCCTGTTGATCTCAATCCAGCTAACATTTCTCCCCCAATGGTGGATGCCTAGAATTTCATTCTCTTCTCTACTTTTGACTTTGGTACCTCTTAAACCGTTACTGCTCCTATAAATACTTCTAAGTAGGAATCCATATATTCCTTGGAGTATGAGAATGAAATAGATTTATAAGCAGATTTTTAGAATTAATGTTTAGAGATTTGTATGAGGGAAGGAAGAGGGGAGGAAAGGAATACTTGTGGCTGCTGAATTTTAGAAGGAAATGGGAGAAAGAGCTACAAAAAGGGAAGGGAAATATATTGACGACAAAAAAAAAAAGTTGCCTACCATATAAATTTTTCTGGATTCGATCCTTAATCTGAATGCACAAGGAACATCTACTATGTATTTGAGTTGCTGAGTGGGTCTCATCCCAGGGAAAGAAGTATGTACTTTCTTAATGGTTTCTTTGTTGCTATTTTAGCCTTACACACTGGTAGCTCAAAAATGGACTCCTCTAGCTCTTCAACTCTTTTCTCATCTAGCTCAAGATTTTAGGGTATATTCATATGAAATCTTTGTCAGGAAAGATGGGACCAAAATACATGTTAGCTATCAAAGTTCTAAAATGAAAGGTGAAATTATCCAGGTTTAACTGTTAATTTCATGTAATTGTTCCCCAGTAATTGACAAGAAAAAAAGATGAGATACATTCACTTTATTTAAGAAAAAAAATCCACTCTTCCATTTAAATAATTACCCCTAAAAGACAACAACTTTTAGGTGATTTTTCTTTAGGACATGCCCACACATTTCATCATGATATATGTACTATTCCAGAAGAGTGGGGAGGGTGGGACTGTTGAAAGTCCAAGTAAAAGAAATCGTAATGGAAGTAAGCAACAAGAGATAAAATCCTTCTTATGGTTTCACATCTATACATGAATTGCTATGATTTTTTTTTAAGTTTTAGCATAAAACATTTAAAGGCATGTTTGCACATCAATGTGCTGCATGGAAACATACATATATTTCTCTGGTCTCAACTACACGTGGCACTGTCTGGGGACCCAGGAGCAAACTCCTCTCACAGTATGTCTAAGGAGCGTTGGCCGAAGGAGACTTCACATTCAGCGAATTTCAGCCATCCCTTCAGTTTCCCCATGCTACTGAAATCTCATTGCTCCTCTCAGAATTTATCTTCTCCTAGGAATCTCTTTCAAAGCATTTCACTGACTGTGTCAAGCCAGAGTAAGCAAAACGCTGATGAGTTTGGATTTCCTGCTCCCATCTCTCAGCCTTTCTGTCTTACAGTTTGACATCTCATTTCTATGTGACATCAGATGCCATATTAGAAATTCCTGCTTGATCTTGAGATACATCAAAGGTACTGACTGACAGGGCATTAGGTACACCTTAATTTCAGTCTTTAATCACTACCACTTTTAAAACATTTAATAGTGTAATTAGAAAAAATTCATGAAGACTTGAAAACTTCACATCATAATAAATCCAGATTTTAGTAAGGCTGTCAGATATTGTTACCTCACTCTCAGTACCTGTACCAGAAGGATGAGACAGATTCTCAGTATATTCAGAAATCAGAAATAATATTCTAGATAAAGATATGAGCTCGATGCTCTATTTTGGTCAATTCTTTTTCATGTTTCCCTTCTTTCTTGAAAGATGTCATTGAATTAAAAAATGATGATAAGATTCAAAGTTCTCACTTGCAAGTAATGATATAAAATGTCCTAGGGAGAAAATTTGGGGAAAGAAGAATCCTTTTTTGGATTGAACGACTAAAAGTTCCATTCAAAATGCTATTAAATATGAACTAATACCACATTTGACTTATTATACTGAAAATAAATAATCATGTACCCAACATTTTGCATTTATAAATTTAAGATGTCCCAGATGGGTGGGCTATAAAGAGAAGACAACACTGGGACATATTTCTTTTTCAATTAGTAAGTTTTCTAAACACGTCGTTCTGTATACCAAGAATTTTATTTCAGTGGAAAAGAGGCCATAGTTATTTTTATTTAATTATCAAATCACAGCATGTTCAATAAAACATATAGATTGCATATTAAATACAAATCTGCTGATAATATTGACTATATAATTTTTTTCCTGGAGGGTGAAAGAGATTCAGAGTGCCTACTTTCCAGTATAATCATGTGTTTGGTATGATATGCCTGTTATGCCTTCAACAAATCTTTAATTTTACATTAAAATAGATGTTGGATTTTATGCTCCTGCAAAGAGAAAACTTGAATTCACAAACAGAGCCATATGACATGACATACATTCAAAATATTTTGCAAATAGAATATTCCAGAGTTAGCAGAAAAGTCTGCTTTGGGGGAAACTTCTATTATGAATAAAATTGTTGTTTGTCACTTTTATTTTACCAAGAGGCAAATTAGTCATTGCATAGCCTGTTCCATTTTTTTTCTTGAAATCAGGTCACTTAATCCCTTCTGGGATGTATTCAGAATGAGAGCCTATATTTTCCTCTCAGATTAATCTGGAGAGAATTTCAAGTTGCAGGTCTTCATATAATAGGGCATATGGAAATGGAGTCTAAAGTGTCTGACACTTTTAATGATATAACTTTATTCAAAATAGCATTACTTGTGAATATAATTTAAATAAAAATATAGGTGAATTAATTCCCACATGACCTCCACAGCAATAAAATTATATTCCTGCAATGTGCTTTGTACCTACTATATCCTGCATACAGTTGGTAACCTCAAAATGCCAGCATCTGTGGAAGGAAACCTATTTCTGAGCATAACATATCTGTTCCTAGGACATAACAGTTACTATTCATTTTTCTTGAACAAGAATTCATGTTGAATAATATGTATAAAGTTTGAACTAGCTAAATGTAGGGAATTCAAAAGTGCAGGTCAACAATCAATTTTTTATTCACATGTCTGGTTTTCTTCATGTTTCTAACTATAGTGTCACACTCTAAGGATGAAAGGTGGGGTTGTTTCAGTTCCATGACTTACAAGCTGAACAACTACTGCATAATTATTGGACTGATATTATCTGTAAGAGAAATCTGCAAGATACAAGATTTCTTATTTTCATAAAGAGTCAAAATATGGATTTGAATGCTTATTAGAACCCTAACTACCTAGGGAAAAGATACAGAAAAAATAAGTCTAGAAGTAGATAAATAGATACATAGAGAAATAATTCTCAAATTCTCAAAAGTGAAGAGCCAATTCATTATATTTTTAATTTCCAACCTGTCAAGGATGAATACTTTGTAAAAATAAAATAAAAATGATTAATAGAACATGAAATAAAAAAAATAAGTAAAGGCATAAAAAAGACAGGCCCAGATTTTTATTATTTGTTTAAAGAGTCAAAGAAATTGTACTGCAGTGAATATAATTATAAAACAGCATAACAGAAAAATCGCTCTGAGTTTCCAACTGCTCACTCACAACTCCTCTACTTTTCTCAACACAGACGGGCACCAGTCTACGGACCCCACTTTGAGAAACATTGAGATAGAACATATATTCTTTGTTTTTCCTTCTTCATATTTATTAGGTATTTGGCACATATCTCAACATTTCTAAACAGTGTGCTGGCAGCAGCACTTTAGGAAAACAAGTATTTCTTTTTCTATCTCTGCATCTTCATCCCTGAGTTTGTAGCTGGGGATGATGTCAGGAGGCTGGCAAAGGTATTCTACTACAGAAAAAAAAAAGTAAGACATGGTTTCTATCCTAAAGAAACATAAGCCAGTAGAAAAGAAAAACATGAACTTCCTAATGTAGTGTCTTCTCACTGTGGTCATGGACGAGTGGCATATCATAAACTTTTTTCAAGGTGAGTTTCCTATGTATATGAAGTAGCATCAGTAGACAGAAAAATTGTTCTATGTTTATGGATTCTCCCACATTTATTGGAAATTTTACTAATTATTATTATTTACTCATAATTTTACTAACTATTGTTCTCCCACATTTCAAATAAAATGTGGGAGAATCCATATATGTAGAACAATAATTAGTAAAATATTTGTTCATCTTTAAATAGTACCTAAATTGATAGTAACTATTTGCCAATGTGAATATACTCTGTGAGTAAATTCTAGAGATGAGACTACAGAAGGTGTAGAGGGTGGAGGGTGGCATTCGGAAAGAGGAAACCCCAACAAGAATTTGTAGAGAAGATGGAGCAACAAGCAGAACTGAAGAGACCAAAGAAGGGAATGGGTAGAATAGGAATTTGAATTTGTAATGAAAGGCTGGGTATAACTTTTTTTCATAGGAGTCTCTCTAGATGAAGGGACTAATACAAGTAAGAACATAATGCTAAAAAAAATTCTCCCATGGAAAACAAAATAGACTATGGAGTTGAGTTTGTTGAGAAGAAAACATGTAGCTTGACTGTGGGCAACTTGGAACACTACTTGGGGTGAACTTATCGGTTAGACCAGAAAGAACAAAGAAATTCCTAATGCTCAATGTTGAGAATGACTCGGAAGTTGTCCCACACTCAAAGGGGAGAAGTATTGCCATTGACTACTCATGTCTGCCATGGCACCTGCTAGGGAAGCAACGGCAGATGTTTATTTTTTGGCCACAGAACCGTGGTTTCTGAACTTGGCTGAGAGTTAAAGAAAACAGATGGGTTTTTAAAAACTCAACTCTGCACAGCATTTAAAAACTGGTCTATATAGTGAAGGGAAATTAAAGCTTTTTAGTAGATTAAAGTGAGATATAAGATGAAAAGCTGTGTAGTGGGCATAGAAGAGTTGGAAGCCCAGAACATGAGCTGATGAAGGATTGCAACAAAATACCTTCACAAGAAAACCAAAACCTCATTTGTGAAGCATTTCGAAAAGTCATAGACTATTAGAGCTGAATGCTAACTTTAAAATACCACTGCCCAACTCTTTCGTTTAAAAAATCTCATAACAGAGACACATAGAAGTTAAGTCTCTTGCCCAAAATATCTGTTGGCAACTTATAGAACAGAAACAGAATCACAATCTCCTGTCTCCCAGTGTTTCCACTCTCCACTTCAGATATCAATCGAATTTAGCAAACCAGTCAATGTGATAATTGAGATTGAAAAATCACAGATAATTCCCAGATTTTGAGACTAAATTACTGAACAAACAATAGATTAACTGTTGATAGAAATATTTTATTTTAACTCTGATAACGAAATATTTGTCAATAAAATTAGCCATTAAAACATAATGCCTTGATTAGTAGAGGTGTTTCACCCTCAGTTAAACTAGATAGTATGTATTCATCAGGATAGACTAAGTTGGACTGCAGCAACAAAGATCTCTAAAAATCCCAGCAATTTAACAAAAGAAAAGTTTATTTCTTGTTTTCATAAAGTACACTATTGATCAAATAAACTATCAAGACCATCTGTCTTACAGGTGTTAACTCAAGATTCCAATTCCTTATTCTGGCAATTAAATGCTCCTACCCAGAAATGACACACATTATATTATTCACATTTCCTTGTCTAAAGCCAAGTCATGTGGCTATAGCAACTTCAAGGGAGCATGATGTACAATCCTCCTGTGTATGTGCAAAAGGAGATGCTTCTGAACAGAGTCAGAACGTGGCTACCAATAACACATGCAATAAGATTTAAAGAAAATAGATTATGCCCCAATTTGATATGTGACTAATATCTAATATATGAATGTGTTCTGCTTCCTTTTTTGGGGCCAGAAGTCTAGTGTGAGTTCCATGCAATCCCTGAAGGGATTCTAATTCACAAGTATGTAAATAGTCAGTAAAGCTATATTTTTCTACTTCTCCATATGGTACTTAGCTCAAAGGGAAATGTAAAGGAAAAGTACATTTCAGGTCAAGATAAGGATACATTTTATGACAACATTATGCCGAGTAACAAACATAAATTTAAAAGACACCCATTTTAGCAAAATAAAATTCTAATTTACCTAGGAAGTAGAAACATAAAAATTTACTACTAATTTTACAAGTTAGGAAACAAAACATTATAATATCTAGTTAAATATATGTGCGTATGTCTTTTTTATTATTAAAAAGCTCATGTTTGTAAATTATGTTCCTGAAGAAGTTTTAAAGAATTCCTCAAAAATTGTCAGAAGTACCATATCTATACCATCTCCATTATGTCTTAGCCATAACCTTACAGGTCAATTTTGAATAGAAAAGAAAAGAAAATGAAATGAAAAAATAAAAGATGTGAAGCTGAAATTCCCAAACCCCAAATACTGGTTGGGTAGCCACCACAGTAATGCAAATGATTAAAACTTGAGAAGTCTTGCTGATCGCGAAGTTATTTGTTGCCATGGTGCCCAAGAGCCATGCTGTATTTTCTACACAGCTAATGGACCATAGTGACACATCCATAATTTTTGATCTTCATGTCTCAAAAATGTTAGAAACCATAATATGTTAACAGAAATGCCAAGAGGAAAAATTGTTGATTAGTTTTTTATACAGACTCTATACGAGGCTGATGTTTGGTAACTTTTATGCCCTGAAGTCAGTTCACTGGGGCTCAATGTGAGAAGCAGTAAAGAAGCCCCTCCCAGATCTTCATTTGCCTATGAAGGTTGCTCCTCTGCAGGCAGGGAATGACATCTTTCCACGTGTTGCCACCTCACTGGCTTTACAGCATGTCACAGCAAGGAGCCTGCAGGGTACCTGAGCCACTTTCTTTGGATGTAGAATGTTCTGGACACAAATGCTGTGGATTTGAGTTGCAATGCCAACTTGTTTTCAAAGGGGCTCTGCCAATGTTTACTCCCTCCCTTGATGTCTGAGAGTGGAGTCCCTTTGTTCTATGAAGTGTGAACAAGGGCAGCTAACCTAGCAGTGTATACATAGAGCCTAATGAAAAATGTTTGTTGGGGAAACGCACAGAGTCTGTAGTAGATGTCCACCCATCATACTCTGAGGCAGCACATAGGAAACAAACCTGGCCTGACCTGAAGTTTGTTTCTGGGAGAAAGATACCACATCTTGGTGGGAGGTTTTTTAAGATTCACTACTGAGAAGCATCAGTCCCTCCCCTCATATGATGAAAGGCTCCAATATGACACAAATAAGATGTGGCAGAATCTTGGCCCCAGACCGCTCCTTTCAGCTCAGTGTTTACAGCTGGGGTCTAGCAGGTGTCCTTTCCCTGGCATGATTTGAGGACTGCAGTCCAAGCCATCAGTTGACCCCTTTCATGCTACACCAGAGCCAGTTTCCATGGAGCTTGAAGGAGACCAGTTTCTTTTCTAGAAGGCCAGTCTTAAGAGTACCAGTATTGGAAAAATCACCTTTTCTCTCTCACTCCACATCTCTTTCCTTCTGGTATCATTTTGTTATTAATTTTAAACTTAATTGGTTCAATTAAATAAGCAAGCGGTCATTAGTCTGAGGCTGTCTTTGTACTTTGAGTTCCAATGTTAAAAATAAAAAACTTCACCCTAAGTATGTACACAAACCAAAACCTAAATTAAGAGTCTTTTTTTTTTTAACATATAGCCTGGTTTCAGCCAATCACAAATAGCCATGTTTTAGCCAATCATATGCAGTCAGCTGATGAGATTTTGCACAAATAAGGGCCACTCCTAGCTGCAGACAATCAGATGATTTCTCTACTCTGCTTCCCTATTCAGCCTCCCTCTGCTCCAGATGCCAGGGGTAGCTATTTAAGCCTCTTCTGGCACTAAGTGCTGCCCAATTAATGATTCATGTTTTGCAGAAATAAACTCTGTTAAATTTAATTCTTTTAAAGTTTTTCTTTCAATGATTGTATTAGAGTATATGGTATGTATGACTATAAATTTTTTAAAGTTAAGACTTTCTGGCCTAACATATCATTAATTTTCATAAATTTTATATATGTTGCCAGAAACAACATTTTAAATAAAACTATTAGATGAAACCTTTTAATTATGTTGTTGAAAATTTCTCTGGCTTTAGTTTTGCTTGACTAACTATTAACTTCTTAGAGAGGTATGTTAAAATTTTCTAACAGACTGGTAGACTTTTCAGCTTTCTCTACATCATTTTATATTTATTTATTTTATGAATAAATATGAATAAAATAAACATACTTATTTTATTCATATTTATTTATTTATATTTTATTCATATATTTATTTTGGGCCTATTTTGTAAGATGCATACAAGTTTTTCACATATCTTTCTGGCCAACAAAAACTTTTGTCAATAAATAAATAATCCTCTTTATCTGTTAAAATGCTTTTCACTTTAACTTAATTTTGTCTAATATTTACATACTCCTACCAACTTATTTTTAATTACTTTTTGATGGGTATTTGTCCAATATTTTTATTTTCAGCTTTTCTGTGACCTCTATTTTAGGTGATTATCTTTTAGATAAGAGATCAAAAAAGAGCAAGGGGAAGAGAAAAGGGGAGAGAGAGGAGAAATATTGATTTTTTAACATTTAACTCATAGAGACTTGGTTCAAGAAATAATGAATAATGATAAAGATGAAAATTCTACACTATTAAAAACCTTGTTATTAGGATCTAATAACATGGTAAAATATCTATGACATTATTAAAAAGAAAAGAATGATTCAAACCTGTAAAGTATAATCCCAATTTTGTACAAAATAAAAAAGATATGAATTTTAAAAAGATATGAAAATCCCAATTTTGTGAAAAACAAAAGAAGATATGAATTTTTTAAAAGCACAAAATAAGTGAATTAAAGCATTAACAATGGTTTTCTCTTGGGAATGGACTCACGCATTCTTTTATTCATATGCTTTTCCATTATTTCTGCAAAGTTCACATCCTTGTTGTGTAATGTGAACAAAAACCAGGAAAAATTAGCAAGAAAGACCAGGAGCTAGAAACACTTTTACCACCCAGCTGCACTCCTAGTCACACTCAGGCTATGTCAGTGACATGAGAGAAACTGGAAAAAAAAAAACGGAATAGCCCCAATAACGCTCAACAAGAGAAAACTACAGCCAAGTAGGTACAACACTGCTGTGCCTTCTATGCATGCTGATTCTCATCAAATGGAAAATGCACCTTCATCCAAGAGGAACCTTTTGACTCTTCCCACCCAGGGCTTTTCTTTGCTGTTGCAGCATTAAGCTGCCTTTCTCTAAGCAGTGCATTGCAGGTGTGGACAGACTGTAACAAAACTCTTCATAATCTCTAATTTCAGATTCATAATTTTTTAGTCCCTCAGCTTGATTGACTTTGTGAAAGACTGGAAAGCCTGAGATTCAGGCAAGGAGGAAAAAGCAAGAATATGTTTTTACCAATTCACATTGTTTGCAAATAAGTTATTAGTTATTGGAAAGAACTTGTACCCTTTTTTCAACCTAGCATGGTTGATCTGCTGTCATGTTTTTTGAGCAGAAATTTGAAAACAGGACCAGTATTTAAGATCTCACTTTTCGGACAGGCAATAATACTAATAATCATAATGTGCCAGAGAGAATGCTTTTATGATTCTCTCTCTTTGGCATTGTGAGTAGGGATACCTCAAACAGACAAGCCACCAACAGCAGCTTCTGGGAGCTTGCTGGGAATGCAGACTCTTGGGCCTCACCTCCGACCTACTGAGTCAAAATCTCCAATGATTTGTATGCACATTAACATTTCGAAACCACTTGAGAGCATCCAAAAATAATGTCGAACAGCACAGTTCATACCAAAAAGAAAAGACAGTTTTATTCCTCTTATTATTGGTCTCTCCTCTGGGAGGAATTTTGCTATAAACCCTCACCCTAGTGGCAACAATTAGGTGTGGGAACTCTGAAGTGTATCACGAAGCAGAGGTCAGGGCTGCACATAAACAGCCTGGTCCCTAACTGCTTCCCTTCTGCAGTCAAACCCCAGGAATGGATTTTTTGTTCACTGTTTCCTTTCATCCTCTTTGAAGAGATGCAACTTTGAACAAACACGGTCGCTGTTGGGAACTGTTTTGTCCCTGCCATCAATTGTATGTTCCTTTCTGTGATTATCTGGTGAGATAGTGCAAAAATATGGACAAAACCAACAAAAAAATACAAGGAAACAGGAAATTCTAGTGCACAGGAGTGGGCCAGCATAATTTATTTTTTCCTTATGCATGGTCATGCTATATGGTTTGTAAACTTCCTTTTTAAAATCATGGTTGAATATTTAAGAAAATTTTTGATAACAGGCATATGCCAAACTATGAAAAATATGCAAAAAGTCTAAATGATGCCTTTGGAATCTTATTTTTCAATATTATTTACTATTATACTAAGGACTGACACTTTTATTAATTCAACTTTTGACAAGTGCTGATTAATTACTTACCAAGTGTAAGGAAAGCTTCAGAGTAACAATTTTCTCTAATCAAACGTATCTATTTTCCATTCCTTTAGAACTCTGGATTATGATAATATATTAAATTCTTCTATAATAGTAATTGTGTATCAATGGTGCCTTTGTCACTTTGGGTCACTTAGAACAGAACACCATAAAATGTGTGGCTTAAGCAGCAAACATTAATTTCTCACAGTTTTGGAGGCTGGGATGTCCAAGATCAAGATACCAGCAGATCCACTGTCTGGTGTGGGCCCACTTTCTAGTGTGTAGATGACATCTTCTCACGTGGCCAAGAGAAAAATGATATGGCTAAGAGAAAAATCATTTTTCTCTTGTCTCTTTTTATAAGAGCACTAATCTCATTCATAAGGGTTTCACCCTCATGACCCAATTGTTTCCCAAAGTCTCCACCTCCTAATACCATCCCATTTGAGGTTAGCATTTCAACATATGAATTTTGGGGGAGACACAAATATTCAGTCTATAACAGATGCTTATATTCCAAATATTGTTCTCCCTTTCTCCTGTGTCAGTGTATCTATTACCATGATAATGCTACATAACAGGCATAAAACTTCAGAGGCACAATACAGTAGCATTTTCACTCATTCATCAGGAGCCTGCCAGAGATCTGCCAGTCGACTCTATGTCTTTTGGCAGGGCTATGTGCTAGCCGGCTACCTATTGGTCTAGACCACCTTCAACTAGGACAACTAAGCATCTTGAATCTACTTCATGCGTCCATCACATTCCAGATGGCAACCACAGGCAAGTCCTCATGGAGCTAACAAAAACACAGGAAAGAGCAAGGCCTCTTGAATCATAGACTCAGAACCACCACCCTAGCATTTCAGCTTTCTTCTGTTGGCCAAAAGTAGGCACATGCTCAAGTTTAAAGGCAGAGCCAGAGAATAGTTCAAAGTTACATGGTGAAGGGAGTAGATGCAGAGGGAGTGAAGGATCAGGATCCCGTATGCAACAAATGTACCATACCCTCTCATCCAAGCCATCATTAAGACCTGTCAGTTCAACCCTGCCACATTCATCCAATTTTCTCTATCTTACCACTGCCACCACTTCAGGGCACTCTTACTGCTTGATTGTAGTCTCGTAACTGTTCTGTTCACATCTACCTTGTACACTGGTCCTTAGATTATTCTCAGGATAGCATTCAGAATAATAATTTTTAAAAATCTTATTTAAAAAAAAACTGCTCCTTGACACTCATTTGCTGAAATCCACTCAATAATTTCCTATTGCCTTCAGGATAAAGGTAAAAATCCTGAATATGGAGTATATGGCCTTTTCCCATGTGGATGTGGAGTGTGCCTCTCTCCCTAGCCTTATTTAGTTCCCTTCTCCCCTCTGGGCTCAAACTATCCTGGCCTTCCTTCACTCTCTCCAGTGTTATGCTCCCCCACCTCACAAGGCCTGCATAGGTAGGGATTCCTCTATCTCAAATGAGTCTGCCTGGTTCAATTCCATGCATCCATCAGATCATTATTCAAACATAATTTTCTCAACCTCCTCATCCCACTGTCACTATAATAGGGTGTCACAGTTTCATGCTCTAAAATCCATTTGTAATTTTCCATCACTGTACTTAGTTTGTAATTGAGAATTATCTGTGTTGCTAATTGATTAACATCTACCTCTCACTAAACTGTAAAACTCCATGAGGTCATCTCTGCAAGATCCATGTGGTTTCCTAAAGGATTTACCAAACTATAAAAGAAAAATAAATTGTACTTTCCTTCATTTTGAATATAAATTTCTTATATCTTGAATTTAAAATTAAATTAGTTTGTACAATTATGCTGTGTAACTCAGTTTCTTAAAAAGGGCATTCCAAATAGATACTACAAAATATCAATCATTATTCTACTTTTCCAAATTTACCAGCAAAATCTTCAAGCTTCTCTCCATTTTGCACACATATGCTCATTTTGTCCAGGGGAATAAAACCATAAAACAGATGAGTCAGATTGATAATAAAATTATTCTTAAAGAGTTTGTGTTATTTCTTGGTAATTTCCTTAATGATTTCCTATATCATCTGTAGGGAGAATCCCTAAATTAAAGACTGTGAGACAAAGGTGTGAAGCAAGTGCTGGATAGTATTCTGACACTGGAGAAGCACTATCTACATGTTCAAAATAAATAGTGATTCCTTCCATTACAAAAATATAAATTATGATAAACCTGTAAGGACATATGCATGCAATAATTCTTAACAGTGATCTGGTTTGTACCCTTTGACCCAAATCTCTCCACTTCTTCCACCCCTCAGCCTCTGGCAGCATCTATTCTACTCTGTATCTACGAGTTTGACTTTTTAGATTCAACATATAAATGGTATCATATGGTATTTGTCTTTCTTTGTCTGACTTTACTTCCCTTAGTATAATGTCCCCAAGGTTCATCATGTCACAAAAGGCAGGATTTTTTTTTTTTTTTTAAATACAGAGTTTTGCTTTGTCATCCAGGCTGGAGCGCTGTGTCACAATCATGGCTCACTGCAGCCTCAGCCTCCCAGTTCCACCTCAGCCTCCTGAGTAGCTGGGACTACAGGCCCGTGATACCACACGAGGATAACTTTTGTATTTTTTATAGAGACATGCTTTCACCATGTTGGCCAGGCTGGTCTTGAACACTTAGGCTCAAGCGATTTGCCTACCTCTGCCTCCCAAAGCGCTGAGATTGCAGGCATGAGTCATCATATCCACCCAGGAATTTCTCTTTTTTTATATTGAATAACATTCCATTTTGTGTATATGTATGTGTGTGTTTATATATATTTAATATGCATATATATTTACACATTTTTCTTGTCCATTCATTCATTGATAGAAACTTACATTGTTTCTATGTCTTAGCTACTGTGCATAATGCTATAAAAAACATTACTAGAGTGTGGATATCTCAGAGGTACAGATTTCATTTCCTTCAGATACATATGTAGAAGATATGGTAGTTAGATTTTTAGTTTTGAAAAGCCTCCATACTCTTTTCCATAATGCTATACCAATTTATGTTCCCTTCAACAGTGCACAGGATTCCTTTTCTCCGTAACCTTACCAACATTATTGTAGCATATGTGAGGTGATATTTTATTGTGATTTTGATTTGCATTTCCCTGATGATTATTGATGCTGGGTACCCTTCCAATTACCTGATTGTCATTGTCTGTTCTCCTTTGAAAACTTTTTATTCAGGCTTTTTGCCCATTTTAAAAATTGGATTATTTGTGTGATTTTTCTTCATTATTAAGATGTATACATTTCTTATATATTTTGGATATTCATTCCTTATAAGACACATGGTTTGTAAATATTTTCTCCCATTCTATAGGTTGTCTTTTCATTTTATTGAATGCTTCCTTTGTTTTGCAGAAGCTTTTCAGTTTGATGTAGTTGTACTTCTCTTTGTTTTTGTGCTTGTACTTTTGGTGTCCTATCCAAGAAAAAATTATTACCAAGACCTGTGTCAACGAGTCTTTCCCCTGTTTCCTTCTAAGAGTTTTGGAGTTTCAGGTTTTACATTAAAGTTTTTAATACACTTTGCATTGATTATTGTGAGTAGTATAAGGTAAGCATCCAATTTCATTCTTCTACATGTGGATATCCAGTTTTCAGTATGGTTTATTGATGAAACTATTCTTTCTCCATTGTGTTTTCTTGACAACCCTGTCAAATATTAGTTGATGACTGTATGTGCATGGGTTTATTTATTTCTGTGTCCTTTATTCTGTTCCTTTAATCAATGTGTCTGTTTTTATGACGGTATCATACTCCTTGATTATAATAGCTCTGTAATACAATTTGAAAACAGAAAATATGATGCCTTCAGCTTTGTTCTTTCTCAGAATTGTTTTGGTTGTTCCAGGTCTTTTATGGTTCCACTGAATTTTAGAATTGCTTTTTCTATTTCTGTGAAAAATGCCATTAAAATTTTGACAAGGATTGTGTTGAATCTATAGGACATTTTGGATAGTATGGACATTATAATAATATTGATCCTTCTGATCTGTGAAAATGTAGTATCTTTCCATTTATTTGTATCTTCTTCAATTTGTTTTAAAACCTATGGTTTTTTGGTATATTGATCTCTCATCTTCTTAAATTTATTCATAAGTATTTTCCTCCTTTTGATGCTTGTCTTAACTTCATTTTGTGCTACTATAACAGAATACCACAGGCTGGGTAATCTATAATGAAAATAAATTCATAGGCTTACAATTCTGAAGGCTGGCAAGTCCAAGATCAACGAATTGGATCTGCTAAAAGCCTTCTTGCTGTGTTATCTCATGACAGAAGGGCAAATAGAGGGTGCATGTGTGAAAGAAAGAGAAAAGGGTGCTGAATTAATTCTTTTATAAGAAACCCACTCCTGTGATAACTAATCCATTCATGAGGGCAAAGCCCTCGTTGGCCTGATCACCTCTAATTAGACCCCATTTCCTAACACTATTGCATTTGGGATAAAGTTTCCAAAACATGCTTTTGGGGGGACACATTCAAACCATAGTAATGCTATTGTAAATTGAATTTTTAAAAAATTTATTTCAGATAGTTTATCATTATTGTACAGAAATATAAGTGATTTTTGTATGTTTATTTTCTATAGTCTAACTTTACTGAATTTATTAGTTCTAACAATTTTCTGGTACAGGTTTTAGGGTCTTCTATAAATAAGATCATGTCATCTGCAAACAGACAATTTTATGTCTCTCTTTCTGATTTGGATGCTGTTAGTTTTGTTCCTTGCATATCTGTTCTGGCTAGGACTTCCAGTACTATGTTGAATAGAAGTGGTGAAAACAGGCATTTTTATCTTAGTCTTGATCATACAGAAAGATCTTTCAGGTTTTCACCATTAAGTATGATGTCAGTTGTGAGGATATGACCTCTATTATGTTGAGACACATTTCTTCCCATATCCAATTTACTAAGAGTTATTATCATGAAAAGATGCTGAATATTTTCAAATACTTTTCCTGCATCTCTTAAGATGACTATATGATTTTTATTCTGCTATTTATTCATCCTGTTAAAGTGATGTACCACATTAACTTATTCGTGTATGTTAAACCATCTTACATCCCAGGGATACATCCCACTTCATCATGATACATAATCCTTTTAATGTGCTATTGAATTTGGTTTACTAATATTTGGTTGAAGATATATGCATCTATGTTCATCCGGGATATTAGCCTGTAATTTTCTTTTCTTGCAGTGTTTTTGTCTGGCTTTGGCATCACAGTAATGCTAGCCTCATAAAATTAGTTTGGAACCATTCTCTCTTCTTCAACGTTTTGGAAGAGTTTAAGAAGGACTGGCATTAATTGTTCAAATGTTTGGTAGAATTCGCAGCGATGCCATCTGGTCCTGGGATTTTTTTTGTTTGAGGATTTGATTACTGATTCAATGTCCTCGTCCTTGTTTATTTATTCATTTTTTTCTGGAGACTGAGTCTCTCTCTCTCACCCAGGTTGGAGTGCAGTGGCACAATCTCGGCTCAGTGCAACCTCCACCTCCCAGGTTCAAGCGAGTCTCATGCCTCAACTACCTGAGTAGCTGGGATTACAGGTGCCCACCATCACACCTGGTTAATTTTTGTATTTTTAGTTGTTTTGGTCCATTCAGATATCCTATTTCATTATTATTTAGTCTTGGTAGGCTGAATGTTTCTAATACTTTATCAGTTTCTTCTAGGTTATCCAATTTGTTGGCATACAATTGTTCATAATGATTTATTATTATCCTCCATACAGGTCCTGGGGATCTAATGTACAATACAGTGATTATAATTAACAATACTGTATTGTGTACTTTAAATTTGCTAAGAAAGTAGATTATAAATGTTCTCACCACAAAAAAGTCACAATGTGAGATAATAGATGTGTTAACTAACTTGATTGTGGAAGTTATTTTATAATACATATGCATATCAAATAACGATGTCGTACCTTAAATTTATGCAATTTTGCTAATAATACCTTAATAAAACCGAAAAAAGCAACAGTGATTTGATCTGATCAAATTTTAAGTATTTTAGAAATTTTGTTGATGTATTTTTATATGTGTTGATCTAATGAAAATCTAATAGATTGTTCTAGAAAAGTCACTCCTTACATTCTTGAACCATTTCCTTTCAGCCCCATGCTTTCTTTTTTATGAAACTATTCTCAGGCAGGTTCAGAGGTGCAGGCCTAGAGAACATGGCAGTGCTCCCTGTCATGGATGGTTTGATCCAGTTTGCACTTCTAATTTGAAGTGGACCAATCAGAGTTCTCCTCCTGGTAGTTTGTAATTAGGACACAAAATGATTAAGCTTAATGCAACTGGAATGTCAGGTAAATTCCAGGACTAACTATTCCTTTAGGGATGCTAGGCAGGCTAATGAGCAATCAGAGGAAGGCAGTCTTTGAAAAGGAAGAAAAGAAAAGAAAAGATGTGTACAGGGGAACCAGAAAGTTCTGTGGTGAGAGAGGGAAGGTGAAAGAGAAAGTCTGCTGGAGTAAGCAAGACATCCTGGGTTCCTGATGCCATTCATCTCCAAGTCCATGACTGGCAAAAGTTGGCTATATTTTCTGTCATGCATTCTGAGAGAATTTCTTGAATCCATGTCATAAATTCACCTACTTATGCAGTGAGTTTCTATTCTTACAAGAAAATAGTTACTGGCCAACACAGAGATCTAAGAAAAGTAATAGGCCATTAAGCACAGTAAGCATGCTCAAGCCCAGGGGATGTTGACTTTTCCAGAGTTCACTATAGAGTCTGGGTTCCCTCTTTCTGCAGATGGCCTAAAGCAATTCCAACTTTATCTGGGCCTTTACTTATTATGTGCCTTTAGAGTAGATTATAACCTTTAAAAGGGATATCATAATAATACACTGTGAGTGCCAGAAGAAAACCTTGAAGGAATTTTTTCATTCTGGCTGTGCATCAGAGCCACTTGTAAAATTTATTAGTACATAGAAGTTGGAGCCCAGCCATCCTGCTTCAGTTAGTCTGTAATAGAAACAGAACAGGTAGATTGACACCCACAGACAATTATAGTGCGCAGCCTCAGTTAAAACCATTGTGCCTTAGATATCAATCACTACCCTTCCCTTACAGGCCAAATAATTGAGGTCATTATCAGTTAACTATTGCTGTATGACAAACAGCCCCACAACTCAATCGCTTAAAATAATAAGAATTATTACTCATGAGCTTATGAGCCACCTGGGTAGCTTTTCTCTTCTTGGTTGGATCCATGCATTCATATCAGGTCTGCTATCATTTGGATATCTGTCCCCGCCCGAATCTCATATTGAATTGTAATCTTTAGTATAGGAGGTAGGGCTTGGTGGGAGATAACTGGATTGTGAAGGTGGATTTCTGGTGCTGTCCTTATGATAATGAGTGAATCCTCAAGAGACCTGGTCATTTAAAAATGTGTAGAAACTCCCCCCACCCCTGTCTTGCTCTCATTCTCGCCATGTAAGATGCCTGCTCACCTTCCAACATGATTGTAAGCTTCCTGAGGCCTCCCTAAAGCTGAGTAGATGCCAGTACCATGCTTCCTACAAAACCTGCAGAACTGTGAGCCAATTGAACCTCCTTTTTAAAATAAATTACTCAGTCTCAGGTACTTCTTTATAACAATGCAAGAATGGCCTCATACAGGGTCACATAGGCACTCTGCTGACATTTTTGAGATCAGTAGGTTAGCTGGTCTAGAATGGTCTGAGACAACTGTGCTTTCTCTATGTCATTTTTTACACTTCAGCAGGCAGCTCAGGGTTACAAGAGGTGTGCAGAGCCTCTTGAGGACAAGTTCAGAATTGGTGCATCACATCCACTGAATTCTATTGCTCATAGCCGATCATGAGGCCAACCTAGATTCAAGGACTGGGGGGAAATAGACTTTATTTTGGGATGGGAGGAGCTGCACAGTCTTACAAGTAATGTGAATACAGGGATGGAGGGAATCATTATGGCAAGTCCTTGAAATCAACCTGCCAGAGGCCCAGAAAGAGTTAAGATAAGCCCAAAGGAGCAAAAAAACAAATTTCTTATAGTTAGTTGAGTGTTTTTCTACCACCAACACTTAAGATCCCTTTCACATATATAAACACAGGCTCTTCTTTCCAGCTTCCCTTGGACAAATACTTGAGAGTTCTAATGGCAAAGGTTGCTTCAGTTCCCTTTGCGTTTGAGGCTCCCTGTCAGATCGCACTGGCTAGCACTGCCTGAAGAGTGTCACTAACTGCCAGGTGGCTTAGAAGGACTCAGCACACAAAGCCAAGAATGCTTCTCAAATTCAGCCTAAATGGCTCAGTCACCTCCATTAGGATGAATGCATCTTGGAATAGTGCAAATTATGAAGATTTCATTCTGCTTTCAAATGCAATTCCTGGGAGTGATTACTGTGTCTACTAAGCAGCCAAGTACACTCATTGCAGCAAAGGCAGAACTTGATGCAAATTGAGTGAAAGCTTAATGCAGGTACTTGGTTGAAGGAGCAAAAACAAGAAGATAGTGGCAAAATCAAATGGAATAAGAAGGTGTTTACATGACAGCCTTGCCTCTGGGAAATAGTGTGGAAAGAGAAAAGGCCCATACTTAACATTCCACGCTTTTTTACATCGATGTTACTATAGCACTTGCTACTTCTTGCATCTCACATCCCATATCATAGAAATGCAATATATCTTAAGCAGAACCAGCAAATATTAGCCTGCCTCCCTCAGAGCAGGTATTTGTAACTTTGGCTGCCCAGTAGAATCACCTGGCATGCTTTGAAAATACTTATGCCTAGGCCCAGCATCAGTGATTCTAACTTAAATCAGCCCAGAGTGTGACTTAAGCATTGGGATTTTTTACAAAATAAAAACTCCCTGATTAATTTTAATATATGCCTAAGGATGAAGACTTAACTAGGTGCCTGGGTAACTCTTAGTTCATGCAACCAATACATTCTTTTGAGCAGCTATTGTGTGCAGAGCATTTTGCTAGATGCAGTGTTCAACAAGAAGTTGACCTTTTGGTCCAAAGGAGAAGAAAAATGCCTATGCAGTTAAAGTCACCACAGGTTGAGCCACCATAAAGACAAATCTAGTGTGAAAAAGAAATGGTGTGCTGGTTGACACAGAGGAGGAGATAATTCTCCACCTGTTGCTAATGTCCCAATTTAAGAATTACCCACAGATTTCCACAGAACAATCAGTCACATGTTAGGTTAATGAATCACTCCAGACCCGGCACCTAGAATCCCAGGTATAAACCCTAATTTAACCTCATATCATCTGAGTATCCCGGGGTACACTATTTAAGTCATCAAAGCTTTAATGTCTCAGTTGTAAAATAAGAGCAATCATCTTCCCACATGAGGTCCCACATGTCATGAGGTTTACACAACATAATTTGAATAAAGCAGTAAGCACAATGTCTGGCACATAGCAAATGTTCAGTAGAGATTAAGGAGAAGCTGATAATTTGTCATAATTAAGAATATAATTGGCTGGGCACAGTGGCGCACGCCTGTAATTCTAGCACTTTGAGAGGCCAAAGTGGGCAGATCACCTGAGGTTGTCAGGAGTTCAAGACCAGCCTGGCCAACATGGTGAAATCCCGTCTCTACTAAAAATACAAAAAATTAGCCAGGTGCAGTGGCATGCGTCAGTAATCTCAATTACTCAGAAGGCTGAGGCAAGAGAATCGTTGGAACCTGAGAGATGGAGATTGTGGTCAGCTGAGATCATGTCATTGCACTCCAGCCTAGGCTACAGAGCAAGACTTCATCTCAAAAAAAAAAAAATTAAAAAAATAGAATAACAACAGTAATATCTGATTGTCATGAGGGCATTTCTTTGTCCAGGGTATAGGAAAAAATAAATAAATCCTCAAACTTAGCAGACGTGAGAGGTAAGATAGGAACAGGAGAGAGAAGAGGAAAAGAATACACATAGAATTTAAGTAAAGATAAGTGAAGACATATTTTGCCTAATTTCAGATGTGTTGCAAGAAAGCTAAAAGGTCCTGGTAAATCCACCTCCCTCTGCCTTAATATTATATACTAGAACATTTAAGGCGACCTCCCAGATCCTTAATGCTCAGCAATTATCTCTTCAAACCCCACTAAAAACTGCCTGAGGGATCAGGCACCGAAACATGTCAGAAACAATTCCCTCGTGCCTTGTTTTCCTCTTTACTTTGGTTGCCAAAAACGTCCAGGTTATCCTGCCTGTCCTGGACTCTCATCCTTAACTAACCCCAATTGTCCTCTTATCTAACCCAATCTAATCCCTTCCTGATCCTCTAGCCCTTTCTCTGTCATCTTTAACATACACAGTGCATCAACAGAAAACCTCCAATAGCTACATCTTTCTGAAACAAATCCCGTTCCCATTTGGCTCTTTTGGAACAAGGTGGTCTCCTAGGAATGCTGCTCTCTGCAGCCATCCCCAGGACTAGCTGCAATTTTAAAATTATCACTCTATTTACTGCTGAATCTGGAAGAATCTCTACTCCTACACATTGCTTCCAAATAATGTTTCCTTCTGTCTTTTCCTTTGATAACTCTATCATTGAATCTCTCTCTCTCTCTTTTTTTTTTTTCTTTGAGACATGGTGTTGCTCTGTCACCCAGAATGGAGTGCAGTGATACGGGCACACTCATTGTACCCTCGACCTCCCAGGCGTAAGTGATCCTCCCACCTACTGAGTAGCTGGGACTACAGTCACACCCACCAAGCCTGGCTAATTTTTAACGTTTTTGTAGAGATGGGGTCTCACCATGTTTCCCAGACTGGTCTTGAACTCCTGGGCTCAAGAGATCCTTCTGCCTTGGCCTCCCAAAGTGCTAGGATTACAGGTGCGAGCCACAAGTCTGGCCTTTTGTGAATCACTTGCCATTAGGCTACACCATCTGCTACCCCTTCTTGTTGCTGCCATGGACAGCTCTACCAGAAATTTCTTCATTCATTGAGGATGTTAACAATCTTCTTACTTCTTGAGCTCCAATACTATTCCAGTTATTATTCCTGGTCATTTTGATGGCCATGCATAATAACTTGCCCATCACTCAGACCTCTCAGATCTTTGCTCTCCTCATCTTGCTCAATCTTCCCTTGCACTGCCCCCTACCTCAGCCATACATTTCCATGACCATGCCCTCTGCCTTGTCATTTTCTTCTCAAGACCAAAAACTTTGCCCTGCCCAAATCTCAAGTTAAAGCATCCCATTCTCCAATCACTATCTCCTGTCTTCTCAGTTCACCTCTTCTAATAGCTGGACTCACTCACTCTGTGATGTGACTTCCAATCCATTGACACTGCCATTTTGTTACTGTCTGTCTACTCCTTCATGGCTTCACTTCCTTCCTCCTCTGGCTTGGAGTTCATTCATCATTATGATGGCACCCTCATATTTTCATATGTGTGATCATTCTCTCCTGTATTAATTAGAATTCTGCTGAAATAATATTGCATAATGAATACATTCCAGTACTTTGGGATGCCAAGGCAGGAAGATCACTTGAGCCCAGGAGTTCAAGATCGGTCTGGGCAACATAGTGAGTCTTCATCTCTACAAAAAAATTATTTAAAAAAATTAGTCAGGCATGTTGGTACACACCTATAGTCCCAGCTACCCCAGGAAGTCGAGGCTACAGTGAGCCCTAATCATGCCTTAGCGGCTTGGAAGACAAAGGAGACCCTGTCTCAAAACACACACACACACACACACACACACACACACACACACATACATATATATATACATATATATATCACTGTGGTTGATGAGAAGAGGCATTTATTTCTGAATCATGTATCTGCAGGGCAGCTGGGCAGATCTGCATCAATCTAAACGCTTGGATCAGGTCTACTCCACATTGCCTCATTCTAGGACAGCCTAGAGCAGGCTTTTCTTGTGACAATTACAGCTCAGCAGATCCATCAAAACATGCATGCATTTGTAAAGTTTCTACTCACATCACATCTGCTCCTATTTTACTGGCCAAAGAGAGTCATATGACCATGCCCATAGTCAAGAAAACAGTGGTTACTGGCAGGTGCTGCAAGTCACATGGCAAGAGATGTAGATGTATAATCCTATTTACAGGAGAAAGTGAAAACTGGAAATAACAATCTAATCAATGCCATTTTAATTCTATTATTTCACTCTCTCCCTCTATTGTAATCACCAAAGGAAACTCCAAGTCCTGTTTAAATTCTCTGCACTGACTCTCAAAAAACAGTTGAACATAGTGGGATAGGAGAAAAACTACCAAATGGCCTCATTTTATATTCATGACCACTGACCTCAAGGGCTACCTAAGTGATGTCCAGAAATTCTATAACTCCCTGGTCAATCTGTTCTTCTTCTTTTTTTTTTTTTTTTTTTTTTTTGAGAGAACGATTTCACACTTCCTCAGTACTCCCACTTCTAGCTCCTAGTCCCTTCCTTCTCATCAGTGTGTGACTTCTTATTTCAATAAGAAAATAAAACAATTAAAGGGAACTTTGTCTTCTATAAATCCAATTTACTAATATTTCAGCTCAGAGCGTGTGTGTTCAGTCTCCTCTATTGGGAGATGCTTTCTTTCACTTTGTTCCACATGGATTCTGGACCTCATCACTACTTGCTCATCTATGTATTTAACTCTTCAGGTGTTTGTCTCATTCCCACATCCTCAATTTTCCCCCTTTCTATTGAATTATTCTTAGCACATACAAACATTCTATAATATGCTGTAACATATCTTGGTTTCAACAATATCTCTTTAACCCCATATGTCCCTTTAACCACAATTTCATTTCTTTCTCTTTACATTGCCAAATGCAATGGTTGATTCTTATTCCTAAACTAATTGGATCCACAAGCAGCATTTAAATCACTGGATGACTCTGTCTTCCATAAGTCATTTTCTCCACGCTGATTCTGGGACATTGCAATCTGCCATTTTTCCTGCTACTTTGCGATCTCCTTTCATGTTAGAGTCTGCTCCTTCTCTTCATGTTAGAGTATTCTAGGGCTTAATCTTAGGGCATTATTTTTTCTCTAACTATAGTTATTTTTTAAATTACACTATCTAACCATATAGTTGTAAGCATCATTTATGTTTTGATGTTTCTCAATTTTAGTTTTTCAGTTCCACTTTTACCCTCAACTGCAGTCATGTGTAAGTATCTCTCAAAATGCTAATCTTCATGAGAGTACCTACTAGAAATCATAAACATAATATGTTCAAAACCTGTTCGTCCTTCTATTATCTCCCAGTTGCTCAGTTTAGAAAAACCCTGGAGGCTGGAATTACTGGAAGACTCATTCATCATTCATGCACTTGACCTGAAATGACATGAACACTAGGCTAAAGTAGCCATTCTAAAATAGACCAGCGTATACTCCATAACAAAGCTTTATTCTCCAAGAGAAAAAAACTGTACCAAAGCTCTATCTTGCCCAGTAAAAGACAATTGGCCAACTCCAGCCCCTCTAGCCTTCCTGTCTCACCTAAGAGTAAAAAAAAAAAAAAAAAAAAAAAAAAAAAAAAAAAGGAAGACTGACAAATACTCCGGACTTCACAGTCCAAGAGCTCAGACTCACTGCAAGACTAAAATTCACTGATAAGATTATAAAAAATGTTCACTATCTCTATATCTTATACCACAACAGGGGGCCAGCATAACAGTAAATTAAAACTGAAAGAGATTAAAGACATAGATCTTACTTTAGAAGGAGTTTTTAGGAAAATCTAAATACCAAAGAAGAGAAAAAAAGGAAACACTAGAAGAAACTGAAACCTTTGACGCCTTCAACTACAACAGCCAATAAACAAAGCTCAAACATAAGACATCACACTAGAGTGTTATTTAACCACATAACTCAATACATTATGTCCAGGTTTTAACAAAAAACAATTTTAAAGGCAAAAAACCACAGTCTGAAGAAATAAAGTAAGCATCAGACCAAGAATCATATATTTCTGGAAGTATTAGATAAGGAATTAAAAATAACTGATTAATATGTTAATTACATCTTAGCTGTGTTAAGAACTCTAGTTGAAAAAGTGAACAACATATCAAAAAGATGGGTAATATAAGCACAGAGATGAAAATTCTACAAAAGAATAAAAAAGAAATTCTAGAAATCAAAAACATTATAATAGAAATGAATGTCTTTGACATTCATTAGTTTTTCAGAAACCACACAATTTCAAAATGTGCAAGGAATAGAAATAGACAACCCACCAAAGATGTGGATACAACAAATAAAGATATGGAAAGACATTGAATATAATTTTCATTAGGGAATTAAACAACAAATTAGAATAACAATGATATCATCATACACCTATTAGAATGTACAAAATACAGAAAACTGATATTATCAAGTATTGATGAGGATGTAGAGCAACAGAAACTCTTTTGCTGATAGAAATGCAAAATGATGCTGCCACTTTGAAATACACTTTGGCAGTTTCTTGCAAAGCTAAACACAGTCTTATTATTAGATATAGCAAATGCACTCCTATGTATTTACCTAATTTATTGGAAAACTTATGTCTAAACAAAAACTTATACACACAAATATTTATAGCAGTTTTATTCATATTTGCCCAAGGCTAGAAACAACCAAAATACCCTCCAATAGGTGAATAGGTAAATAAATTCTGATGCACCCATAAAATGGAATATTTTTCATAAATGAAAAGAAATAAGCTACCAAACCAGATAAATACATGGAAAAATCTTAAATCCATGTTAATAAGTAAAAGAAGCTAGTCTGAAAAGGCTATACCTTATATAATTCCAATCATATGGTGTTCTGGAAAAGGTAAAACTACACAATGATATGAGCTAACTTGTGTTCCTCCTAAAATTCAGATGTTGAAGTCCTAACTCCTGTCAGAATGCGACTGAATTTGGAGGCAGGGTCTTTAAAAAGGTAATTAAGTTAAAATAAGGTCATTAGAATGGGCTGTCATCCAATATGACTGGTGTCCTCATAAGAAGAGGAGATCAGGACACAGATATGCATAGAGGAAAGACCATGTGAGGGCCCAGGGATAAAACAGCCAACTACAAGCCAAAAGAGAGGCCTCAAAAGAAACCAACCCTGTCAACACCTTGATTGCAGACTTCTAGCCTCCAGAATTGTGAGAAAGTTAATTTCTGTTGTTAGAAGAAAGTACCAGTCTATGGACTTTGTTATAGATGCTCCAGCAAATTAATACAGAAAAAAAAAAGAAAAAAAAAATCAGTGGCTACCAGAGTTGAGAAGAGGGAGAGGGATAAATAAAATGAAAAGAGCAAGATTTTTTAGGGTAGTCGAAACTATTCCATATGATACTATAATGGTGGATTCATGATATTATGCATTTTGTCATACCCATGGAACTTAATAGCACAAAGACTGATCCTTGACATGTACAAATTTTAAATGATCATTTAGAAGGTCCTGGAATTCCAGCAAAAGCATACAGATTGTAACAACAAGATGTAATTTTATTACAAATGTATGAAACAAATTCATACCTTAGGAGTGGGGAAAACGATGCTGACCTAAGTAACTTTGAAACTGAATAGAATCTTTAAGGATAAAGGCAAGAGTGACTCTACATGAGAACCACACTCTAGTTGGTAAAGTTGTTCCCTAAGGAGATACAGGTTAACAGTTCTGCCACTGCTATACTTTACCCTGAAATTGAATAATTTAAGTAAGTGAATGGCTGAAGTGAGTGCTCACAGATAAGCAAAGGGAGAAGGCTAGCATGATACACATGGTAATAGACTAGAGTTGGGGACATCAGCATGAACTCCTGTATATATTTACTATAAGCTGAGATTTAGATACAGATGATTACTTACAAAAATATTTACAGATACATGTATATTCAGTGTTTGGTATATATGTAAATACTCTGTTGTTCTGTGAACTGAGAGGGGCCATAAGAAAGGACACTACCATAGTAACATTCATAGCTAGTGCCCCAGATCTTATTTTGTAGTGCTAGAAAGTAAAGAAGTACAAAAACAAAAACACCCAACAACAACAAAAGAAACAACTTCACACTGATGGGAGTTTGTCCAGCGGCACAGCCAAAGGAGTCCCAAATGATTAAAGCTGAAATAATTTTGGCAACAAACCAGGATTGGATTATACCCTGATATACTTTGGGTGTTGTCCCTATCCAAACCTCACGTCCAAGGGCAATCCTTAATATTGGAGTTGGGACCTGGTGGGAGGTGATTGGATCACGAGGGCAGGTTTCTCATGAATGGTACAGTAGCATCCTCTCGGTACTATCCTCATGATAGTGGGTTCTCACAAGGTGTAATGTTTTAAAAGTGTGTGGTACTTACTCCCCCTTCCTCTTGCCCTGGCTATGTGATGTGTCTGCTCCTTCCGCCATTATTGTAAATTTTCAGAAGCCATTATTGTAAATTTTCTGAGACCTCTTCAGAAGCCAATCAGATGCCAGCATCACGCTTCCTTCACAGCCTGCAGAACCGTGAGCCAATTAAATCACTTTTCATTATAAGTTACCTAGTTTCAGGCATTTCTTTGTGGCAATGTGAGAACAGAATACTATATACCTCAAGGTATAAATTAATTAACATGAGCCTTTAACAATATATTCTTTTTACAAAAGAATACTCTTGCTGAAAAAGCTGACAAATACTTCTTCAGCCTGATGATCAAGGTCAACATCAACAGTCAGAAATAATGTTGATAGTATTACAGGTACGCTTGGTACGATGGAATTATCTTTTTCTGTGACCTTTAATTCCCTACAACCCATAACCTCAGTCTAACCCTCAGAAAAACATTAGACGAAGCTCAGTGAAAGGCATCCTACAATATAGCTGACGAATATTCCTCGAACTATCAAGGCCATCAAAAATAAGGAAACCTGAGAAACTCACAACCAAGAGGAACCTGAGGAGATAACAACAACTGAATGTAATATAGAATCCTGGGTGGGATCTTGGAACAGAAAAAGGATGTTAAGCCAAAACTAAGGAAAGCTGGAATGAAGTCTATGCATTTCAGTGAATTATAATGTACCAATATTGGTCCATTAATCTTAATAAATGCAGTATACTAATTAAGATGTTAATAACAGGGTTAATTGTTTGGATGAGAACGCTGTATTATCTATTCTCCAGAGAAAAAATACAAATAGTCAATGAGTACAGGGAAAATTTCTCAACATCATTTAAGCATTAGAGAAATGCAAATCAAAAACCATGATGAGATGCCACAACACACCTGGCAGGATGACTATAAACAAAAGAAAAACAACAATAGTGTTGGTAAAGATGTAGAGAAAGCAGAGCCCTCATGTCCTGCTACGGGGAATCTAAAATGGTTCAGCCACTTTGGAAAACAGCTTGATAGCACCTCAAAATTTTAAACATGGTTAGCATATGACTCAAAAATTCCATTCCTAGGCATTTGCCCAAGAAATTGAAAAGATATATTCACAAAAATATTTGTGTAAGAATGTTCATAGCAGCCTTATTTGTAATAGCCAAAAAAGTGAAAACAACCCAATGTGTATCAGCAAGTGAAGAGAAAAATGAAATGTGGTATATTCATGATACAATGGAACATTATTCAGCCATAAAAAAGAAAGTGCTGAAACATGCTGCAATAGGGATGAATCTTGAAAGCACTATGTTAAGTGAAGGAAGCCAGATACAAAATGCCACATATTATGTGATTCTACTTATACAAAATGTCCAGAATAGGCAAACCCTTAGAGAAAGAAGGTAGATTAGTGGTGGCTGAGGAGGGCAGGAATGGGGATGGGCAGATAACAGCTAAAGTGTACTGGATTCCTTTTTAGTGTTAACAAAAAGTTCTGGAATTAGGTAGTGGTAATGCTTGTACAACCTTATGAATATAGTAAAAATCACTGAAGTGTGCTTTAAATGAGGGACATTCATGGTATTGAAATTTTCTCTCAATTTTTAAAACTCTCATATACATTGACACTTATAGCACATTTCAATTCAGTGCTCACTATGCCCTGCAGCAGCCACATTCTGTATTAGGTAATGCAACTCTAGGCTCTTGCTATTCAGATCAGAGTGTGTTTCATAAACCAGTAACACCAGCATCACCTGGAAGTTGGTTAGAAATGTGGAATCTCAGGCCCCAATCCAGACCTGCTGCATCAGAATCTGCAGTTTAAAGAGATCCTCAGGTGATTGTCATACACTCTCAACTTTGAAAACGCTGACTGTGATAATGTCGCTGGCGGCTGACACTGCTGAGAAACTCTATGAGTACTCAGCAAAGAGAAATCATTCTTTAGTTAGCACTAAATTATCTACCGTCGTCCAATCAGCATTTCAATTCTTTTCCACTTACCTCTCACCCCACATGCCAGAATTCAATCCTGTTATTTTACCCTAATTGCTCCTTAGACGTTGGTCCACTCCCAGCTGAGAGTACCAGTTTGGAATTATTCCAAACTCAGGGTCACTGACTAAATTTAATGACGATCTCTTTGTGCCTGTAAATCTACCAGGGATGACAGTTTCGCAAACCATCCAACTTTGCTTACCCAGAGCTCTGTCTCCTGCAGTCAGGATGCTGTGGAAGAGCAGACAATTTATCCATAGTGTAGCCAACTGCACTGAGCAAACGGGCCGCTGTGGGTTGGATGTTTTCTGTGTGAATAGAAGGAAAGTATGCTGATTTTACAAACAATTCCTGACATTCCACATCTCTATCCTTTTAATTAAAAAAAAAAAAAAAGCAGAGGTAAGGAGTAAATCACTTTTGTTTCTCATTTATATTTTAGTTTTGCTTAGAACAAACTGTCCTGTGTTCCTTCAAGGGCATTCATTATTCATTAAACACCATTCTATAGCAGTTTAGAATATATTTTTCTATTATGTTTACCAGGAAGTGATTGCATCTCTAAAGAACTCTCAACTCTAGTCCTTTTCCTGTTAGTGTGGAGTAGGAAATTTGAAACAAACAAAACGTGATTGATATTTATGGTGTTGGGAAGTTTCCTTTTTTAATTGTGTGTTTTGAACTCACATTCTTTATGTCACCAGAACTTTTGTGTCTTTTTTTAAACCCAAGAAATGCAGAATATTAAGATTATATTAAATATTATACTTTTCATGAAGAACTTTGACATCTACCCTCCTGTAATCCCCAATGTGTTCCTAGATATAAAATTAAGATATATCATGAGTACCATAAGTATGTTTATTCTTCATCCATATTCAGAGAGCTTCCTTTATACAGTGAACCTTGCTGAATGGAGTGGAGAATACTGAAATGCATGATATGCTCTGCCTTCCAAAAGGATGCAATATACTAAGAACATGTACATAATGTGGCAAAGCCAAAAATATGGAGGAAAATTCAAGGTATATAGAAAGCATTGTTCATGTTCTATGTGATAACAGTGAAGGACGGGCAGGTCACTCTGGCATGGGAGAGGAAATGGATGGTTGAAAGAAGCTCCTGGGAGAAAGCTGCTTTTAAGCTAAAATTTGAGGATGAGTAGAATTTGGAAAAATGACAACTACGTTGAGACACAGCATTCTATGAAATGGGAAGAACAAGTTTTTAAAGAGTCATGGAAGAAGATAAATAAAATATTAATCAACTTTTGTGCTAGGAACAATTTTGATAATGTTTTTCTACAGGAGTTGTTACCAGATCAGTTGTAACTGAGCACCAAAGAAGAGGAAAACAAAGGAGAATTGTAAGAAATAATTCCTTCCCACTGAAACAGTTGGGAAAGAAGACACACTTAGCAATTTTAATTTTAAGGAAATAAAGTATTTTACCGCCAGGCACAGTGTCTTATGCCTGTAATCCAGCACTTTGGGAGGCCAAGGCAGGTGGAACACCTGAGCCCAGAAGTTCAAGATCAGCCTGGGCAACATGACAAAACCCCATCTCTACTAAAACTACAAAAATAAGCTGGGTGTGGTGGTGCATGTCTGTAGTCCCAGCTACTCAGGATCCTGAGGCAGGAGAATCACTTGAACCCCGGAGGCAGAGGTCACAGTGAGCCGAGATTGTGCCATTGTACTCCAGCCTGGGTGACAGAGAGAAACTCCGTCTCAAAAAAATGAAAGAAAAAAGTATTCTACCATTGAGCAACCTGCTGACCAATTAAATATGATTTCTCGGGTTTTCATTTATGTTTTCTGATAGTCTGTTAAACTCTCTAGATAATAAATATAATTAACTAAATTAGTATTAAGTAGCTATGACTGTAACATATACTAAGAGAACAGTTATAGTTTAAGATAATTTTTTTCTTTGTTCCTTAACATTTAAAAAAATGTAAAAAGGGGAGAAGAAAAGTATTAGTCAAGAAAAAGATTTGAGGGTACATCTTATGTGTAAACCACGTTATTACAAAAGTAAAAACAGTAATTTAGGGAAGTAGTTGTAATCTTTAGGGAACCATTAGAATCTTTTTTTTTTTTTTTCTTGAGATGGAGTTTTGCTCTGTTGCCCAGGCTGGAGTGTAATGGCACAATCCCAGCTCACTACAACCCCCACCTCCCGGGTTCAAGCGATTCTTCTGCCTCAGCCCCCTGAGTAGCTGGGACTACAGACAGGTGAACCATGCTCAGCTAATTTTTGTATTTTTAGTAGAGATGAGGTTTCCCCATGTTGGCCAGTCTGTTCTCAAACTCCTGACCTTGGGTGATCCTCCCACCTTGGCCTCCCAAAATGCTGGGATTACAGGCATAAGCCACTGTGCCCGGCATCATTAGAATCTTCATATGGGTACTTACACATTCACTGAAGAGTTTTCTAGAACCCCAAATGCCTTTACACATCCAGGAGAAACTAACTTTTAGGTAAAGAAGAATCAGGAACTGAGATAAGCAAACACTTATCTGTATTTGTATATGCGTAGCTATGATTTATATACATAAGGCAAGCATCTCTGTTTTTTCCCCCTCAAAAAATAATGTATTGCAAAAATGTTTTGATTTTTTTCAAACTTCCAAATATATTTCTCTTTTCTCTTCATATAATGTTGGACATTACTTTTGGCAGATGATCTTGAAAACAGAAAATGTTTAGTTTAATCGCTTGGGCAGCTATGGGGTCTTTTTTCCTTTTCTTTCCTATGAATGAATAAGCAGTTCCTTGCAGCAAAGAATGGGAGTGAAGCTAGGATTTAGTTGACAATGTAAAAATCTTGAATAAAAACAAGTATCTGAGTGGGAAGAAAAATGCCCTCAAAAAATATATTATATTTATGCATCTCACATAGACATAGCCTCTCTGTGTCTGTTTTTAGAAGGGAAGAATTCCAGGTCATACACAATAAACTTCTCTTTTCAAATTGATTTTTTCTAAATGGTAGCTCAACATAATGGATCCTCACAGTCTGTATTTTCTTTTTAGCAAAACACAAAAGTCTGTATTGGTTTTGTTTTACATGTACAGTCACAGCAACTTCAGAATAAGTGTACATCTTTCTTCTCAAAAGTTTCATTATTAATCATAATAGTTAACTCTCTCTCTCCCTAATCATTAACCCTGTCTGGTTAATATTATTTTTTTGTTAAAGCCTTCAGTTATGTTATTAGGGTACGTATGGGGCAGGGAGGAGAGGAGTGCATCCTATCTGCTTAAGTAAATGGCAAGTTCAGCAATATTTTCAAGGTCACCCTCACTGTGTTCATTTGGGACAAGGATTGAAGTCTTTGCATTTGTGAAATGCTGCATCTGCAAAAAGAAATGGTGTCAGAAAGGAAACTACCCTATTTTTCTAAAACTTTGATGAGTTTGAAATGTCTGCCGTTAGCAGTTTGAAAGATCTTACCAGTAAATGAGGACTTCCAGGCTTTACTCTGAAACATGCCTGCAGCACAGAACTTTTAATATTTATGGAGCATGACCTCCAACTGTAAATGATCACTCATTTTTAAAGAAGCTATTTTGGGGCAAATGCCAATTGCCTGAGAAGTCAGGGACATGTTAGGCTCTGGATGCAATACTGTGCTAGTAATAGACAGGGATTTCACTTTCATGGGGACGGCCGTCACTGTTGATCTCCAATGGACCACTTAGGCTTTGTCACAAAGCGGTGATGACACCAAGACATTATAACCTTCCAAAAACAATCAGAACTTGTTTCATCCAAAAGAACAATCCTATTACTTATATTACGTGTCCTTTTGGAAATAGATGAAAGAGCAACCTTCACAGTTATATAAGTGGTTGAAAAAAATACAACTGAAGAAGAAAAGAAGAAAAATATCCACAAAAGGATATTTTTAAGTCTTTAGGGTATTGCTTTTTTCTTTAAGGTGAAAGAATATTAAAGTTTGAAGGAAGCAACCTAATTTTAGAAATTGGGGAATTACCTATGAAGGGAATTGAAACCTTTGCTTGATGAAACACAAATGTTCTGGAGCCTGTAGAAATCTTCAGCAGAGGTGTGCACCAGAAATGTGTATCAATTACCCAGAGGCCTGCCCCTCAGAGTGAACACTGTCATACTCCGAGATGGCTCTCTCCACTGTTTCCTTTTTAATGTATATATATGCTTACATGTCTTTTTATGAAGTTTAAAAGGTTTATTATGGTATAATCACTTTTTTAGCAACTTGGGACTACACTGATAGATGAAAATAGTCCATTAGCATTTTAGTCCCATGGGAATGTGGATTTGTAGCACTCCATGGAGTACGTATTTCCATTTTGTGTAGGAATGACAAACTGTCCTTTGACAGAGTAGAAAATGCTAACCTAAGAGGGAAATATATCTGTTTTAAATTTTCAGACGAGTAAAGATGGTTAGCTCATCTTAAAATAGACCACCTGAGGTGTTTCATTTGAAATTTCCTAAGTAACTGATTTTCTGTTGTGTTCTTCTTTAGCTGCTAATCAAATAAAAGTGATTTTTTCCAATGTCCTTGATTGATATGTGATACAGTTCTTCAGTGCTTCAAGGATGAAGTATTACCTTAAAGAGAAATGTTTATGTAAAAGGAACAAGAAAACAACTTGATAACAGGAACAAGAGATGTATGTGTGTGTGTGCACATGTGAGTGCACTTGTATGTGTGTGTTCACAAGCCATTCCCCACTTCAGTGAATGAAATAGTATAATCAAATACTCTGAAACATTTTGCTTGTTATTTCACTGGTCTTTCAACTTCAAAATATTATTCTATACGGCTCCCATTTTAATTGAAAGGCTGATGCACAAACTGAAACAGACTAAGTTCATTCAACAAATATTAAATGCCTACCAAGTGCTAGATTATTATAGGCATACATGGGCTATATCAGTGACTAAAAACAGACAAAGACTCTGCTGTCATGAGGTTAGATTCTAGTGGAGGGAAGGGTAAAAAAATTTAAAAATAGTAAATCATCATCATTATATATTGGAAGAAGGTAATTGCTACAGAAAAAAACGGAAAGTAAAGCATGATAAAGAAAATCATTTGTTAGTTGGAGTTAAGGCCATTTAAATAGAAAACTCGTATCTCAGCAAAAACTCAAAGAGGGTGAAAAACAGAGACATATAGATATCTTGAGAAATAGTGGTCCCAGTAGAGAGAACCATCCATGCAAAGGCTCTTCTGCAGAAGCATGCTCAGTGTGTTTGAGGAACAGCAAAGAGGCCAGTAAAAAGGGAGTGGAGAGTGAAGGGGAAGAGCCACAGGAGACATATTACAGAGGTAGTGGGGTTGGAGCAGGTCCTGTTTTGTAGGACCCTGTAGGTTGCCTTAAGCCTTGCCTTTTACTCTGAAGGAAATGAGAGCCAGCAGAGTGATTTGCCTAATAAGAGGATTGCTCTGGCTGTGGTGTTGAGAATGAACTGTATGTAGCACAGGGAGGGGGACCAGTTAACAGGCTTTTGCACCAACCCAGACAAGAAATAATGGCAACTCACACCACAGTAATGACAGTGCTGGTGGAGAGAAGTGGTCAGATTCTAACTATATATTGAATGTAGAGAAATAGAATTGATTCTCCAATGGAACAGAGGTAGGGCATGTGAGAACATCAGCAATCAAGGGTGCCTCCGAGATTTTTGGCCGAGCAGTTGGAATGCTAAAGTTGCCATCAACTGAGATAGAGCAAACCGCAAAAAGGGCAACTTGGGGGAAAATAAAGAGTGACGTTTTAGATATGTTGAGTTTGAGATGGCTTCAACATACAAATAGAGACATTGACAACCAACCTGAAGGCAGCAATTCAGATGTAAGACTTAATCCATGGTGACCAGCTCAGTTTAGGTAGTGAAATGCAGAGAGAGAACAGTGTTTTAGTCATCTCAGCTGCAAACTCTCAGTAAAAATTACATTAAGAAATCACTTGGGAAAGTTAAGACTGAGGTTTTCACAGCAGTTTTCCATGTACAATCTGGAATATCCTTGATCAGTTTCTAACTTCTGCTAAATTCAGTAATCCTGTTAATAAAATTGAATATCTGAAGTCAGAGTCCTAAGAAATTCCCCTGAGATGGGGAATTTTGTGTGAGCAATTTGTTAAATGTGCTCTCAGAAGAAAGGGAGTGAAGAAAGCAGAAACCAGTTAGAAGAAGGTGTTAAGAAGGGCCATGTGGTTTCAGCTAAAGTCAAGCTTCTGCCTGATACTATGCACAGCTCTGAAGCTAGAATTACATCACAGAGTTGATCCCACCTTGAGAGAAGGCAACCAACAGCATCTCTTATATAGGGTCGTAATACATATCACTCTACTGTTTTGTAAAATTTAGAGGAGTATTGTAACTGTCACATAGTAGGCCTTTTGTGAAAGTTTATGACCTTCCCACTACAGCTTTATGTACATTCTAAATATTTGATGGGTTTCCTTCTTTCTCTCTTCATCAATGACTAATTTGCTGGATTGACTTCTGATTGCATACAGTTCTATTGCCATTCC
The DNA here is from genome assembly GCF_009761245.1 of Sapajus apella. Classification (NCBI taxonomy): domain Eukaryota; kingdom Metazoa; phylum Chordata; class Mammalia; order Primates; family Cebidae; genus Sapajus; species Sapajus apella. Next base: position 14,502,308 of record NW_022436973.1, on the reverse strand, counting down.
CTTCCATTAGAATTTTCTTATAGAGATGATTAGTCACATATTTTAAAACATAAACCATCTCTGCAGTAATAAAGCTACAGGTATATTTCTCTTTCACAGGCATGGCAAAAACTTACGCTGGCAAAGTCTTTTCTCCACCGGTCCTGGGCAAAACACTTTTATTTCAGAATCAAACATCTGCTGCATATCAAGAATATTTTGTTTTCTTATGGGAATCCTTCCTCTCAGTTTAAAAAAAAAGTAAAAAATAGATAAAGAAATGGAAGAATGGATTCTAAAAAAAACTACTGCTAATCTAGAAACCCAAGCATTTATCCATTGTATCAGAAAAGGACTCAAAGGGACTTGCTCACAGTCAAGAAGTAATTTGACAAGTAGAATCAGCCTAGATTTGTAAAATGTCATAATGCTATAGATCAATGTACTTTGCCTCTTGTCCGTTTGCTGGGACAACAGGAGAATGTTGCGTGTTCTGGTTACCTGAGCATGAGTATATACAAGAAAAATTATTTTACTACCCCAATCTTTGTTGTCAAGAATCATTTTAGGCTGGGAGCTGTGGCTCACACCTGTAATGCCAGCACTTGGGGAGGCCAAGATGGGTGGATTGCCTGAACTCAGGAGTTCAGAACCACATTGGGCAAAATGGTGAAACCACATCTGTACCAAAAATGTAAAAACTTAGCTTGGGCATGGTGACACACGCCTATGGTGCCAGCTACTCAGGAGGCTGAGGTGGGAGGATTACTTGAACCTGGAAGACAGAGGTTGCAGTGAGCCAAGATCATTCCATTGCACTCCAACCTGGTTGACAGAGTCAGACTGTGGGAAGTAAAAAAGTTTAGCTTTAAAGTTTCTTTTCTTATTAAAGAATAAATCATAAGTGTGCTAATAACTCTTTGTTAAGCCCTATCCTATGTAGCTGTTGGACATGCCATGCTTATAGGCACGTAGTACATTCTATGTCCTGGTACTTGAACCAAGATATCTGTGCTGGACGTGCTCACAGGTATGTCCCAGCTCTCCACTGCTTTTTCCTGTTTAGAAAAGTTTTAAGTTATTAGCTAATCAGGTTTTAGTTTAGATTGTAAGGTCTGGCTCCAACCAATGGAGATCAGACACAGCAGTAAGGATGACCCCAAATGCATAAGGAATAAATATGTCTGCTTTCCTTTGTTCATTGTACTCTTGTGGTAAGATGGCTAGCGAGAGCACCCTTCCTGCAGTCCAGGAAGTAAAAGTTGCATTGCTGAAAGATCCTTTGTCTCGGTGCTGATTTTCCTTTGCGGCACCGAGCATCTATTTCCAACACAGACCTTGTCTCAAAGAAAAAAAAATCATTCTAAAGTTACTCAAAAGTGTGTGTCTTTGTATCTCTGCAGATAGGCACTTGAAATACTCATAGTCTCAGTCCCAAGGGGATCCTGGGTGGATTGTGAGCCAAGCACAGCCCCAATGTCCAGTCAGTCACCTCCAGCTTTATCCGTTTACCCTGAGTGCCATAGAGATATCATTGTTTTTGCCCTGAGCGAAAACAGCTCAGAGGAAGGAAGCACCGAGCAAGCAATCTAAGTGAAAGAGATGTAAGAGACTGGGCTGAACGTGTCTTGACCCAGTGTCTTGGTTGGTTTCCTCATCTATAAAAATGTATCTATTGCTAAAATAAACCCCAACAGAGAGAAGAAATGGATAACTTGTGGCCAAAATGAGACCCAAAAGCCCCCATAATATCCTGGGTAACTGGATGAGGGATCAATCATGTACCCCAGTGTTTTCATTGCTATGAAGTTTTTCCTGTGATTAAGCAGAAGCCAGCTCCTGAAAAGCATTGCTGAAACAACTACAACTGGAAAATTTCTGAAGCAAATCTGATAGACCAACCTGAAGTCAGGGGACAACAACCTTGTGGTCCTGCTGCAGCTCTAATTACACAGAGGATCAGTCTTATAAGCACTCATTATTGATGAATGGCTGCAGACCTTAAGCCAATTTGAGCCCCTTTGTGGAGGCTGCACACAAATTATCTCTGTACCATGCAATTCGCCTTTTGACATGAAGAATCAAATTTGACCTCATTTTAATACTAAAACCCCACCCCAAAGTGAACATAGGGTGTATGTAACATATATGTTTACCCAGTGAGCAAGTGCCTGATTTCTCCAGTGAATATTCATAGAATTTCTGCAACCCTGCTCAATATGTGTGGAAGACTGACCTGTAAGTGAAACTGAGGGGTTAATTTGATCAGGTCTCTGTGGCCTGCTTGCTTTTGGTTGCTTGCTTTTTATTACTTTTTACAATTCCTTTTTCCATGAAGCTGAAGGCTACAGTAGTTGAAGGCCTTCCTGCTGTACACAGCAACTTAACCTTCACTGGCTACGTCATAGATAACGTGTATAGGTCACCATGGTAATTGTCACTTCAGTGGTTATTTAGGAATTTGGGCCAGCTCCTGTCCAGTTCAAACCGGTTGAGGCCATGGATCCTCCAACTGGCCCTGCACAGTGCTTGAAAGATGGCCCTTTGACATCAGAGGGCCAAAAGCTGCATCCTCGGATCATACTAACTTCTCCATTTTCTATACGTATATCCTATGAAATGCCATGAACCTCGACTACGCTTGGAAAAACAAACCTGTTACTTCATACTGCCAATCATTTTCCCCATGCCAAAGGCCTCCACACTTCACTAAACCTAAATATCTCTGAGCCTTACGTTCAGGGAGGCGGATTTTTGAGAGCTATTCTCCTGCCTCCTTTCTCAGCAGCCTTGTGAATAAATCTTTTCTGTTTTGCAAAACTTATGTCACAGTAATTGATTTACTGTGCACCAGCAGGACAGACCTGGGCCTGGCTGGTAACATAAGGCATATATAGCAGCTCCTCACTCCCCCTTTGGAGCCCTTTTGGACTTCCCTGAAAGCTAGGATTGTTTCTCCCACTGAAAATAAAGTATTCTCCTTTTCTTCCTCTGTGAATCTCATGGTCTTCCGTGAGAACTCAATCAGTCAATATATATAAATCACTTAGAATGTTGACATATAAGTGTGATGCTATGAAATATATACAGTTGGCCCTCTATATCTGTGGGTTCCACATTCATGGATTCAAACAGCCCTAGATAGAAAATATTCCAAAAAATGGATGGTTGCATCTGTACTGAACATGTACAGACTTTGTTTCTTGTCATCATTCTCTCAACAACACAGTATAACAACTAGTTACACAGCACTTGTATTAGGTATTATAAATAATCTAGAGATGATTTAAAGTATATGAGAGAATGTGCCTAAGTTAAATGCAAATACCATGCCATTATATTGGACACATGAGCATCTGTGGATTTTGGTATGAAAGAGGGTATCCTAGAAGCAATTCCCCATGGATACAGAGAGAGACAGAAACAATTGTATTTGATCTTTGTCCTAGTTTTCTGAAATACAGCTTCTAAAATCCTCAGAATCTCCAGAACGATTAATGTCTTTTTATAAGCCAATAAGATGACTGGGGACCGGTGGCCCCCAGAGAGCCTCAGGTTGGGGGTTGGTCACCAGAAAGACCAAGGCAGGGTTAGAGAATTGAGTCTTTCAGCCCCACTCTCGAACCTCAGGAGAGCAGAGAAGGGCTGAAGTTTAAGCTGATCACCAATGGCCAATGATTTAATTAATATGCCTACATAATGAAACTTCCATTCAAAAAACCAAAAAGACTGGGTTTTAGGGCCTTCCAAACACCTGAACATGTGGGGGTCCTGGAGGGTGGTGCCCCCAGAGAGGGCATGGAAGCTTCATGCCCCTTCCCACCTCCTTTGCCCTGTGTATCTCTTCATCTCTGTAATATTCTTTATAATAATCTGGTAAATGTAAGTAATTGTTCTAGGAGCCATCCTAGCAAATTAATAGAACTGGGGAGTCATGGAAACCCTGACTTACATCCAGTTGGTCAGAAGTTCTGGAACCTGAGAATTGCAGCTGATGACTGAAGTGGGAGGCAGTCTTGTGGGGCTGAGCCCTTAGTGTCAGAATTGAATTGAATTAGAGGAGATTCAGCTGGTGTCTGCCGCAGAAAATAATTGCATGCTTGGTGTGTAGGAGAAACACTCATACATTTGGTCACAGAAGTGTTCTGTGTTGTGTTGTGAAAGTTTAGGAGAAATTGAGTTCGTTTATTCCTATATCCTTGGAATAAGAATTCAGTGTTATTCTTACCGAATAAGAATTATAACAAACTTCTTGGCACATAATAGAAGTTTTATATGGGATCTGTTATAAAAATGATTAACTCCCAGATTAAATATTTGATGAAAGAAGATCCATATGGAAACATAAGAAGAAAGAAACTGCATATTACTATGGCATACTTCATACTCAATACCACATTCAATGTCTTTGTTATTTTTTTAGAGATAGGGTATTTCTATGTTGCCCAGGTTGTAGTGCAGTGACCATTCACAGGTGAGATCACTGCAGTCTACAGCCTTGAATTCGTGGCCTCGAGTGAGCCTCTTACCTCAGCTTCCTAAGTGGCCGGGATGCTCACCACCACATTTAATATTTTAAACAGTGCTGGGATGGAGATTTTTTTTTCCATTTTGCAGATCTAGAAATTGAAGCTTAGAGAGGTGACTTCACATCTTTTCATATCTTTCACAAAACAAATCTCTGTTCTTGGCTGGAAATATACTCCACAGCATGTAAATATAACATTGTATGTTTTCAAATCACTGACTGTCTTGATCTTATAGGGACCGAGGGAAAATGTCCCTTGTGCCTCCTGAAGTTTTGCTGAAAACTCAGTTGGCAAAAGGCAGATTAGCAGGTGAAAAAGCATACAAATTTATTATTAATATGCACAAGAGTCTTAAAAAATATGATATCTCAAGGAAATGGCTAGATGGTTGATGGTTTTATGCAATCTTGAGGTTACAGAGAGAATGGGACTCAGCATGGCCACAAACAGGTTATGGTGGTAAATTCAGTTACGGTGGTCAGACAAGTTACGGGAGGAAGGTAAGAGGTCTGGCTAGTGAAGGGGGCCTTGTTACATAGATGAAACCTCACATGCAGCAGCCTTCAGAGAGAATAGAAGGCAAATGTTTCTTTTAGACTTTTAAAGATGTCAGACACTCAGTTAACCTTTCCTAGATCTGGACAAGGGAGAGCCTCAGAGAAAGCCATGCTGCCTCAGTGCAGATTTTTCCTACAGATGCAAATCTCCCCAACAAAATATAGGTTTTCAGCTATTCTTACATTTCCAGGCCTCTGAGAGGCAAACTTGAAATACGCCAAAGAAGAATATTTTGAGGTGAAATATTTTGGTTTCCTTCAGTGCCCTTCTCACAAATTTTGGGGACTTACTGGCCAAACTTATCAACTGTACTTTGACACCGAGTTAAGGTGTCCTTGGAATAATTTGTTGGCTCCCCACTAACCTTGTAGACAAAGGAAGGGTCAATTCCTGGAGAATGGCTACAGAGCAGATCAAACCAAAGGTATTCATACTCTAGGAGACCACATTCTAACTACTCTTACATGATAAACATGGTCAGGGATTATAGGATTCTTGCCTTCATTCTGTCACTCAACACACTTTTGAAAGTTGAGAGTGTGCAAGGTCCTTATGGCAGACATTTTACTTCAAGAAAAACAAAAAAGAATATAGACTGAAGGATACTGAAAAGTTCCCAATATTAAAGCTTTAAAAGAACAGGTTTCAAGAAGCCAATGAACCTCAGCTTCGATACATATCCTCCTTATATGGACTGCTGGATTGAATTTTCAAAAGAAAGAGTCTCATTGTCACAGCCTGAGTCTTATTCTGGTTCCGTGACTCATGGTTTGGGTTAAGTGTAGGGGAGCATGCCAAAGGGAGAGCAAAGAGCTATTATCAGGGTAAGAAAAGGGGGAAGAGATGCTGTGTTTTAGTATCATTAGAAACACCGCTGTTCACGCTAGAATTCAAGCCGATAAAATATTATCTATCTTCAAGAAGGTTTTAGACAGACAGAAAGCAAACATGTATACAATATATAGATGTATAATATTCATCATTGCAAAAAGCCTCCAATTCGCCACCCTTCTCTGAACCATGCTAATTGCAATGTGGTTTTGCAATTCCTCCCACTAAAAGGTAGAGCCCATTTCTTACTCTTGCACCTGGTCTGCCTTGTGCTTCGCTTCCACTAATAGAAGGTAGAGGTTTCAAGCCCAGGCCTCCAGCAGCTTTGCATACTTAGGCTCTCTATCAGAAGCCTGCCCAGCTGTCACGTGAGCAAGCCCAGCCTAACCTGTTAGACCACAGAGACCACACAGAAGGCAGCTCATTTGCCTCCTGGCTATTTTAAGCCACCTAAAACCTCCTGAGCCCCAGACATGTGAGAGAGCCCCAAATGAAGAGCAGAACCAGCTCCTAATCTGCAGCTGACGTCAAACACATCTGCAAGCCCAGATAAGAGAGAACCACCCAGCAGATCTATAGTGTTAGAAGCAATGATTCATTTTTATTATCTTAAGCCACTGTGTTTTGGGGTGTTTGTTATGCTGTGTTAGCTAATTGATACAATATGTTTATGTAGTTATAATACAAGAGAGTATTGGATGAAAATTTAAAAGGGGCTGAACTAAATTTTCCAGGAATTCAGAGAAAGAGTTAGCTTCTGGATCAGAAAAACAGGAATAAACATTACCTTCCTCATCCTCCTCTCATAAAGGAAAAGAAATTTCAACTTAGCTTTGAAAGTTAAGTGGAATTTCCTCAGGTAAAAATAAAAGGAGAGCATAACATCTTTATTTTTAATGAATATTTCTTCATTTGAAGTTTGCAATGACTTTCTTACGTATGTAATTTGTTAAAGATTTATTTTCAGCTGGGTGCAATGACTCACGCCTTTAATCCCAGCACTTTGGGAGGCTGAGCTGGGTGGATTAACTGACGTCAGGAGTTTGAGACCAGCCTGACCAACATGGAGAAACCCCATCTCTACTAAAAATACAAAAAAAAAAATTAGCTGGGCGTGGTGCTGCATGCCTGTAATCCCAGCTACTCAGGAGACTGAGGCAGGAGAGTTGCTTGAACCTAGGAGGTGAAGGTTGCGGTGAACTGAGATCACACCATTGCACTTTAGCCTGGGCAAGAAGAGTGAAACCCTGTCTCCAAAAAAAAAAAAAAAAAAAAAAAAAAGATTTATTCCCTTCCTCTGTGACTAAGGAATTATATAGATACATAAATTTCTCCCTCTCACATGCCAGTGATCAAGACCAGAGTTACAGTTTTGGAAAGGCAATTATACTTGCAGTGAATAGAGTAACAATCTACAGCAAACATCTATAATCACCCCAGCACCTGTTGGATGAAAATGCGCATATTTTATTCATAAAGGTCAACTAATTATCAAAACTGAAATTTTACACAACAAAATGTAAAAGCCAATTATTCTAAGTGGTAGAAGGCTAATTGTTATATAATTAACATATTGAGTTATCCGATGGATGGAAAGAGGGAAGGAAGGAAGGCAGGAAGGCAGGAAGGCAGGAAGGAAGGAAGGAAGGGAGGGAGGGAAGGGGGAAGGGAAGGAGGGAGGGAAGGATGAAACCAAAAGTATCTGAGACAGTAACTTTCAATTAATTGAGAAAGTTTATTTTGCCAAGGTTAAGAACACAACAGTAACACACCTCAGTGGGTCCTGACAACATGTGCCCAAGGTGGGTGGGGTTTAGTTTGCTTTTATACATTTTAGGGAGACGTCATACATCAATTAATACATGTAAGATGTACATTGGTTCAACCTGGAAAGGCGGGACAACTTGAAGTGGGGGGCTTCCAGGTCATAGGTAGATTTAAAGATTTTCTGAGTAGCAAATGGTTGAAAGAGTTAAGTCATTATCTAAAGATCTGGATTAAATAGAAAGGAATATCTGGTTTATGAAGAAGGGGTTGTGGTGACCAGAGTTTTATCATGCAGATGAAGCCTCCAGGTGGCAGGCTTCAGAGAGACTAGATTGTAAATGTTTCTTATCTGACTTAAGGTCTGTATTTATGTTAATGCTGGTGGACTTTTCCTGAATTCCAAAAGGGAGGAGGGTATAATGTGGCACATCAAACCCCTCTTCTCACAGTGGCCTGAACTAGTTTTTCAGATTAACTTTGGAATGCTCTTGGTTGAGAGGAGGGGTCTGTTAAGATGGTTGGGGGGCTTAGAATTTTATTTTTGGTTTCTGGAAGGAAGGGAAGAAGGAAGGAAGGAAAGAAGGGAAGAAGGAAGGAAGGAAGGGAAGAAGGAAGGAAAGGAGGGAGGGAGGCAGGGAGGGAAAGAGGGAGGAAGGGAAAGAGGAAGGAAGGGAGGGAAGGAAAGAAAGAAAGCTGTACAGTTTGTTAGAGTAATCTCCAGCAGGGTCATAAATGATGTTCACCTTTACTGGTTCATGATCAATGAACCTGGGGACAATTAAAGCCCCACTTCTAATAATATTGTGAAATAATGAACTATTAAAATAAAAACGCTTTTAAAACAAAACACATAGAAATGAATAGTAATTACTGGTATAAGAAACATGATAGAATGTCTATCAGCAAACAATTCTGGAGTGCAATTACAATAAAATAAGCAGGTAAACTTCCTTTCTATTTTTCCCCAAATGCAATCACATTCTCCTCATAGAATTAGAAACACACACACACACACGCACCTCCTCAAATTTGGCAGCAAGAAGTTATATGAGAGCAATGTTTAAAAGCAGTGTGTTCTTACATTAAAAATAAACCAGAGGATTTCTTCTCAAGCTCATATTCAAAATTACAATAGTGTTAACTTCACAAAATGCAGTTCTGATTGAGTCATTCCACTGATTCAAAATCTTCAGTGGCTTCCTGTTACTTATAGAATGAAAATTAAAGTCTTAGGTCAGCCTCCCTAAAAGCAGAGTATGAGACAGGGATTCTCATGCCTGCAATTTAGTGAGGCAAGCTCTCAGATGAGAGGGATTGAGTGAAGCAGGAAAAACAGGTAGAAGAGGCCAGGCAAAGGTGTGGAATCAGCTGAAGTCCAGTCTCTGCCTTACCCCATGAGAAGCCACAGCGTATAAACAGCACAGGCACCATCTTAAAGCAAGCAACAGGCTTTTATCTCCTCTAGGTCGGTCAGCTATTGGCTGCGGATTACCCCAGGAGGTGAGAGCTCTATTCTCTCAGGCAGCTCTGGGTAAGGTGGCTCCTACAGACCAAGGGGAATTCTCTGGAGAAGGAAGAAGCCATGAGCCAACTCTCAGGACAGCTGGAGGAAGAACACACTGGCCAGGCAAAGGGGACCAGGGTGGGCACCAACAGTGTCTTCTATAATCCAGCCTGCAATATCTGGCTGTCCCTCACTCCTGCTCTTCCTTCCAACTGAGACACAGTAGGAGCGGGGCTTGGCTTCAGCTCACCCCCAATAGAGCATTTTTTCATGCATTTCCACTGGTCATAAAACTCACACCACTGCTTCAGTGACGCCACAGCCATTAACAGTCATGCAAAGAAAATAGCCATTCTATATTGTTGTTCTGTACTCCCATAATGTTTAACCATGACTTTTACGTGAAGAATTCCAGAAACTAGTCTTAAGAGGTCCAAAATTGAACAAAGGTTGTGGAGTGTTCCACCTTGAGAAGGAATGCTGAACAACTGATTTACAGTCTTGTTGCTGTTGGCCAGACCACCAGGTGGCCCATCACTGAAGATAACCATCGCAATCAGATATGCAGCCCTTATACCCTTCTCCACACATGTTTTTTCCAGCCCAGTCTGCATACCTAACCCCTGATGTCAATTCCCATGCTTTGCCGAAAAAAAAAAATCCCTATTTGCTGACTCTTCTCAGGCAGCCAGCCTGAAAATCTTTGTGCCTCTGCTGTCTCCCTTCCCACAAGAGAGACCTGTCTGGGAAATCCACTTGACCCCCCATGTTAATTTCCATTCATGGGGAGCGTAAGACTCTGTGGTCTGTAACACAAGCACTCTATCAATGGTCAGTGGTCTGTGGACAGCGCACACACTTTCACAGTGCAGACTTTGCAGAGTCTGTTCCCTCAGGCTGGACTCCCCATTCCTCTTTTTCTCTTTGAAAGCTCTATTTTATTCACTATAACCAAGCACAATTGTTACCCTCTCACTCAAGTCTCCTTTGATCCTGGGAAAAGATCAATTACTCATTTTTTTTTCTATGGTTCCAAGGCCTTTTATGTAATTTACTCTTACTGTACAGACATCATTTTAGATATGTTAAATGAGTTAACTTCCTGGCTAGATTATTAGTTCCATGAGGACAGGGATTACATGTGGCTTTTTTTCCCATCTCCAGCATTTACAACAGTGCCTGGAGTACAGTAGATGCCCTGTGACTGATCGATGCCTACATGAGAACAATGTTGTTCTTTGTGGAAGAACAAAGTAATTCATTCAGATTCTGCTTTCTATTTAAACTAAAGAATCCTGCTGATCTGTGTCCCTGAAATAGCCTGTGTAAGCACCCTGTTTACTCATAACCTGGGAGGCTTTTAACTAAAATGTGCATTGTCCATGTCAGTGGAATAGGGCATGCACACAATTAAATGAGGACAATAAAAGGTCCTTGTCCAAGCAAATGCTGATTCAAGTATTGGGGCTCCCTGGCATCAGCCACTGGATTCAATGATCTCTAAGAGCAAAGCTGAAAATCCAGGGATTAAAAGAAGGCACTGACATTTAAGCATGGGGTCAGACTCACCTTGACCTCTCAGCTCTTTTTGGATACAGTGATCATATAGAATGTAATGATCCTCTCATCAACATTTGGACCAGTTCCCCCAATTAATGCCTCTCTCATCCATTATAAAAGAGATCTAAAATTTCTGATAACTTTTATTGAAATATAATCTACATACTGAAAGTGCAAGAATTATAATGGATTTATAAGCAAATTATACTTAATTATTTTTAAGTGAGCATACCCATATAACTAACACCCTGATCAATAAGTAGAATGTTAAGCAGCCCAGGAACTTTCTTATGTTTCCTTCCTGTCACTTCCCTCCCAACCGCTACCAGAACCTGCAGTCTAGTATCGTGGATTAGCTCAGCTGATTAGGGAATAAGAAGACTAATACAAGGGTCATTTTTTTTCTTCTTAGAACTTGTATTGTTTTAAGTTGACAAATCAAAATTGTATGCATTTATGGAGTTCAATGTGATGTTTTGGCAAATGTTTACAATGACGTGATTCAATCAAGCTAGTTAACATATTTGCTGTCTCACTTGACATTTTTGGGGGTAATACATTTGAAATTTACTCTCTTGGTTATTTTGAAATGTACAATACATTACTGATGACTATAGTCTAACAAGGACCCCAAACATAACAAAATTTTGAGACTCCTAAGACTAATAATGGAAGGCTTCTCCCAGGTGGACAAGCCACTTAGCAAACCTGTGAGGTATCATGGCAACATGTGGTAATATCTTTAGCAGATGATGGGTGCCTGCTTTTTTTGTTTACACTGTGATGTGAATGTGTGTGTGTGTGTGTGCGCGCTCTAACCATATATTAAGAGAACAGAAATTTTTATTATCTGTGTCTTTATTTGAAAACCACTTGGCAAAGAGACCTCTGGGGAAAACGCTGCTCCATCTTTCAAAAGCAAATTTCCATTTTTACACATAGAAAAGAGATTTTGTATGTGTGCGTGTGATTTGGTTTTCAATGGGAACTCTCCAAGGCCCCTTTTTTATTTCAAGTTTTAAAATGCTATGATTCTACATCTCATCAAATATAATAGAAAAGTTCAAGTTTAATATATCTTACAAAAATTGCCTTCCTGTAGATTATGCCCTTCAGCTATCATTTTAAATTGTAATTTGCAGTTTTGAAATTCTCCCATAAAAGAAGAGGTTTTCTTTAGTCAAAATAGAAGTAACTTAATTTTTATTGTCTGGCTAAATTGATCCCCTTTCCTTTTCTTTTGTTTGAAGGGCTTGTCACGAAATTGTAGAGGTGCACCGTTTTCTAAGGAAATGAATATATTCTTTGGGTCTCAGTGAGTGACTCTAAAATGCACTTATGGTGAAATAGCTATAATTCTGTTATAGTTTCATTCTTGAATCCAGTTTTTAAGGGACAATAAGTATTAATTAGTCCAAGTGGCCTTCAATGCAACTCAACATATATTTTGGAGTGTGTAATAGTGTGATATACTGGAGACACTAAGATAAGGTAAGAACACACAGGGTCTCTTCCCTTAACGAGTTCACAGAGGAGCAGGGTTAGGGAAAATAAGGGATCTGGAGGGGTTGTCATAACATGGATTAAATGAGTACTTTGAAGATTGCATATGTTGCTTGCTGCATGCCTGTTAACTTATTTCAGTATCAGTGCTCGAAAACTACATTAAAAGAATGGATGGCCTAGTGGTAGACACCTGGGGACAATTTTGTTTCATCCACATCTTTAGTGAGTTACAGAAAACTTGGAAACTGTGTGCCTTTCATCTGCACTTTCCTCAGATCACCTGTCCTTCCTGGATGAATGTGAAAGTCATCCAGAATTAAAAGGCCAAAACTCTTCCTGTGATATTGCAAAGTCCTCGTAAAAACACTTTTAAGTGGTATTTAAATAGAAACTTTAAAAGTAACAAAACTATATATGGTTGAAGGAAAAGTAAGACAGATAGAAAACAGGTCAATGTAAATCGTATGCAAAAAAAATTTAAATGGAGACGAGAAAGGCACTTAAACACAATTCACATTGTTCATTTTAAAATTCACTCAAAGATAGTTACAACTTGGGAGTCTCTGCGGTTACTTATCTGGAAACAATATCTAGGGATGCACAGAAGACTGAAGGACAATAATAAAATACCATAAGGCACATGAAATAGCCACACCCAAATTTGAAAAATATTGCTATGTACCCATATGAATCTTCCTAGGCTGCCAAAACAAAATACCACAGACCAAGTTACACGCTGACATTTATTTTCTCACAGTCTAGAGGCTAGAAGTTCAAGATCACGGTACCAGCACAGTTGGTTTTTAGTAAGGGCTTGCTCTTTACCTGGCTTGCAAAGAGCCATCTTCTCATTGTGTCCCCATATGGTCTTATCTCTGTGCACGTGCAGAGAGAGAAAGAGAGAGAGAGAACGCTGATGTTTCTTCCTTTTTTTAATTAAGACACCAATTGTATTAGATTAGGGCATCACCTGTATGACCTCATTTAACCTTAATTACCTCCTTACAGGGCCTATCTCCAAATACCCAAATATGTCACTTTGGGGGTTAGGACTTCAACATATGAATTTACAGGAGACAAAACTCAGTCTATTAACAGTAGGCCTCACTATCATTCTCAGTACTAAAGTTATAACATCTTAGAAAACCAACTTCATAAATTAGCTAAAGTGTCTGGGCCCAGATCCTTGAGAAAGAAACTTTTCAATAAAAATTGTTAATCCAAAAAATTAGCCCCTCTCATGTACCAGCATGATCTTGATTGGAATGGGAACGTCCTGCTGTCTAATTTGTTGAGCAATTCTGCACTTATTCTATCTGGCAGGAATTGGTTTAATTTATATTTAAACATAATTGGCCTCCACTGCCTTCTCCTCCTGCTTCTCCTCCTCCTTTTCATCCTCCTCTTTCTTCTTCATCCACTCCACAAATTTCACCCAAATTGTTCCAACACTGACCATCTTTTCACTGGAACAATTCCAGCTTCATCAATGCTTTTCTTTCTAAATGAAGCCTCACATAAGCAATTATCTGCATTTCAGGTTTTGCAAGTGACTTTTTTCCCCCAGCTTGAGTAAAAGAACAGGAAGCAGTTGTCGCTTCAGCTCCACACTGTAAATTATCACACGAACGGCCTTATGAGTCTAGTTTATTTTGCACTCTTTGTGCCCTTTGCATGAAGGCAGTTTTCCATTCTCCCAGGTTGCTCATTGTTATTGTGTAGGACCCAGTAACATGCTAAGAGTAGAAACACTTTTTACCATTTATTAATATTTGCCTATTTCTTTGAAGTTTGTTGTTGCTGCTGTATTAGCCTTTTCTACTTGCTCAAAATTAAGATTCAGACATTTCAAAGGTATAGATAGGAAATACATTTCTACAGATGGCATGAGACAGGGTGAACTGATATGAGAATTAGGTTTTGGATGAAGAAGACCTGAGTTCCAGTTTTGATTCTGCCAAATACTATGTGTGTGTTCTTAGGAAAGTTGCTCCCTCCCTTTTTTTTTGCCTTACTTTTTAATCTATTAAATGGAGAGAGTGAAAACAACCTCAAAGAATTGCTTTAAGCACCATAGACAAGAATAAATTGCATTGCTGGGCATGTAGGGGTTGCTTAATAAATGAAGACTATTACAGTGTCTTCAATCCTCATTACAGACATTAAAGCAATCATATTCACTGTAATTTTCCTGATTGGAGCATAACAGCAAGAGGGCAAATGTAGGTCCTCAGGTCCCTTCCCTAAGCTTCACACAATTATTTCCAGCATTCCTTAGGGGTAGGTCTCAAACTCACACACCACAAACCCTCCTAGCTGAGGGTCTCTACCTGAGAACAGCTGCTCCCATTGTCCACTGCTATTCAGTGACAATGCTGCTGGGGGAATGTCAAAGATGAACAATACAAGGCTCTACTTAAAGTGGTAAAGACAGATTTTAATCAGTCGTAAGTGTTGCAATAGAGAAAAGAGTGCAGCATGACTGAACTCAACTTCCATTTTTTCAGATGTGAATGCATGTTTTAAAGAAAGAATAAGGGAATATGGAGGGGGGAAATGGTGATGGAGGGGAGTAGTAGAGTCAGAGAAGTGAAAAATTACAAAGAGGTAGTCAGTTTAAATGTTATTAGGCCAGTGTGTCTGCCAGCCAGCAATTAATCAAAGTTAGGATTCTATCCTCCCACTGAGACTGGAAGTCAGAGGCCCTATCCTTGGGTGTCAGCTGAAACAAACAGTGAATCTCCTTTGGCAGCCTTGAGTTTTCTCAGGCAGACACTTTAAAGAGGGGTAGGGTCATTTAGAGATGTGGCTTTAAGCTGTTAGAAACTGTGCTAGTATTTGCTCAAATTTTTATAAGCCAAGGTTAGACCTAGTTGAGAGGAAAGCTCAAAGGAGCCTGACTAGAGTTTGGTGGAGGAATTTTTGTTTGGGTCTTCCTCCTTGAGCTTCGGAAGATTCAAACCTTGGAGCCACTCAGCTTTCACCGGAGATGAAGATGGAGGGCATGCTCTGTTCCCAAACTTGGGCCCCTGAACACTTGTGCAGGGCATCTGAGTCAAGAGACTGCCTTGGCCTGCCCCTTCTCTCTTAGCATCCTTGTAAAAAGCCACCTTTTTGCTTCTCCCCAATTAAAAATAAAATTAAAATCCATCATGCAAATTGGTGTTTGCCAGCATGGCTCCTGACTTTGCCAAACTTGCCTCTTTCATATCCAAATGCCAGTTTCAGCCTAAAGTGGGTCTTCCATTTCATTGATAAATGTAAGCACCCAGCCTTCACTTACATACTCTTTAAGACTACTAGATCTACCCTCCAGAGATTTTAGGTCAATTGATTATCAAGAGCTGCTATTATTTTAGGTAATTTTTATTCTTCAAAAAATTAGAATATTCTCCTTCTACATTCTGCTCCAGGACACAGATAGTCAACTCCCACAAGAGTCTCCCCCCATAGAATTAACTAGTTTGCTTCACACTTTTGTATTCTATGTAGACTGGGGGTTGTTTTCCAATGAGAAGATGTAGGTAAAATGCCATTGTCAGGAAGCTCCCAATTTCTTCCTATGTATCTCACTTAGAATCAGAGTATACTCTCATTAACTACTTGACTACAAACAGTCCCCAGAAATACAGCTTACAAACTAAAATAGAAAGAGTATTTTTTTCTCCTCAATTAGGTTTTTAAGAGGAAAGTAACTTTCTTTTACTTAGAAATGTTAAACGGAAGAAGAAAGGGATCCTAAGTATGAGTTAATACCTTGGTTATTACGCTAAGTTTCTCTCCATTCACTGTTTAGAACTAGGCCTCCTTTTATTCCCAGGTTTGAGTAGAATCTATTCATCTGCAGCATGCTACCTTAGAGTTTAAAGCCCTCCGCATTGGCTGTAGTTATGTTGTTAAATCTGTGAAAATATATTTTAAATGCTTTTCTCAGCTATCAATGGCTTCATAGTGTTGTAGCTTCAAATAGTCTATTCACTGTGCTCCAAATGGAGGCAGAAGAGAGAAGCCACTTTTGCAGAGGAAAAAAGATAAAGAATAATAATAGCTAACATTCATCACTCATATGCTAATCATATTTACCTATATAGGCCCAAAACTCTTCTAAGCACTTTATATTCATTAAGCCATTTATTAAGCAAACTAAAGCACAAGGATTAATAGCATGAGTAGTTTACTCTGAGATATCTAAGTTTAGATTTTCTAGCTGAAACAGCAGAATGAGGACCTTGGCAAACCCTTTTCCCTACAAAATAATAGAAATACTGGCAGGCCGGGTGCGGTGGCTCATGCCTGAAATCTCAGCACTTTGGGAGGCTGAGGCGGGGGGAATCACAAGATTAGAAGACCAAGACCATCCTGGCCAACATGGTGAAACCCCATCTCTACTAAAATACAAAAATAAAAAACAAAAATAAATAGCCTGGCATGGTTGCACGTGCCCGTAGTCCCAGCTACTCAGGAGGTTGAGGCAGGGGAATCACTTAAACCCTGGAGATGGAGGTTGTAGTCAGCCAAGACGGAGCCACTGCACTCCAGCCTGGTGACAGAGGGAGACTCCATCTCAAAACAAACAACAACAACAACAACCACCGCCACCAAAAAAAATACAGGAAAAAAAATCACATACAATTATTTCTTTAAAACGGTGAGTCTGTGTCATTTTCACTTGGGACGATTCCCATCCCAGCTCCATTCCCAGCTCAGTGGCTAGGTGACTATAAAATGCCTGCAGTCTGAAGGCCAAGAGAGAAAACTGACCTCTTTGGAGCTCCATTAAAAGCTGCATCTCCAGAAGATAGTGAGTATGTTGATCAAATTAGGGGCTCTCAGAAAAATCCACATTCTAAGGCAGGTTGTTGTTTCTATTTGATTTGACTTGAATGTTTGATCAGAAGAAAAAAAGTCCTATCCTGAGGGCATGAGTGAAAACAATAGCAATCTACTGGTAACACTGTCACAGAATAGCTGCCTATGGCTGTAATTTCACTGGGGGCAAACAGAGCCCTGGAGAGAGGTAGATGATCATAGGTGACTTTGAAAAGCTCTGACATATTTCTGAGACTGTAGAAGGGCTATAGACATGTGCAGGGTTATGCACATGAGTAGAGTGCACCCAAGAAAGACCTGGAAAAGGTGAAAGCTCCAAACACTCTGCTCTTACAGACCTTAAAGCCCTGAAAAAGCAGGAAGTGAAAGAAAAAGCTGACTCTTAGGCTGCCTCAAGTTTGAAGGTGTGCCTTTACAAACGGATTTCCATGACTCAAGGCAATTAAGGAAACCTGACAGATCAGTGGCTAATCCCTAAGTGTACTGACCCAGGAGTGAACTCTAGGTCCCAGTCTTAAAATTGAAAATGACAATTAAAAAAAAATGCCAATAAGAAACTAATCGACTGCATACTGCATTCTGTATGCAGAATCTACAGGATTAGTCTGGAAAGCTGGTGACAAATAAGTAACAATGACAAAATGCAAAGTGGAAACAACCATTTTGCTAAATGGAGTGAAGGGCAAAGAAGAGTAGATACCAGAGTTGCTACTATGTTATCTACAGAGTCTCCATTTCAGCAACAAATTATGAGATGAAAAGAAAGAGGAAGGTATGGCCCACACAAAAGAAGGAAAGCAGCCAATAGAAAATGTGCCCAAATAGTTCAGATGTTGACTTAACAGATGAGGACTT
The DNA here is from genome assembly GCF_009761245.1 of Sapajus apella. Classification (NCBI taxonomy): domain Eukaryota; kingdom Metazoa; phylum Chordata; class Mammalia; order Primates; family Cebidae; genus Sapajus; species Sapajus apella. The sequence continues at coordinate 14,484,389 of NW_022436973.1, read as the reverse complement.
TTTAAGTTAGCTAATGTAAATATAGTCAAAGAACTAAAGAAAATTATGTCTAAACAAAGAAAATTATGATGATGTTTCATTAAATAGAGATAGGGTTATAGAAAGAATTCAAAAATTTCTAGAGTTGGGAAGTTCAATAATTGAAATGAAAAATTCACTAGAGGGGCTCAACAGCAAATTTGACCTGGCAGAAGAATCAGTGAACCTAGAAATAGGCCAACTGACATTATCCAGGTTGAGAAAGACAGTTTGACAGTTCCTCAAAACTCAAATATGGACTTATTATGTTACATAACAATTCCACTCCTAGGTATAAACCTAAGTGAATTAAAAACATATGTCAACATGCAAATTTGTACATAAATGTGTACTGCATCATTATTTACAATAGCCAAAAAGTGGAAACACCCAATGTTCATCAACTTATAAATTGATTTTTAAAATGTAATATATCCACGCAATGGAATATTATTCAACTATAAAAAAATGAAGTAATGACACTGCCATCATATGGATCAACTATATGCTTAAAAGCATTGTGCTAAGTGAAGAAGCCAGTCACAAAAGACCACATATGTATGATGCAATTTATAAAAAATATGCAGTATATGCAAATCCATAGAGACAGGAAGTAAATTAGTGGTTGCTTCTTTTTGGGGTGATAAAAGTGTTCAGAGTTAGATTTTAGTGATAGTTGCACAATTCTGTGAATACACTAGAAACCACTAGCCTGTACATTTTAAATGGAATAATTTTATGGCATGCAAATTATATTTCAATAAAGCTGCTAATAAAAAAAAATCTTAACCTCTCTGATTCTGGGATTCCACATCTGTATAATACAACACTGAGTGCTGAGAATTAGATGAGACAGTGAATACAGTGCCTGCCATAGCCCAAGACACAGTGAGTAATTTGGATAAGGAAGTTTTCTAGTAGTTTTCCATGAAATATAACAGGAAAAAACAGTAATATAGTGGATTTGATTTTTTTTGAATTGTAGGATCTAGTTAAAATAGAGTTACAGTTTCTTTTTAATCAAGAAAGTATGTTCACTTTCAGTAAATATTAAAAACTGATATTCAGCCAAAATCATTCACAAGCTAAAATATCACTCTTCTTTTATGTAAACAGTTTGCTTTCAGATGAACAGATTTCTTTAGGAACTTGAAGTTGTAAATTCTAAATATATAGATAAATGAGACTTCAACAAAGGTTTCAACAAATAAATATATTGCTTTAAATTCACATTGCATCACAAGATTCACTAACAATATATTTTCAGTGAGAGTTGGACTCAAGTATTTATCTATCAAATAAACTCAGTCAAGGTCTATAAAATATAAAAAATAGAGTGATATATATTAAGAATCTCCAAAAGTATATACAGTAGAATACATTCCCCATAATTTCATCATGGAATCCTTTTCCTCTTAAATATGCATATGTGACCAGTGTTCAGTAAAACACACTTTGGAATATTGATATGCAATAATATATGTGAAATAACTCTTCTCCACAAGTAGTAAAAGCACAAGTAGGCTTTTTTGCATCTACTAAGGCAACACCTGTTCCCTTTGTGATGCTAATGAAAGCCATGTTCCTTATATCCAGGGGGAAAAAAGCACACTAATTTTGTCTGCAGCTTCAGGTGTCTATATCTCCTCTCCAAAGGACATAGCTGGTTTGAAGGTCTTCCAAAAAGTGAAGAATCTCCCTAAACTATGTGACTCAACTTTTGCCATGAAAATTCACAACCTTCATGATTCCTCCCAATTTTCTGTGTTTCAGACATTAATGATAAGAGTTTTACACATGAACATTGCTATCTCAGTAAGAGCAATCTCTCTCCTCTTTTGAAACAAAACCGTGAAATTCTTAATCCTCTTCTAAAGAATATAAGTGTTGTGAAAATTACATGATCAAAAATAACATTCCCAGTATTACTAAAGTGTCTCAGTTCAGAAAACAATGCAGAATAATTACATTTTACATTAGTGTCACCTTCTTTCATCCCGATTCCTTGAAGACAACCAAAGCTCTACATTTTCTGTGACCATCTTTAAATGTTCTGGTATTTGTTTATATACACTAAACTTGGGTTTTGAAAACTGGGTCCTTGTGCTCACAGATTCATTTTAAAACAAAAGATCCATCCACCATATCCTCCCCGGCTCTAACAAAGAAAAGGAATAAGTCAGGAAGAGGAGAACGTATCAGAGGGAAACTTGAGGGTGCCTCATGATTGTAGGAGATCTGGCAGATAGGCTTAAAAAGAGAAATGCAATACCAGCAAACTTTTTAAATTCACATATGAATCTACTATGGGTTTAATAGTTATGGTGTTTCACAGCCACTGTTCTAGATATTCAGGATAAAAAAGGTGTTTTCTACTTGTGAAATGGTCTAAACCATTGCTGTTCAATAGATATACAAGGTAATCCACATATGTAACTTTAAATGTTTTTAAATTTACTTTTAAATTTACATGAGTAAAGTTCATTTCTTTTGATACACAGTTCTATAAGTTTCACAAGAAAACACTGTATTAATTTTCTATTGATACCAGAACAAAATGCCACAAATTTACTGACTTAAGCAAAACAAATATATTACCTGAAGGCTCTGTAGGTCAGTCTGGCAAGATTCTCACTGGGCTAAAATCAAGTTCAGGACACAGCTGTCTTCCTTTATCAAAGCTCAGGGAGCATCTGTTCCTCTGCCTTTTTCCATCTCCTAGAGGCTGACCACATTCCTTGGCTTGTGGTTGCCTTGAAAAGGCAAGATAAGTCCTTTTCAAATCACCTCCTCTTCCACCTCCCTTTTCCACCTTTAAAGATCCTTGCAATGATACTGGGCCCACTTGGAGAATCCAGGGTAATCTCTTTATTTAAAGGTACACTGATCAGAAAACTTAATTATGTCTGTTACCTATATTTCCCTTTGTCTTGTGACCTAAAATATTTACTGGCTCTGGGGATTCAAATATGAACATCATTGTCAAGGGCCATTGTTCTGTCTATCACAAATGCATGAAGTCATGTAAACACCATCATGGTCAAGGCAATAAACAGTTCCATCTTCCCCCAAATTCTCTCTTCCTTCTACTTTGTGCTCAAGTGCTCCCCAACTCTAACCTCTGCAAACATTGATGTGTTATCTAAGCCTTATGTATGCCTCTTCCAGATATCACATACATGGAATCATATAGTAGTGGTCTTTTGACTCTGACTTCCTTAAATTAGCATAATAAAATACTTAGCCAACTCATTGCAAGTATCAATTGCTTCTTTTTATTCCTGAGTAGTCGTTCTTTAATCCCTTCACCAGTTAAAGGACATTTGGTTGTTTGGAAATTACGAATTAGGCTGCTTATAAACATTAGTGTACAGGTTTATGCATGAACATATTTCCATTTCCCTTGAGAAAATACCCAGGAGTGGAAATGATGGGTCATATAGTAAGCATATAGTTAACTTTTTAAGAAACTGCCAAGCTACTTTCCACAGTGGCTGTAGCATTTTGCGTTCTCAGAGGTGATCTATCTATTCCAGTTGTTCAAGATCCTCATCAGCATTTAGTATTGCTGTTTTTATTTGTTATAGCTATGCTAATGGGTATGTAGTGGTATCCTATTGTGGTTTTAATTGGTGTATCTCTAATGGCTAATGATATTGCACTTCTTTTTATGGGCTTATTTACTATCGATATACCTTCTTTAGTAAATTGTTTTAATATTTTGCACATTTTATTATTGATTGTTTTCTTACTAATGAGTTTTTGAGTGTTTTTCACATATTATGAATAAATCTTTTTAACACTCATCTTCCTGAGCTGTAATAAATGTTCTTTATGAGATATTTAATTTGCAAATATTTTCTCCTAGTCTGTGGCTTTTCTTTTCCTTCTCTAATAGGTTCTTACAAGGAGCATAAGTTTCAATTTTGATGAAGTTGTATTTATCTTTTTAAAAACAGATTATTCTTCTGAAGGTGTATCGGAGAACTCTTTACTTAGTCAAAGATCACAAAGATTTTGTTTTCTTGCTTTTTTTTTTTTTTTTTTTTTGGGACAGAGTCTTCCTCTGTTGCCAGGCGCCAGACTGGAGTGCAGTAGCGCCATCTCAGCTCACTGCAACCTCCGCTTCCCGCGTTCAAGCAATTCTCCTACCTCAGCCTTTCTAGTAGCTGGGACTACAGGTGTGCGCCACCACGCCCAGCTAATTTTTTGTATTTTTTAGCAGAGGCGGGGTTTCACCATGTCGGCCAGTATGGTCTACTTCGCTTGACCTTGTGATCCACCCGCCTCAGCCTTCCAAAGTGCTGGGATTACAGGCGTGAGTCACCGCGCCCGGCCTGCTAGCTTTTTTATAGTGAATTAAATTGACTTACGTTTCGGTGTTGTATTCCTGGAATACGCTCTACATAGTTATGAAGTATTATCTTTATAAAAATTGTTGAATTAGAATTACTAAAATTTTATTTAGAATTTTTACATCTATATTCTTGAGAAATATTGATCTGTAGTTTTATTTTCTTGTGATGGCTTTGATTTTGATATAAAGGTTATAGTGGTCTCAGAGAATGGATTAGGATGTATTGTCTCTTCTTCAATTTTGTAGAAGAGTTTACTTGAAATTGTTTTGATTTCTTACTTAAATGCTTGACTGAATTTACCACTAAGGACATCTGGGCCTGGATTTATCATTGTAGGGAGGCTTTTAATTACAAATTTAATAAGTAGATAAAAGGCTGTTTGGGCTAACTTTTTTTTTAGTTAGCTTTTGTAGTTTAAGTCTTTCAAGAAATTTGTCCATTTTATATACGTTGTCAAATTTATTGGTATAAAGTCACTCATAGTATTCTCTCATCTTTTAAATATATACAGAATGTGTAGTGGTGTCACTTCTATCATTCCTGATACTGATAGATTGTGCCTTCTCTTTTTTTCCTACAATCACACTGGCTAGAGATTTACTGTTTTTATCGATCGTCACAGAAATCAAGCTTTTTGCTTCAATAATTGTCTCTACTGTATGTCTGTCTTTTTATTTCTTAGACTTCAGCGTTTACAGTACTTTATTATTTCCTGTCTTCTGCTTACTTTGTTTTTAATTTGTCTCTTTTTTTCTAGCTTCTTGAAATGTAAGCTGAAGGCACTAATTTGAAACCTTTCTTCTTCTCTGATATGAGTGGTTAGTGCTATAAACTTCTAAGTACTACATTAGCAACATCCTGCAAATTTTGACAGGTTGTGTTTTTATTTTCATTCAGTCTAAAATACTTTCTAATTTCTTTTTTGATTTCTGCTTTAATTTCTGGGTTATTTCAATGTGTTATATTTAATTCTTACATATGTAGCAATTCTCTAGAGGTATTTCTGTTATTGATTTCTAATCTATTCCACTGTGATGGATGAACATATTGAGTGTATTAGTCTGTTTTCATGCTGCTAATAAAGACATACCTGAGATGGGATAATTTACAAAGAAAAAGAGGTTTAATGGACTCAGTGCCACATGTCTGGGGAGGCCTCACAATCATAGTAGAAAGTGAAAGGCACATCTTACACAGCAGCAGGCAGAAGGGAACTTGTGCAGGGAAACATCCCCTTATAAAAGCATCAGATCTTGTGAGACTTATTCACTATCACAAGAACAGCACAGGAAAGACTCACCCAATGATTCAATTATCTCCTACTGGGTTCCTCCCACAACACCTGGAAATTGTGGGCGCAACCATTCAAGATGAGATTTAAGTGGGGACACAGTGGAACCATATCACTGAGTATGACTTTAATCTTTTTAAATTTATAAGGATTTGTAATATAATCCAGAATATGTTCTATCTTGGTAAATATTCTATTCTTTGCACCTACAAGGAATGTCTTATTGAAATCTTCTACACACTTACTGATTTTCTGACTACCTAGTTGATAGGGTTTGGATCTGTGTTCCCGCCAAATCTCACATGGAATTGTAATCCCCAGTGTTAGAGGTGGGGCCTGGTGGAAGGTGATTGGATCATGTGGATGGAATTCTCATGAATAGCTTGGCACCATGCCCACTGTGCTGTTCTCCTGATAGCTAGTGAGTGAGTTATTGTGAAATCTGGTTGTTTAGAAGTCTGTATCAACTCCCTTCTCACTCTCTTCCTCCTGCTCTAGCCATGCAAAGATACCTGCTTTCACTTTGCCTTCCACTATGAGCAAAAGTTCCCTGAGGTCGCCTCAGAAGCAGAAGCCTCATGCTTCCTGCATAGCCTGCATAACGATGAGCCAATTAAACCTCTTTTCTTTATAAATTACCTAGTCTCAGGTATTTCTTTATAGCAATGTGAAAATAGACTAATACACTAGATTATCAATTATTAAGGTAGAAACACTGAAATAACTGACTACAGTTGTGGATTTGCCAATTTTTTTCTTGCAGTTCTATCAGGTTTTTTTTTTTAATGTATGTTGAAGTTCTCTCCTATTTTTTCAGTTCTCAAATTTCCATTTGGTACTTTTTAACTTATTTCTTTGCTGAGAGCTTCTATCTCTCAAGAGTATTAACTTTATCTCACAGAAGATGGTTATAAAGTCTGACAGATTATTCCAAGACTTAGGTCATCTTATGTTTGGCATTTATTTACTGTCTTTTCCCTTGAGTATTTTTCAGATTTTTCTCATTCTTATTATGTCACATAATTGTGGATAGTAAACAGAACATTTTAATTTCACCTTGCAAGTTTGTAGGTCCTGTGATAATCTAAAAAACGTTACTTTTTTTTAGTAACTGGTAATTAACATGATTAGCTTCAGGCATTCAAGAAGTTGCACCTTCAGTGGTGATGGTCCCAATGTCAGTTCTATTTGTAAAGTCTTTGCCATGTTCTTTGGGCCAGGCCAATGAATGCTCCACTTGGAGAAGAGCCTGAAATTTGAGTCATAGTTTATATTGTAGTTCAGCCCTCACAATCTTTGCTATGCCTTGGTGTTGTTTCACACATATTTAGCTCAGAGTAAGTCTAAGAGTTATGTCATTACATACCCAAAATTTGGAATTCCATTTCTTCAACTCTTTCATCTCTGAGTTTTCTCCCACACGTTCCCATAATCAATGACGTTTTCCCCCTGGTATCTCTAGGCAGAAAGATTGAATCTTCTTAAAGGTTTAGCCTCTCACAATGTCATGTACTTTTGAGTAAACAGGGTTACTTTAAGGTTAAATGTCAAAAGAAAAGAGAATGAGAAAAATGGCATGGATCGTGTACACTCATTTTAGGAGTTTCTTTTTAGTTCGTCTGGCTAGAAAGACAAGCCTTCTCTCAGGGTTTTAGGTTTTTGCTTCACTGCCATACATGTAGGCAGCTCAGTTACTGAGCTGCTCTGGACAGAGTTCTGAGATAAAAGATTGAAAAAAGAGATGGGGAATTCTCTCCACCATCTCCAGCATATAGAGGTCCTTTTTACTTGTCTTTAGTCACAAAGAGTCAAAACGCTTCCCTAAAGCATTTGCTTTCAGCATCTGCTATGCAATTCTAGGACTTAGACCCCTTCTTGAAGCCATGCTGAGAGACAAAGAAAACAACAACATGAAACCCTACTGCCATATCCCACTCCTCTGCTCTACCTCATTTGGGTCATTACTCATGCTTTTTTTTGTTTTGTTTTGTTTTCGTTTTTGTTTTTTTGAGATGGAGTTTCACTGTTGTTGCCCACACTGAAGTGCAATGGCGCGATCTCGGCTCACCGCAACCTCCGCCTCCTGGGTTCAAGCAATTCTCCTGCCTCAGCCTCCCGGGTAGCTGGGACTACAGGCATGTACCATCATGCTCAGCTAATTTTTGTATTTTTAGTAGAGACGGGGCTTCACCTTGTTGACCAGGATGGTCTTGATCTCTTGACCTCATGATCCACCCGCCTTGGCCTCCCAAAGTGCTGGGATTATAGGCGTGAGCCACCGTGCCCGGCCATTACTCATGTTTTGACATCAATCTTCAATCCACTTGCTGTGGTTACTTTCCAGAGATCTTGGGCAGTGCTATTCACATTCTGTCCAGAGTTTTTAGTTTCAATCAATAGGAGAGACAGACTACACTAGACTTCTTCCTTAGCCAGCCAACATATGTAATTTCAATTTCATAGTAAACACATTAAATAAGTAATAAACAGGAAAATATTGTTTGTATGAAATATGTTATTTAACCCAATATATTCAGGATATTATCATTTAAACACATGATCAATATAAAAATCAATGACATATTTTATGTTTTTTTCCTATACTAAAACCTTGAAGTTTGGTGTGTATTTTTAGAGATATTTCACAGCATATTTCTACTTAGACTAGCCACATATCAAGTGCTCAATACCCAGAGGTGGCCAGTGGCTACTATATCAGACAATATAGGCCTAGCTATAGGGCAATGCTTCTTAACCTTCAGGGTAAATAGAGTATTATGTTAAAATGATTATGATTCAATAGGTTTGGAGAATGGCCTGGGTGATACTAATGCTGGTGGTTGGACATGTGAAGTCACAAGGCTCTAGAGTTAAATCATTACTTTTCAAATTAATTCTTTATTCCAGCTAATTATATAGGTACTGATATAGTTTAAATGTTTGTCTCCTCCAAATCTCCTGCTGAAATGTGATTCCCAGTGTTGGAGGTGGGGCCTGGTGGGAGGTGTCCGGGTCATGGGGGTGGATCCATCATGAATGGCTTGGTGCCCTCCCCATGGTAATAAGTGAATTCTCACTGTATTAGTTCATGGGAGATCTGGCTTCTCTCTTGCTGGCTGTCTCACCATGTGACACTTCTGCTCCCCCATCACCTTCTGCGATGATTAGAAGCTTCCTGAGGGCCCACAAGGAGCAGATGCCAGCACTATGCTTCATGTACAGTCTACAGAACTGTGAGCCAAAATAAACCTTTTTTCTTTTTTTTTTTTTGAAATTTAAAAACCTTTTTAATAAATGCATTGTGTACATGTTGATGTAGATTACCAGACATTAAATATTTCCTGCTTAATCTTATATCAACCTCTGAAATTTCAAATAAGAAAAGTAGATCTTTGTTCAATATGTGGAATGGAAATCTACTAACAACTTGCTCTTCTTTTCCTTTCTTCCTCTCTTCTCCTCTCCTTTTTTCTATTCTTTTTTCAACTTGCTCTTTTCTTCCCGTTTTCTCCTCTCTTTCCTTCCCTTCCCTTCCCTCTCTCCTCCCCTCCCCTCCCCTCCCCTCCCCTCTCCTCTCTTCTCCTCTCCTCTCCTTTCCTCTTTCCTTTTCTTTTCTTTTTTTTTTTCCCATTTATTTATTTTATTGCTTTTTAGGTTTTGGGGTACATGTGAAGAACATGCAAAATTGTTGCATAGGAACACACTTGGCAGTGTGATTTGCTGCCTTCCTCCCCATCACCTACATCTGGCATTTCTCCCCTTGCTATCTCTCCCCAGCTTCCCACCCCCCACCGTCCCTCCCCTATTTCCCCCCAACTGACCCCAGTGTGTAGTGCTCCCCTCCCTGTGTCCATGTGTTCTCATTGTTCAACACCCGCCTATGAGTGAGAACATGCGGTAATAAACCTTTTTTCTTTATAAATTACCCAACCTTAAGTATTCCTTTAAAGCAACACAAAATGAACTAACACAGGTACACAGTAAATATCCTATAAGAAAATTTTGTTTCTACATTTCTGCACCTGTAACATCATAATTCTATCCACTTCAAGGTCTTCCTCATCACAGAGGTATGCTACTATGGTACTAGCCACAAGTATTTATGTGTTTTTGTAGTGCTTTATACTATGTAAGCCACTTCTGAAGGGACAAACTAGAGAAACGACATCTGTGGGTGCCCATCTTTAATACTTGACCAGTCTACTTTGAGGGCCTTGGCAGCCACTCAACACTTAGCAAAAGGAAGAGATGACCTAACATTTGGATTTTAGGACCTGTAAGTCCTAGTTCTATTGTGAAAGCACTTCTACAAAGAACAGGTTAAATATTTTCTTTTTCTACTTGATAGCTAATCATCAAGAATCATTTTGGAATGCTTCTTGGCAAATCTGTACGGGATGATGACCATAAAATGAGACCTAAAAAATAAGCTGCATTTGAATAAGAGCTTAGCCTCTCTATTAATCCTCTCCTCATCCCCTAAGTGTCTCTTACTTGGGTATAACAATCACTTAAAATTCCACAAAGCAAGGAAACTTAGAAGAAAGTAGGCCATTCTCCAGGGTTTGGTATCTAGTCCTGAGCTTGAGTGGGGCCCCACCATGCATAAGGGACCAGTTTAAAAAACATGTTCATAATAGGATCTCAATAATTATTTCTTTGAAGAAGACAAACATGCTATGCTATCAGTATTCACAGACCAATTCTTTTTTTTTTTTTTTTTTTTTTTTTTGAGACAGACCCTGTCATCCAGGATGGAGTGCAGTGGCGTAATCTTGGCCCACTGCAACCACCGCGTAACAGGTTTGAGCAAATCTTATGCCTCAGCCTAGCAAGCAGCTGGTATTAAATGCACACACCATCATACCGAGCTAATTTGTATATTTTTAGTAGAGACAGGGTTTCACCATGTTGGCCAGGCTGGTCTCGAACTCCTGGTCTCAAGTGACCGCCTGCCTTGGCCTCCCAAAGTGCTGGGATTACAGGTGTGAGTCACCATATCCAGCCCACAGACTAATTATTTAAAACTCATGTATGCATTCTCCCAACCAGAGAATGTAAGCGTCAATATCTTGCTATTTTAGAACACAGAAAAGTTTCCTGAATTTCTGGAAAATGTAATATCTTTACCGCTGAGGTTTAAGAAACTACATGAAGATTGCTTCCTTAAATTATAAACATACAACTTTCATGATAGTCTTCCTGGTATTTTTAAGCAATAATAAAATACTTCCAGAAAAACAAAATATGGGCCAGGTATGAATACTGCTCTGAAGAAAGAAGAAATGAGCAATTTTAAAAGCTGAAGGGATACTTTATATCTAAAACACTAAAATCTTCAGAGTGACAATAACACTAATATGTGATTACAAGTGGTTTATTTGGAGGCAATTCCAGGAAACATTAGTAGGAGGGCAGGTAGGAAGACAGAGCAAGGAGGAAAGGTAATCTTGGATGCATTAATAAGCAGCTTATCACATGAGCAGCCACAGCTCCATCCAACTGGGGACCTCTGGAGTGTAAAACACATCTTATTCAGAGTTATCTCACTTGGGGGGCTAAGGTGGAAGACTACTCCTTGGATAACACCTTCTCTACTTCGTCATTCCTCTCACCTGCCTTGTGAATGGGCCAAGCCTGGTTCCCACTGCCCAAGAAAGCTCTCAAGAAGATGCTCAAGTGCTTGAGGTAAGAAGCAATCAGCTTGCAGGGGATGATGAGGGCCACTAGCTTTGACTTTGTTTTTCAGTGTAAATGATAATTATAAGAGGTTAATATAGTCCTCAGCACAGAAGGAAAGTGGAGGAAAATCAATTATTCTGATGACTCTTCACCATGTAATCTTTTTGAGAATAAAGTCAACCCTGAAGAATGAAATTGCATCTTTTCTGTTTTAACATATGCATTGCCAGTAACTAACACAGCTAACTAAAAGTTATTTTCTCCTTTTTTCCTTTGTCAGTGGGCATTTTTACTGTATTTTGGTTGCTTAAGAGTAACATTTACAACATGTCTATTCTAAGTCAAACAAGAAAAAGAGCAGTTTGTTCAATCTTTTATCTCCATTATATTGGTTTAAAGAATCATCTCTCTCTACACCCTACAGTTGCCTTTAGTTCTACATTTATCAGAAGCAACCAACCCAGTGGTGGCCTGTTTAACATCAGCACAAAACCTAGAAGGTTTAATTGAAAGCACTGGCATTCAAACTGTGCTTAGTAGCTTTCAGAAAAAAAAAAACTATGTATTTAAGACCAGTATTGAGTAGATCCCCATGGGTCTCAGGGCAGGGAGCAAGATCTGAAAGAGCTGAGAGAATGTCCAGTCATAAGTGACCACAATTGGTGACTTAACCTAATAATACAGAGTGAATAAATTGTTAACAGTTTAGATAAGGGACTGTCAAAATAAGATTAAAATAGTCTTTCTTCCAATAATAACAAAAAGATTATAGCACCAACCTATTCCTTTTTTATAGCTGATAATTATTCAGAGATACAAAGGAGATCAGCAAGGTTATTTTTCTGTCACTGCACTGCTTGACAACATCTCTCAATTATTACCCATTGTTCAGGATTAATGTCATTTTTCTTCCTGTACTACATAGAGTTAGAAGATTTTTATGGCTATAATTTCTACCACCATGAAGCTAAAACAGTGCCAGAACATTTTTATGTAATTATGCCCTCAATGTTTAGAAAGCCCATGTCAGAATTATTAAAGAGATATTAGGCATTAAAAAATTAAATTACATGTACCAAATTAAAACTTCATGAAATAGGAAGAAAGGTATCGGCATGTCCATTTTAAGTAAACTAGAAATTGTTTCTGTATTGGCATTTTATTTTCAGGCTAATGTTTTATCAAATTGCTTTCTTTTTAGAGGCACTTTCTATTTAAATGTGTGTTTTCATATATGTGTTTACATATGGTTTTTTGTGTGTGTGTGTGTCTGTCTGTGTGAGTATGTGTGTCTGTGTGTGTGAGAATGGGTATTAACCCTTTTTCCTCAAAATAATTCTCCAGAGAGATTACAAATACAACTAACTGGCCACTACTTTTCTGAATTCAACAGTCAACATATAAATCTACCAAAAGTTTGTAGTGAGAAAATAAACAAACCATTCAAATAAAAATAAGATGCAGATGCTTCACAGAGACCTAGTGCACCGATTGGAAGGTCACTGATAGATATTAAATATCGAATGAAAAATCATGTGAATAGCACACTCTGTATATTCACACACTTAGTCTTGACATTCACAGATATTTACTGAACCCCCACCTGTGTGTGCAGAACTATTCGAACGCTTTTGGGGAACACCTAGAAGCAGCCTACTTCCCATCTTCATTTTTCTCCATAGCATTTATCATTGTCATGTATACTATATATTGTATTTCTTTGTTTCCTTTATTGTTTTTCCCTACTAGAACAGTGGTCCAGAAACTTTTTGGCACCAGGGACTGATTTCATGGTGTTATGGTAGAGTCTTAACTACAATTGTCCAGGTTCTTGGAGTTCTGAACAAAGAAAAACCTGCAACAAAGCAAGGAGAGGATAAAACAATGAAAGGAGGAAGGCAGGGATTTACTGAAAATCAAGGTACACTCCACAGTGTGCGAGTGGCTCAAGGGCCTGGATACAAAATCTTCTCAGGTCCAAATACCCACTAGAGGTTTCCCATGGCCACTTCATGCTCACCTTACGTAAATGAAGTGGTGGCCTGCAATCAGAAAAGTTAGGAAGTGGAGTTACAAAGTGGCCTGAAGTGGAGTTAACGAAGGGCACACCCCTGTGCAAACATCTGATTGGTTGCTTTTTGTAACCAATCAGAGGCTAAGGTGAAGTTACAAAGTTGCACTTCGGGGCAAAGGAAGACTGGGGCCGCAATCAGTCTGATTGGCTGAGGACAGCCAATTTCCCATCCGCCTGGCAGAAAAGGTGAAGGGTTTGCAAAGCGAGTAGCCTCTGGTCCTTTTGTTATTTAGGTGTGGCAAGTTAGGGTTTTCCTTTCAATTTAGTTCTAGGAAGTCAGTGTTAAATGGCCTTACATTCTTCACTCCAGACCCTATTCTCCTGCCTCAATGGAAGACACAGTTTTTCTATGGATGGGGTTGGGGGTGGTGGTTTCAGGATGAAACTGTCCCACCTCAAATCATCAGGCATTAGTTAGATTCTCATAAGGAGTGCTCAACCTGGATCCCTCACATGTACAGTTTACAACAGGGTTCGAGCTCCTATGAAAATCTCATGCCACCAGTGATCTGACATGAGCTCAGGCATAACGCTTGCTCACCCACCACTCAGCTCCTCCTGTGCAGCCCTGTTCCTAACAGGTCATGGACCGGTATCGTGGGGGAACCCCTGTTGGTATCGGTTGGGGACCTCTATACTAGTGTATAGGTCCTTTAAAGTAGAGACTACATCAGATGCTGTCAGCATACTCACTTTTATCCCCTCATATGGGTTGGATTGTGTCTCATAAAAAAAAAATATGTATTTGGACCAGCCATGGTGGCTCATTCCTGTAATCCTAGCACTTTGGGAGGCCAAGGTGGGCAGATCACCTGAGGTTGGGAATTCAAGACCAGCCTGACCAACATGGAGAAACCCCGTCCCTACTAAAACCACAAAATCAGCCGGGAGTGGTGGTGCATGCCTGTGATCCCAGCTACTTGAGAGGATGATGTAGGAGAATTGCTTGAACCCCTGTAGGCAGAGGTGGCAGTGAGCCAAGATGGCACCATTGCACTCCAGTCGGCAACAAGAGTGAAACTCCATCTCAAAATGTGTGTGTGTGTGTGTGTGTGTGTATGTGTGTGTGTGTGTGTGTGTGTGTGTGTGTGTGTATTTGAAGTCCTAACCCCCGAACTTCAGAATGTAACCTTACTGGGAAAAGTCTTTATAGAAGTAAACAATTCAAATGAGTTCATTGGGGTGGGGCTCTAATCCAATATGATTGACATCCTTATCTAAAGGAGGGTATGGATACAGAAACACATGCACAGAGGGAAGACAAAGTGAAGATGGAGAGAGAGCACCATATTTAGGTGGAGGATTAGAATGATGCCTCTACAAGATAAGAGATGTCAAAAATTGCTGGCAAATCACCAGAAGCTAGGAAAGGACAAGGGAAGATTCCTCGGCAGTTTCAGAGCAAGCCCAGCCCTGGCGACACCTTAATTTCAGACTTCGGGCCTGTAGAGCTGTGGGACCAACAGCTTTTGTTGTTCTAAACCATCCAGTTTGTGGTGCTTTGTTATAGCAGCCCTAAGAAATTGACACATCGCCTCAGCTCTTTTTACTTTAATCCACAGTGGCCCACCTTTTATTGTATATGATTATTCACCTGCAAGCTTTTTCTAGTTGCTGGAATTCAGATTTGCAGGATGGTTCAGGAATTCATGTGGCCCCTCCCTGTGAGGAGCCCTGATGGGATTTGGTGGGAATATAAACTCCCAGCTCCTTCACCCCTCAAGTGTGGTAATGCTGAGATAGGTGTTTCCTTGGATTCCCTAATAGGTTGAAGCTCTGGTTGCCCGTGTTTAATCTTCTAGAAAACATACCTCTCCTGGCTTCCTCTTCTTCCATCCCACTTCCTCCACACCTCTACTGGTGTTTCCTGACATTACTTCTTCAATAAACTGCCTGCAGATGAACCCAGGGCAGCTTCTAGAAGAGCACAGTCTGAGACAGGGAGTTTCTGTAGCTCACTGTGAATTCTCTGGGCTAAGAACCGTGCCTGGTAAGTGGTGGGTGTTGAAAACATATTTGTCGATGAAAGAATCCATGAAGCAGAATATTTATCACTTGCTCTCAAAGATTCTACAAGTTAGTGATGAAATGCAGAGTTAGTAAGAGCAGGTGACCTGTTGCAACAGCAATGCAAGACAGACCACGAGAGAGTTTGAGATTACAAGCTAAAGGAAGAGTGCAGACAACAAGCACCCTCAGGATCTTCAGTGGAAGAACAGAGCACAGAGGGCATCGGTTGGCTCTCAAAGGGCGGCAGTCTTCTTCTGAAGGGCACATGCCCCATACTAACTATTAGCGAAAGAGACTTTTGCCAGCCTTCCTAACTAATAGATATTCTATAGTAGAAGAGACCAATCCTAAGTTTGCCAATGCACAAAGCTTCCAAGTCCCAAGTTCCATAGCAATTCACTAGCTGAACCAAAAAGAGAGCTGAGGTATTATTTTTAGATATAAGTTGATTTAACTCTGTTTAATTCAAATGAATGTGCATTAATCAGATTTACATGAATTTCTAAACACTAATGCATGTGAGGTTGGGGAGCCTACTTACTGTGAAATTTAGAGGAGCAGCAGAAGAAAATCTATTGACATGATTTAAAATAAACATCTTTAAAATACATCACTGTAATTACCGCTATTAATTTCTATCTCCATCACTAAGACTCCCTACGAAAACCAGTAGCTATGTGGGGAGATACTCTGCTCAGAGTTTATGTGAATTATCTCATTTAATCACTGTGACTACCCTGAGATAGGAATTCTTATTTGCAGATGAAGACACCGGCATAGAAAATAGCAGAGCTGAGATTCAAACACAGTTCTGTCTGATTCTAATGCAATGCCCATGTGCAAAAATGTTGACTGTGATATGTAATATGAGTGTTTTATTAATATTTTTATCATTTCCAGTTGTTCTGTTCAAGGAAACAAGGTCAGGCATTAAAAACTGAGTTATTTTGTCTAGTAGATAATGACAGAGAATTCATAGTTTTGCAATTCAGCATATGTTAAAAAAATATGATAGATGGTATTTTCTAAAGATGACCACACCATTGTATATAATATCCCACATGCTTATCCAATGATATGATATTTATACTCCTCCATTGAGAGTTAGAGTCTATGTCTCCTTCTCAGGCGATAGAAAGTAATATGGCTTTGCCCGACACTATCCTTTGGGGCATACACTTCGAGAACTGTGAGCCAACAGGTAAGAAGTTCATCTACACTGAAGCTGCAATGTGGGGCAACCACATGGAGATCTCCATAGAAACAGAGAGCCATGCCTGAGGAGCCCCAGTCACACCAGAACTATTGGAGTCTCTCCAGCATCAATAGGCAAACATGCCAAGGAGTAGGGTTTTAGGTTATTCCATCTTGCAGCCCTCTTTCCAGTGGAAGACATGTGAGGAGAGAGGAGCAATTCCCTATCAAGCTCTGCCAATAATTTGTAAGCAAAGTAATTCTTCTATTGTTTTAAGCCACTACATTTTAGAGTAATTTATTATGCAGACAGAATAACAGGAACATAAAACAAAGGTACTTAACTAAGAGAAAGCCAACCTAATGCAAATGAATCATCCGTCCTTAAGTTTTTTTCCTGAAAATGCACAGCAGAAAGATGCCAAGATGGGCTTACTACATTTATCTTTTTCTCCTCTGTTTATGACATAACTTAAATCCTGGAAGTCTACCTTCAATCCAAAGTGAAATGGATTTGAAGACCTTTCAACTTGGCCTCCAAGGAATGTTCTTCTTCACAAACTTATTGAGTGTTACAGATTTTGATCAATTCTGAGATAGATCGCAATGTCTTAGGCCAAGAATGAGATCTATTTTTCAGCTCTGCAGAAAAGGTTCATGGCCTCTAGTCACAGATACAGCTGGTTGGGATTAATGCTCTTATCCTTTGGTTTTTGGGAGGATTTATGTCAAGATTTAGGCTGATTCATCTTTGAGATTAATAACGTGAGGATGTAGCTCAAGGAAGATCTAACCAAAATGCAACAATGGGAACATCCCAGTCTGAAACCTGCAATACCTCTGCCCAATCCATAGACTGTCGTTTCAACCACTCCACACTACCTAACCCAACAATATGTGCTGTCTTTGTATCTGTTTAATGAATATATAACCTGGAACCTTGTTCATATATCTAATTTTCTATTTAATAGGAAGATCGTAAGGTTTCTAATTAGTTTGACTAGGTATCTTAATAATATTAAAATACCAGGAGAAATGGCCTGTGTGCATTGATAGACTATTTAAGATCCATTTAGACACTAGTGACATTCATAAGAAATATTATATTTCCACAGCCCGTAGGCCACAAAAATTTTACTCAGCCCATTTGTTTTCATCTCTACCCTCATTCCCTATTTGAAGAAGGGGAAAGATGGAACTTCCCTATATGAGCTCATTTCTAGCTCTAGTCATTCTGTCACTTACTTTACTCTGGCCCTATTAGTCTCTTATTGTTCCTTGAATATACCAAGAATATGTTGGATTCATGAACTTTACACTTGCTCTGATTTCAGCTAGTATACTCTGTTGATTTGTGCTCTCTCTCTCTCTCTCTCTCGCTCTCTCCCCCCCCCACCCCCCCCCCAAGAGCTTTCTGTTGTGTAGGAATGACCATGGGTTTCTGGGTTACTATCTGGGTTACTATTCATCTTGGTAGAAGGGAATACTTGCTACCTACTTTTGGGTTCTCCAAAAGCAAGACCTGAAACAATTATTTGAATTTATTCAGAAGGTGACCTCAGAAGATAACAGTAGGACAACAGAAAAATGAAAAAGGGAAAGGAATTCAGCCAATGAAAAGTGTGTTATCAAGCCACTTCTCACCATAGGCAACCAGGCGACCAGGGCGTACTCGCACTTGGAAACTCTGGGCACACAGTTATCCTACACAAGGAGTGAAGAAGCTGAAGTGTTTACCATAGGTTGAAGGCTTCTCCCAGCATTTTTGTCCAGGCAGAGCAACCCCTGGAAGACAGAGAAAGCCTCAGTCAGGGAGGAGTAGCTGCTATCACAAAAGTCAGGCCAGTGTGGAAAGAAATGCAGACTGTCATATGACAGGACACAAGCAGCATCTGCCAGGGCACCGCCGGGAACTATTTGTAAAAGTACTATGCCAGTTTAAAGGACTAGTGATTATGCATGCTTGGTATAAAAAAGTCAAGGCTTCCTGGAAGAGCTGTCATTTGATGTGAATCTTAATAGATGCTTTCACTTCCCATCAGAAACCATGAGGTTGCTCCCATAAGGGAGGCCTAGAATCTAGAAAATGCCTTTCCAGGCAGAATGAAGAGGAGGAGAAAAGCCGGACTCTCTGAGAAGCAGGGGCTCTCCAGCTCTCTGGACATAAGTGGGAAGTGCTGCTCATCACTAGCAGAAACAGCAACCTGTAGAAACGTTAACGGGGAGAAATATTTTTATTTAAAAAGATGGTAAAAACTCTTGAGGGAATAAATTATGCAATATAACAAAAATAAAAGAAACAAAATGAAGGCAAAATATGAAGAGATATGTCACTGAAGAAACTATACAAATGGCAAATAAGCATATAAAATGCTCAACATCATTAAACATTAGGAAAATGCAAATGAAGAACATAATGAGGTATCACTATACACCTATTAGAGCAACTAAAACTTTAACGTAATGATAATACAAAATTCAGATGAGGATGCAGAAAAACTGGGCCCCTCATACATTGCTGGTGGGAATGTAAGATGGTACAGAAACTCAGAAAAATTGCTTGCCAATTTCTTTACAAAAAAGAAAAAGGCAACTAAGTATCTACTCACCATACGACCCAGCAATTGTGTGCTTGGGCATTTATCACAGAAAAAAGAAAACTCATGTCTGTATAAAAACCTATATGTGATTGTTCATAGCAGATTTATCTGTAATATCCAAAAATCAGAAGCAATCAAAATGTCCCTCAAAAGTAAATGGTTAAACAAGCTGTGGAATATCATACTGTGAAATATTCCTTAGTAATAAAAAGAAGTAAATTATTGATTCAAGTAACAACCTGGATGGTTCTCAAGGGCATCATGCTAAGTTTTAAAAAGAAGCCGATCTGGGCCAGGCGCAGTGGCTCACACCTGTAATCCCAGCACTTTGGGAGGCTGAGGCGGGAGGATCACCTGAGGTCAGGAGCTCGAGACCAGCCTGACCAACATGGAGAAACCCCATCTCTACTAAAAATACAAAATCAGCTGGTCGTGGTGGTACATGCCTATAATCCCAGCTACTCGGGAGGCTGAGGCAGGAGAATCAGTTGAACCCAGGAGGCAAAGGATGCAGTGAGCTGAGATCATGCCGTTGCACTCCAGTCTAGGCAACAAAAGTGAAACACAAAAAGCCAATCTGAAAAGGCTACATATTATATTATTCCACTCATATAATATTATCAGAAAGGCAAAATTGTAGAGATAGAAAACAGATTAGTGGTTACCAGGTATTAGTAATGATGGAGAGGAGGTGTTGAGTATGACTATGAACACACAGCACAAGAGAGATCTTTTTGGTAGTGGAATAGTTCTGTATCTACGTTAGGTGGTTGTTATGAAAACCCACCCAAGTGATTAAAATGATATAGAACTATACCTGCACGTCACAGTGGTGGCCATATCTTGTTTTGCTATTGATATATATTTTTCATATCTATGTATTTTTATGATAGATAGATAACAGATGTAATGATATAAAATGTAACCACTCAGAAAAACTGAGTGAAGCCTACATGAGACCTCTCTGTGCCATCTTTGCAACCTCTTGTGAAGCTGTAATTATTTCAAAATAAAAGGCTTGAAAAAATACTAAGTGTCTTCGGCCGTTTTACACAGTCACATCTAAAAGTGAATAGTATTGCTTGGACATGACTCTTGTTATTGAAGAGAAAGAAAGTTTCCCAGAGGGCACATAAAGAGTGTAGAGACTGCTGGATCTTCAGAAAGCACCCCTTGTAAGCAAGAGCTGGATGAAGAAACAGATCTTATACTTTTCTACCTTTGTCCAACATCCCTATAAGGGTCACCACTGTCTTTACTTCAAACCACATAGGTGCATTTTGTGTATTTGCGTGTTTTACATAGATGAACCAATACTTTTTAATGAGAATTCTAGTTCTTTTCAATGTACCTGTTACATTTTTGCATAAAACAGTGAATCTTCCTCCTCACCTTAAAGCCATAGCTTAAAAAAAGAACCAAGGGGCCTACTCCAGGATTAGGTATTGATTCACTCAATGATGTAAAAGTCATTTCCATCATCAACTGCTATCTATGTATACCTCCCTAGAGATAAGGGAGGGAGGAAGGGGATCAGACCAATGTAGGATGGAGAAGGAGGAAATTCTGTAAAGCTGTATTCTAGAAATGATTCTCAAATCAGGGAAATTCTGCTTTTTGACATAATTATGTGTGAAGTACAGTTATTTGTATCTTCACTTTTTCAGCTCAGAGATGGGAATTGAATCAAAGATGTTTTGATTGTCTAAACAAGATCCAATTTCAAGCTCATCTGGGTAATGTGTGTATTACAGATGTAGACGTAATTTCTTTTTGAGAAATGACTACTAGAGGAAGTTCCTCAAATTGACAGAAAGGAATGTTCAGTGTATCTCTCCAAAGGAAATGGAAGCTAATGGTGTGGTCCCTTGTCTGACTCAGTGACCTGGGGTTGTAAATGTCCTTCATTAGGCCTTGTTAGCTTTCACTGGGTCTATGCATAATTCATTGAGATGAAAGATCCTCAAAATATCCTTCTTTGCCTGAAGACTGTTGCCATCTGGTAGAAAAGATCCCTTCCTTTGGAGCAAATTTGTTTTACAGGAATAAAGAATAACAGGAAGTTGTACTCAAGGTATACACCCATATGTGATAGCCTGTACATCAGGCAGATAAGCTTCTAATTGAATGTTAACTATGAAATCAAAACATCTTTGATAAATCACTTCCTCTCCCTGTCCCCACAGCACTCATATTATAAGTAAACACATTTGAATATAATTGTTGAAAAAAGTACCCCAATGTCAACTCTACATTTTTATTTTAATTTTTAGATTATCAATTTGGTATGATATATAAAATAGTACCTGCCTTTTGCTACTTTCAGCTTCTTTTAAAATCTGTGATGCCTTAATATATTTCATCTATTGTCCAGAATATAATTTTGAGTACTCCCTTCCCCATCATGTTGAAAAATCAATATTTTTAATCCACCTTTGAGTGACATATTCTCTGCAGTTGACAAGCCTAGCTTCCTGTCTGCATTTTCCTTTTTTTTCCCATTTGGTATTCTAAAGTAAGTTGAATGCCAGCAAGCAAAAGGAAATGCCATAGTAACGGATTAATTAATACTAAACTTTCCTCATTATCGAGTAGGTGGCCAGGAATACATTAGGAGCAATCTTGCACAACACAAAGAAAAACAGTCATGTAGAATGCATTTTTTTTCTCATTGTTTAACAAGGAAAAAAACCTATTTCCAAAAAAAAGAGAAAGGAAAATCAATGTCAGTTCTGCTTTTTACTGCTGTACTTAAATTGGACCAGTGGTAAAAATGAGTTGGCCTTTTAGGACCACTGATTTCATCTGGATGTATTTATTGAACATAATATTAGCTGCCTCCTAAATTTCAATAAAAACGATACTCAATGAGATGGATCTGTGTGATTCAAAATGTTTTCCAATTAAGAAAACATAGCAGTAGCTGTTACTATTGTTACTATTATGACTGTTATGTTTAACTGTTGCTTTTTGAGTAAAAAATAAATCCAACACCTTCGCCAAGTTCAACACCTGCTTCTCTCTAATGGAGCTCTAAGGAAAATTGAGACTCCCTATAAGAAAGAAGCAACCTGGGAAAACAGTCATGTAAAACCCAAGATGCTTTCAGGTCACATGTTTGACTAAATGCAGAAATAAACATTCCAAGTGAATTATTGGTTTGGATCGATAAAGATGTCAATGGTTCAGTTTTGCTTCTGTCCAGTAGATTTGGAGAATATATTCTTTGTTCCTCTATTTTCAGTCCAGTTAAAAATATTTGAGGCCAAGTATGGTGGCTCAAGCTTGTAATACCAAGGTGGGAGAATCGATTGAGCCCATGAGTTTGAAAGCAGCCTGGAAAACATAGCAAGATCCTAACTTTACAAAATTATTTGAAAAATTTAGTCAGGTGTTGGTGTCGTATGCCTGTAGTCTCAGCTATTTGGGAGGTGGAGCCGGGGGGATCACCTGATCTTAGGATTTCAAGGCTGCACTGAGCAATAATTGTGTCACTGCACTCCAGCCTGGGCAACAAGGGAAATAATTGTGTCACTGCACTCCAGCCTGGGCAACAAGGGAAACCTTGTCTCTTAAAAAAACAAACAAACAAACAAACAAAACTATATATATATTTATGTTCCATAGTGCACTTTGTGATTCGTTTGACTGATAGTCTAGTTTTATTAAGTTCAAACAACCTTTCCAAAGGGGTTTGCATTTTTATAAGCAACTGAAAACTGAAGAAAAGTTTTATGTTAATGTAGCTACCACTGAAAACCGTGGGGGGGGAGGGGTGTGTGTGTGTGTGTGTGTGTGTGTGTGTGTGTGTGTGTGTGTGTGTGTGTAGTGGGGGTTTTATGTGCAGGAAATTTTTAATAAGAGAAAACTAGTGTATTTTTTAGAGAACGTCAGAGTTAGGCCTTAGGGCTCTGTCTCAAAGTATGGTTTCAAGAGCTTTATTTTAATCCGTTAGATCTTATAGCTTATTTACACTACTTAAGAATATTTTTCTTTCCTTATGCAGAGCTGTGGGAACAAAAGAACCACCACCACAATAAAGGTAGCTGAATTCAGAGATGCCTTTTCTTGTATCCAAAGAAGAAAGCTGTAACCCGTCCACATGACCGGAAAGCCCATGAGCTTTACACAAAATTGCTGCATTTTGAGGTTTCTTGAAAGTTATTAATGTTTTGATAACTTTTTAACTTTCCTTTCCCGTTTTCCTGCACTGCACCCTTTATTATTGGACTATGCTATTTGGTGACATGAAAGGAAATCGAAGTCTTGAGCTTTGTGACACACAGCTTGGTTTAAAATAGCTCCTCTACTTTTAAACTGTATATACAGGTTTATCTTATTTTTGACAAGGTTTTGCAAACATTCTTGATCCTATTTGACTTTGTGACATTGGATTTGAAGTCTTTCTTCTGGAGGTTATGTTAGGACAGTATACAACATGTGAAACTGAGCTTAAGATTTTATGCCCCAGCCTTTTATTATACTGTAAGTGTTCTTAACATTTAAACATATTTCATAATCTAAATCTAAGCTTTTTTTGAGTAAGCATGGTATTTCTTTACTAAGTTTACCACCAAACCATATGTCAAAAAAATTCTTTAAATTTTTTTCTCTAGAATTACAATATTCCAACTCAAGGAAAATGCTGCTTTCTGATGAAGGAATTAAGAAGTAGTATATTGACCATGACTCATTTTATGGGACTAGTTCATTAACTGCTTATTAATGCCAATAATTCGTTGTGCATAAGGACCTCTTTTCAAAGAAAAATCAATTGAGTATCTTGTACATGATATTGTTATACCTTAATATTTATTGATTGATAAACTGAAGGATGACAAAAAGATATTATTCAATGTATTCAACAAAACAATTTGTGTTTTATTGATCACAAAAGTATATTTTGGAAACCTAACATCCAAGCATTATTATTTATTCATTTCACAAATAATGTGGTACTCAAGTACCTGCAAATTCTTAGCAATGATTTTTTTAGTCCCCTGAAGACCCACCGTTTCATCTCCACAAATTCACAAAATCCAATTTCTGTAACAGATATATATATATGCACATACATATTTAAAGGATATGCCCACAAATATAGAGAGGCAGATGAAGGCAGACTTAATGTTCCCTCAGTTTGACTAAACTTTAGACAGGTTTCTTTCTAACTATAGATCCCTGACCTCCCATTTCTTAGAGCACTCGCTTTAGAAAACTTGTAATTGCAAATTATTTCTTTATCCCTTTGAAATGTATATAAATCTTTTTTAAAGTCTCTTAGCAGTATGAAGAGCTAGAAAAAGTCTTCCTCAAGGACCTGGGAACTATTCTTCAGAAATAGAAGCATCAAGGAAGACAATGCCCTTATTTCTCAGTCTCTGTGGGAGGATAGGAATCTAAATTCAGCCTTATTCCAAGTTGTAAAACTATCTCCTGTCATGAAGATACAAGAAAATTTACTTTTCATTTGTGAAACACTTAGCAAACACGTGTGGCCTACAACCCCTTATCCCAACTCTTAAAAACTTGAGTGCTGGCCTCTCTCCCCTATTGCAACAGGCTTAAATAAAATCTTCCTTTCTTGTTTAACCTAATCTGGTGTAAATTTTTTGACAAAATATGCAAGAGAAATAGCTGACTCAGTGACAATTTCTTCTTGTCAACAAGTAAGAAAGCTGTAACTCTTTCACACAGTCCTCAAAGACTACTAGTTTAAAAACAAAATTGCTATGAATTTGAGGTTTCTCCAAAGAGTTATTAATGTTTGAGTAACTTTTCAACTTTTCTTTCCCCTTTCACCCTCTATTATATGTACATATACAATATGCTGTATATGATATATAACATACATTATATATTATAATGTATATAATATACAGTATTAAATTATGTAACAATGTTATATTATAATACATAATATAGTATATATTATAACATAACATATAACATTATATAATCTGTTATATAATATAATGTATATGTTATATAATAAAGGGTGAAAGGGGAAAGAAAAGTTGAAATTTCACCCTTTATTATATAACATATATAATATATGTAGCTGATTCTTGTTATTCACAGTAGTTATGTTCTATAAAGTCACTGCAAAGACTGAATCAGCAAATAGTGAACCATTGCTCCTAGGGAAAATTCAGGATTAGGTTCTGAGAGTGGCTGGTCACAACATTTTCACTAACCCATCAATACATAACTTAGCTTTATGTGTTTTTCTGTTGAAAGACACCTTTTTTAACATATATTGTTGCCTTATTATCATTAAACTCACAGTCTACAGCATTATAACTCAGGCCTAAACAAAGCTTATGTAACACACGTATGTTCTCCATAAGGCACATCACAGTTTTCTTGTACTTAGAAACATTTCAGCAGTATGCTTGAGATCCATTTTAAACAGCAAAAGTACCAACAAAAAAGCACAAAAATGTGAAAAACATAGCAATAAATACACCACAAAAAACGCCCTTGTTTACAGTATGAAAGCTGAAACAAGAAGGCAGAGTAGCGCTTTGTTCAACCTCCACTGGAAATGTGTGCATTGAGCTACGCTAATATTTTGCCTCTCTGTGCATAGTCACAAAAGACCAAAAAATATTCTATAAGTACTGATTTGGGATTACAAATAAATATTAGTAAGCAGGCAAATTTTAAAATATGGGCTCTGTAAATAATAATGATCAACTCTGGCCAGGCGTGGTGGCTCACACCTGTAATCCCAGCACTTTGGGAGGCTGAGGCAGCCAGATCACAAGGTCAGGAGATCGAGACCATCCTAGCCAACATGGTGAAACCCTGTCTTTACTAAAAATACAAAAATTAGCTGGGCATGGTGGTGCACGCCTATAGTCCTAGCTACTTGAGAGGCTGAGGTAGGAGAATTGCTTGAGCTTGGGAGGTGGAGGTTGCAGATTGAGCCACTGCACTCCAGCCTGGCAGCAGAGCAAGACTGTGTCTCAAAAATTAAAAAAAAATGATCAACTGCCCCATACATTCACATATATATGAAGCATATATATGTGTACATATATACATTTGTTATATATTTTATGTTAAAAAGATGTATATACACACATATATTTGTTACATGTTATATATAACTAATTTTTGTATATATATATATATATATGTGTGTGTATATATATATATATATATAGAGAGAGAGAGAGAGAGAGAGAGCCAGACTGCCTCATGATTGTGCTTCTCTGATTAATCTAAACCCTAACTGAACCAAGGTTCAGATGTATATTTAAAAACATCATTTTGAGAAGGGCTTCTAGGCTTCACCAGTCCACCAGTGGGGACCATGTCTCTAACAGTTCCCTGCTCTAGGGTATATGGTCAACTTTTCCAAATATGCCCAAACTTTTCTTATTTGTCTAGAATTCGTCCCAGTATATAACATGTTATGTATGATATGTTACTATAGACATAGACATATTCAAAATGGAGTGAGCCACTTAGTTAATAAGAAACAAATGGCTTACCACCACTCTCAGTCAGAAACAAAACAGGCAGGGACCTTGAAGAGTCAGCTGGTTAGTGAGAGACTGAAGGTCTATTACATTTTCCTTTCAAACCAGTCAGAACCCCAAGTGAATTACACTACCCTCTTCAAAGCCCTATAACACACGTTTTTGATTTCCAGGAGCATCATAATAATTAATTATTCATAAGAAATGCAAATCTTTAATCTTTTGATTCCTTCTTTAAATATCTTAAATGTCAAGTAGCAGGTGGTTTTCAATTCAGTAAACAAACTGCATTTGCCTGGATATACATGAACAGTGTCACAGCTACACTTACATCTCTCCTGGCTGAGTGAATGCTTCTATATCTTTTAACTTTGTTAAGCCAGACATAGACAGTATTGGAAAACAGGTTCCAAGGTTATCTTACAAAGGCAACAGAAGGCCAGATTAGCTTCTATATATCTTTGATAGTAATGACAAACACAGTGATAGACTTTTCTAGAAAGCTAAACAAAACAGTAAATTTTTGAGAAAATGGAACATGAAAATAAGGCAATGTATGTACTAGGATTGGATCCTGGACCAGGAAAAAAAAGTTGGCACAAAGGACACTTTTATAAAAATGAACAAAATCACGTTCTTTGCAGCAACTTGGATGCAGCTGGAGGCCATTATCCTAAGCGAATTAACACAGAAACAGAAAAACCCAATACCACATGTTCTCACTTATGATGGGAGCTAAACATTGGGTACACAGGGACACAAAGATGGGAACAATAAATACTGAGGATTCCAAAAGCGGGGAGAGAGGGAGGGAGAGAGGAAGGAAAGGGTTGAAAAACTACCTAAATGGTAATATGCTCACTCCCTAGGTGATGGGATCAATTCTACCCCAAACCTCAGTGTCACACAATGTAACAAACCTGCACCCTGAATCTAAATTAAAAGTTGAAATTTTTAAAAAGGGCATGATTGAGTGGAGTAATTTAAATAATATCTATTGATAGAATATTAGTATTCTATCAGTATTAAACCTCTTGAATTTTATAATGTACTGTGGTTATGGAAATGAATAGCCTTGATCTGAGGAAACACACACTGAAGAATTACAGGTAAATGTGCATAATTTCTGCAACCTGTTTTCAGTGGTTTGGAAAAAATGTGTGTGTGTGTATATGTGTGTGTGTGTGTGTGTGTGTGTGTGTGTGTGCGCGCGCACATGTGTGTATAAAGGGAGAGAGTAGTAAAACAAATGTGGTAAAGTGTTAACAATTGGTGAATCTGGATGAATGGTTGAATGATATGTGAAATGTCTTTGTATTAATAGTCTTGCAAGTTTTCTATAAAGTTTGTAATTACATAAAAATTATAAAGCAAATAACAAGTACCTCTACTTTATTAAAATATAGGCATAACTCAAAATGCCTTTAGCATTACATGCTCATTTACTACTTAGTTACTCCAGTCGTCAAGAACAGCCATTATTATCTCCAAGGTCTAAAAAAAAAGATATTTATAGTAATTGCCTGCTTCCCAGCTGAACTTCAAGCCTGTCCTTTATTCTCCCAATGACAGATAAGACTGGCTGTCTACCAGCATGAAGAAAGGTACATAAATTAAGCAACTCTTTTGTCCTAGTTATTATTGTTCATAACAAATCATTCTAAAATGTAGTGTATTAAAACAACAATTAATATCTTACCTCTCACAGGTTCTATGGACAGGAATTCAAGAAGGGCTTGCCTGGGTATTTCTAGCTTGGAGTCTCTGGAACAGCAAGGAACTGAGGCAGCTGGCGGCTAGATTAGGTCTCTCTCTGTCTCTATCTCTGTCTCTTTCTCTCGCTCTCTCCATTTCTATCTGTCTCTCTCTCTCTCCCTCTCTAAGTAGTTTCAGGTCCTTTCCATGTTCTCTTTCCGCCTGGACTAGATTGGGCTTCCTCACAACATGGTGGTCTCAAGGCAGCTGAACTGTTCAAATGGTGGCCCATGAATCTCAGAATCTGTCCTGAGAATCGGGTCTAAATGGCCTTCTGTAAAACAGCTTCGGAAATCCATAGAGTTCCTTCTAACACAGTCGGAAGGCTGCCCAGATTAAGGAGTCAAAACATAGACTCCGCTTGCCATGGGCTATGGTCAGAATATTTGTGTCCCTTCCAAATTCATAGGTTGAAACCTAATTACCAATGTGATGGTGTTAGAAAGTGGGGCTATGGGGAGGTGATCAGATCATGAGGGCTTAGGAACAGTGCCCTTAAAAAAGAAGCCCCAGACAGTTGCCTTTGCTAGAAGCCACCGTCTAGGAATCAGGAAACAGACTCTCACCAGACACTGAATTTGTTGGTGCCTTGATCTTGGACTTCTCAGCCTTTACAACTGTGAAAAATAAATTTCTGTTGTTTATAAGCTATTCAGTTTGTGACATTTTGTTATAGAAGTCCAGATGAACTAGGACCACCACTTTTTGATGATAGCATAGTCAAATTCATATTGTAAGAAGAACATGTAAGATGAGAGGTCTTGTTATAGTCAGTTTGAAACTACAATCTGTCACATCTTTCTAATATATATTTGTGAAATGAGATCATCATAAATGATCTCATGTGAACATCTATTCTTAGATTATTTGTTGTCTCAAGGCCTGTGGAGAGACAGATTTTTCTCAATAACAGAGAGCGCCCAAATCACAGCTTTTGGTCTGTTTTGTTTCTACAGTTTCTAAATTTTTTGTCTATATACCATAATCTTTCTGAGTAAAAAATTACACATGCATGCTCCAAATTACTGCAGGTATCCTTGGATCACATAAGTCTTCTAGGATAGTGGTGTGGGAACAGGTGGAGTCACTTTCTTAATTGGGAGTGCTCTTGAAAGCAGAGACTGAGACAGGAGTTTGGTACGAGTAGCTTATCGAGAAGTTCTCTCAAAGATCAGGAGCCAAGGCAACAGAGAATGTAACAGGGATGGGAGAATATTCAATCCAACAATACATTATGGAGCTGTAAATGAAGCTTATAATAAATGAAAATCAGTGGAGAGAAATAATTATCCACCACATTCTTTCCCAATTAGTTAAGGGTTGTCCCAGTGGGTGCAGACAACTCCCACATTTCCATGTTAGGCCGAAACAGTCCTGGGCATAAATCAAAAGACAAAAATAAATGGTATGAGCTTGATGCAAACAGCTGTATCATAAGTGAGTCTGAAAGAATTGGAAGTAGGGCTCAGAGACATCCAAAACATTCATAATTGCTAAATGACCGATTCCACATTCTGAGCAAAAAAAAAAAATGCCTATTCTCCTTTGTGTCAAAAAATAGTCATAAAGTATTAACAATGGTATTTAATATATTAACAATTTTCAGATTCTGAAAGCCTATTATGAAATTTTCAGACATTTTGTGAACCAGTTAAGCAAAACCATTATTAAAAATTAAATTACATAAACTTGCTGTTAAACAGATTATATTAAAACAAAGTTAATAAACATAATTTATTACTTTGTATATTATTTCACTACATTAATTATTCTGTATGGTCTTGGGATTAGTTATGTCTTTTGCATCTGTATGGTGAAAATACTACAAAACATGCCCTGCCACCTATCTTTTCTCAACTCTGTGTTGTCACATTGGTGATGTCACATAGGTACTGTGAAACCAACCATGGTGGGAGTATTTACACCACAGAAATTAGTAAACAGTACAAATCAAGGCTTTTATCTTTTTTGTTTGTCTGAGAGCAGGTCGTTAAACATTTCCCAACACACCAAAAATCATCTTCACTTTTGTTATTTTCATTCCTGCTACTTCCTGCTGATTCCTGTCTCTTCCTCTCACCCACATTTTGGTAATGTCATATTTACATTCATTGCCTCCAAAAATGGATATAATAAAAGGAGAGAAACAACTCTTTTCCAGGCTTTTGAGTTGTAAAAGGTCAGGCCCTGTGGGAAGAAAGGAAGCTCACATACACAGATAATAAAATAGATTTTTGAGAAGGTGAGATTTGGAATAGCAAAGTTTACTGGCTTACCCACCCCTCAAACCAAATAGGGCACTTGAGGAGAAGAACGGGTATGAGGTGGCTCCCTAAGAAAGGAAAACCATAAGAGCTTAGGCACACCTCCTTGTGAGAAGATTGATTGAAAACCAGGATAGGTTTGGAAGAATGAAGTAAGGGTTAAGCTTCCTTTGGTGAAATTTCAAGTAGTCAGGAAGAAATAGAAGCAGATTATGTCTAGCCAGTTGGTCTTCATCAACTTGACCAAGTCCCTGCCTTCAACCCCATGTGGCATAGGGATGTTTAATGTCTCCTGCAGGCCAGGATGGCATGACAATAGTAAAAGAATTTAAATTCTCCTTTGGGCTACCCATTGCAAGTGGGACAGAAGCCCACGTGTCCATTGTGTCTAAAGTGGGAGAGAAAGACCCTCATCTGAGATCTTGCAACAGAAGTTGAGGATTATAAACCAGCAATCCATAGGACCAAGGACTGAGAGCCATGTGAAGGATGGCTCACAAAGATCAATGTGACAGAGGAATCCATACCCTTGATCCCATGCCATGACACAATGAATATCTCAGAGCTAAACGTCCATCCTTGGGCAAGTATGTGGAGACCCTGAATTAACTGAAATTAAATTATACTTTATTGTGGCATAGGGTCTTATAATAGAAATTAACTAGAGTTGCAGAAAATAAAGACAGGTGAATTTCTTATGCACTTGAGCTTGTGAACTTGGATTGGTAACAGCTAACTTTGACTGGATGGGAAACCAAGTTTTGAAAAAGTGCCTATTTCAAGTGTTCTTTTTGAGTTCATTGTACCATTTGCCATGTCTGGAATAGGTATTTGCCTGTTGCTTCCAAGGGCAGGATTGATAATAGGTTGTATTAACTGAACTAGTGGTTATGCCAGTGAGGGGTACCTATATGCTAAAGGGACTTTCAAGGAACAGAATTTTGGTAAAATGAAAGTGCATTATCAACTTTCTCGTGTCTTGTCTAACATCCAGAAAACATTCTCATGCCAGGACAATGTCTATCCTAGACACTAATACACTGAAAGAAACCTACATTTTTTTCCCTGTCTCTTTAACTTCTGTGAAAGATTGTATTATTTTTACAAATATCCATTGCCCATCTGTGAGAGAGGATTCTATTTGCCTACCAGGTTGATCATCTGCCTTGGTCACATGGCTTGCTCTGAAAATGAAATGTGAGAGAAGTGATGTGCTTCCTTTTCCTTTGCCATCGTGACCAGCAGTACTCCAGGTTTTAGAAAACTGATTGCAAAAATGACTGTAACTTCTCACTTCTCTTTCTGTAATATGATTTTATAGCAACTCCCACCAAATATGGAGCTCCCTGTCCCTAGAAGCTGGGCTGGCCTGAGATATGATTTGGTCAACAGAATGCGGTAGAAGCAGTAATGTGCCTTTTTGTTATCAAATTTGCAAGAGGGTTTATACTCTTCCATATGTTGTTTTGGAATCCTGATACTGTAATGTAATTCGGCACTGGTTAGCTGAAGGAGAGACCAGTGGACCAGGGATGCATTGTCTTAGCTGAGGCCATCCTAGATCAGCCTACTGCCAGTCCACCCCCAAATAGGTGAGTGATCCAAGATAAGCTCCGCCAAGCCAGGCCCAGATCAGCAGAACTGTCCAGCTGGCATGTAGATTCATGAGAAAAAAATAAATGTTTATTCCTAAGTGTTGCTGAAGTTTCATGGTTTTGTGGTGGTTTGAAACTGCAGAATTAATATAGCAAGAAATAGCTAATACACAGATTAAAGCCGATCTGTCAGCCTGTACACAGAGTACAGAAGATGTAGGACAGAGCTACAGCAAGCAGGCACAGGGCACAAGGCATTAACAAGAAAGAAGTATTTGTGTAAGCCACTGATATATGGAGTCCATTTGTTACGCAGAGCAGCCTAGCCCATAGTGATTGATATACCAATTGACATGCCTACCTGTGCTTGGTTCCTCAACTTCTCATTTCTTTTTTTCTTACTAGTTGATTTCTATGTTTTCTATTTCATAGAAATCGGGTTTGCACAGATCCCCTATGACATGGACATACAGCTACTTCTTTCTTGGTTATTCATCCCTAACTTTCCCTGACTTTGGTCCTATTTTTTTTAACTTTTTTTAATTTTAATTTTTTTAAGAAATGAGTTCTTACTATGTTGCCCAGACTGGAGTGCAGTGGTACAACAGTGCGATCATAGTTCACTGCAGACTTGAACTCCTGGGTTCAAGTGATCCTTCCACCTCAGCATCCCAAAGTGCTGGGATTACAGGGATGAACCACCACACCTGGCCCCTGACCTTAATATTAAGAATAATTTCCTTCCCTTATATTCAAGGATCCTGGGACCACAAGACTGGGTTTTGCTGAATTAGAAATTTTTTCACTTTGCTTAGTGATGAGAGTCTGCAAGACAAAGGTTAAGGTTATGTTTTTTGGGGTCATTTGCATATTACTTTTAGAATTTACTTACTTTTATTCACAAGATCATTTAAGGTATAGTGCCAAGCAACCAACAAAGCATGACTTATTTTTCAGGTTGCTGGAAAATTGCTGAACTCTCCTGCAGTATTTTAAATAACAACCAAACAACATTCAAAACAGCCCATCCATCTTCTCTAAAGGAATACAGGTGCACCAGAGAGTACTGTAGAAGATGCTTTATTTCTGTCATTCAAGACACAGTTAGACGTTCCAACAGCAAAGAGTAATGGAAACAGAAAATTTTTTAAAAAATTGTCACCTCACTATATTTGTTAATGTGAAATGTTATTATTGCTTTGGAAAGTCTGCTTTGATGATAACAGTTTTCTCACTCTGCCTTTAAATTCCAAGTAATTCTAGTTGGAAAAAAGACTGTCCTCTTCTGAATTCTCCTATCACAACTCTTCATGTCCAGGAAGATCAAATGCAACATTAACTAGTGCTTCTAGTGCTGAGAAGGCCACAGATAAACAAAGAAATGTCCCCGGTTAGGAACCACTGCTGACTGAAACTTCCACACACTAATGGTGGCTGTGGATATTGGTACAACCACTTCGGAAAGCTAACACTAACCATGACAGTTCAATGTTTGCCACCCACTATGACTCAGCACTTTTATTCCTAGGTATATATTCAATAGAAATGTAGAGGCCGGGCGTGGTGACTCACACATTTAATCCCAGCACTTTGGGAGGCCGAGGTAGGCGGATCACGTGAGGTCAGGAGTTTGAGACCAGCCTGGCCAAAATGTTGAAACCCCATCTCTACTAAAAATACAAAAACTAGCTGGGTATGGTGGCATGCAGCTGTAATCCCAGATACTCGGTAGGCTGAGGCAGGAGAATTGCTGGAACCCAGGAGGTGGAGGCTGTAGTGAGCCAAGACCATGCCACTGCACTCCTCCCTCCTAAGTGACAGAGCAAGACTCTGTCTCAAAAAAATAATAATAAATAAATAAATAAAAAATATATATTTCTTTACCAAAATGCATATAATATAATTTTCTTAGAGTCTCAGTGGTGCCACACAGGCTGGAGTGCAGTGGTACAATCATGGCTCACCGCAGTCTGGAACTCCTGAGCTCAAGAGATCTTCTCTCCTCAGCTTTTTAAGTAGCTAGCACTACAAGCGTGCTCCATCATGCCTGACTAATTTTTAATTTTTATTTTTTAAAGATGGGGTCTCGCTTTGTTGGCCAGGCTTCTTTTGAACTCCTTCCCTCAAGCAGTCCTTCCATTTCAGCCTACTGGGATTATAGGCATGAGCCACCATGTCCCATCCTATAATAGAGTATTTGTAGCAGCATTATTCATAATAGTCCTAAATTGGAAACTACTCAAATTCCCAATAGAAGTAGAATGGAAAAAATAAATTGTGGTATATTCATACAACAAAATGCTACGCAGCAATGAGCATGAATAACCTACAACTACATGCAAACCATCATGAATCAATCTCACAAATATAACATTGAGGTGGAAAAACATAGATGCAAGAGTTTAGACTGCATGAGCCCATTTCTATAAAATTTGAAAATAAGGAAACTAGTCCATGGTATTAGAAATTAGAATGTTTGCTACTTTCACAGGGTGGTGACTTTGAGGCGGGTATGAAGAGGGCTTCTGTGAGGATGGTAACGTTCCGTTGGCTGATCTCAGTGTTGGTAACATGGGTGTGTTTCCTTGTGAAAATTGTTTGAATTGCACCTTTGTATTTTGTACACTCTTCTGTATGTGTGTTATCTTTTACTGGAGAGTTAAGGGAAAAACAAGACAAGAAAGAAAGCAATTATTGCAAACTCTTCTTTTGATTATATCCCTCTTATGAAGTCTCCTAATATCATTGACCTCTTTTTGTTGTATATGTTCCAACCAAAATTTTATATTCATTTGTGTGTCAGCCTTACATATGCCAAGAACAGTGCCTAGAATATACAGATATTCAATAAATATTTTTCAAGAAAATGAATGAATGGATGGATGGATGGATGGATGTTTATGTTCCCAACTATTCAGTGAGCGCCACAAGTCAGAAACTGTTTCTGATTTTGCTCACCAATGAACCACATGCCTGGCACAAAGCCTGGTACACGGTCAGCCCTTAATACATATTCTTATTTAAAATACAAGAAGAAAATAAAGGAGGAAAGGAGGGAGGGGAGGGGAAAGAGAAAAGTAGGGAAGAGGAAGGGAAAGGAAGGGAAGGGAAGGGAAGGGGAAGGAAATAAGGGAAGAAGAAGACAGAAAGGGGGTGCTGAGGGGGGTGTTGCAGGGCCATGGTATGTCATTTCTACCATCCTGCATGTAGATATTTAATGGAGAATTGCACTTTTCTCATAGCAAGTTATTTGCTGATTTTTATAGTCATTGAGCAAGAGCTCAATTGGGGAACAACAGAATGACTAGGTAATTCTCAGGTTTCTGAGTGAGGGAGCTCAAACCAAATGACTTGGATACTCACTCTCCTGGTACCCTGTTGCCTCTCCCCCTAAGAGCTACACCAGGCCTTTGGGTCTGCATAAAGCTCCATTACACAGGTTGTATTTAGCAGTCACAACTTTATATCATTATTGTGTAGGCCTGAATATGCTTCTTTGGCATAAGGATTATTCTGAGACAAAGGCAATTAAGAAAAAGAAGGTACAAGGAAAGCTCTCTTCACTACCCTTGTTTGCTTAAAAACAGGACATAAATTTACAAAAGCGTCCTTCCTCCTCTTTGTACCAGGAAATGCATAAAGCTCCATTACACGGGTTGTATTTAGCAGTCACAACTTTATATCATTACTGTGTAGGCCTGAATATGCTACTTTGGCATAAGGATTATTCTGAGCCAAAGGCAATTAAGAAAAAGAAGATACAAGGAAAGCTCTCTTCACTGCCCTTATTTGCTTAAAAACAGGACATAAATTTACAAAAGTGTCCTTCCTCCTCCTTCTACCAGGAAAGACAAAGTTTGATCACCAAAGACACCTGTA
Organism: Sapajus apella; assembly: GCF_009761245.1. Taxonomy (NCBI): domain Eukaryota; kingdom Metazoa; phylum Chordata; class Mammalia; order Primates; family Cebidae; genus Sapajus; species Sapajus apella. Next base: position 14,448,179 of record NW_022436973.1, on the reverse strand, counting down.
GATGCTTATCAGCCTGGAGGTGGCACCAGAGGAGTCTACAGAACAAACTTTACTAGCTGGTCTTTACCGACCACTCTTTTCCCATACATTTGCCTTCCCGCAATCTGCCACTGTTGGAGACTCAAGGTCCCTTTCTTTTGTCTTCTCGCTTCTTTAAAAACGTATGATTCTTTGTTGAAGATGTCACATAGGCTGGAGATCCAAGCCATCTCTTGAGAGTTACTCAATCCCTGGGTATGTTCTGTGTATATCTGAAATGAACGTTTAAAAACTCTTGTTGTTGATGTTAATTTGTTTTTTGTTACAGGGGTCCACAGCTAAGAACTCGGAAGAGTAGAGGGAAAAGGATTTTTCCTTCACTACAAATCTAATGGCCCTTAGTACTGGTCATTACATTTTTTCATGACTTTTCTTGTGTCCCAGGCACCTTTACATTCTTATAAGAGCTCTAGAAGATAGTTGCTAGTATCAGCCCATTTTAGAGATGCAGAGGCTGGGCACTGAGGTATTTTGCCTCAGGCCTTATAGTCAACATTGATTGGAGTCTGCATTTGAACCTAAGCTCTTAACATCCTGTATTAATCAACCCCATCCACCAGAAAATTGCCAATTTTTACCAAGGTAAGTACTTTATCCATGATGACAGGAAAAATTTCTTGAGCATGATACCAAAAGTACAAGGTACCAAACCCTGTTCCAAATGCTCACATATCTCCTGTATTACTATCTGCCATCATACAGTTGAGGAACCAAAGATAGTAAGGTTCAGTGAAGGTTCCATAGTTATAGAACTTGCCCATGAGGGAAGTAGCCTGGTTCCAGTGCCTGTGTTCCCAATCATTACACTATGCTGCATCTTAAATGCTATCCCATTTACTATGGTGCTTCTCAGACTTGAACCTACATCAGAATCACCAGGAAGGCTTATTAAACAAATTCTAGCACCCTATCCTTACAGATATTGATTCAGCAGGTCTGGAATGAAGCTAGGAATCTGCATTTCTAGCAAGTGCCCAGGTTTTGTGTAAGCTGCTGTTCCAAGGACCACACTTGGAAGAGCAGCCATTTCATCTTCACAGCACCCCTGCATGGAAGATGCTATTACTTTCTAATTTCAAAGGGGGGCTTAAAGGTCACATTACCTGCACAATGCTTGGCACATGGTAGGTGGAAATCAGTGATTTTTGAATAAAGCAATTAAATGATTACCCCAAGATCTCATAGCTTAATGATATTGTGAATATTTAAATATCTATTGTTATTTCAGAAGAAACCCCCAAAATCTTTTAAGAACAGTCCATGGAGCCAAGGCTTTCAAATTCTCCATTTCCCACAAGATCTAGAATAGCTTCCCGACTATAATGAGCAAACAGGAATTGTGCTAAGTTAAACTGAAATTAGAACACTGCCCAAGAGTTAAGATTCAAGTAGTTACATTAGGTTAGAAAATATTTGTTGTTTTCTTCAAGTGCCTGATTTTCCCTCATCTATCACAATTTAGTTTGTCACTACAAATTGCTCTTGCATATATTTTAACAGGCAGAGTAATATTTTTCATTTAGACTAACCCTAGAGGCCAGAGAAAATGCATATTAACAGTCTCTTGTTCATTCTTGTTTAACTTGAACAATATACTAATGTGATCAATATCTAGTTCAACTTTCATTGTTAGTAGGAATAAAGCATTGCCAACCAATTACGTTTCCTCAGAGCAAGTGAAAGTATTTAATAATGTTTCACTTTGATCACCCTCATGTGTAAAAATTAGGTAGACATTTTTGAAAAACGAAAATAAATTAATGCACTGAGGTAAGAAATGGCACCCCAGCATTACAGGGGCTCTGAGTTCAGACAACTTACAAATTTTTAGGGCCTTTGCGTCACTTGTAAGTTGAGTTGAGCTCTGATGCTCTCAATAATGAATTTGTGGAAAATACAATTTTGTACATTCTTTATCCAAAACTGACCCCAACACCTTCCTTATCTTTTTTTGCTTCACCATTCTCCCAAGACCAAAGATACAGGGATTGGTGCTGCCCTCACTTCCTTTCCATCACCCTCATCTTCATACCCCATCAGCTGCCCTGCACTAAAGCTCAAGCTGTACCATCTCTGAAGCGGATGATGTTGGTGAGACCCCAGGTACTGAGGCCCTTTACTAGTTGTCTGTGCCCATCTCTTTGATTCTGCCTGCTGTGTTTCCATAGTTTCAACCTGAAAGCTGCCTCTGAGGCTATGCATTCTATCCCCCCAGTGCTGAGTGGTCTATAGATAATGACTGACTGGTACTGAAGGATAAAAGCCCAGTTGCCTAGACTTCAAACAAAAAAGAAAGCTTATGTCCAGCCTCTGTGATCATCACATTCATTCCACCCACTGCCCCCTCACTCTAAGTAGAAAAAGTCGGGGAGGATCCAAGATGGCCGTTTAGGAACAGCTCAGGATTGCAGCTCCCAGTGAAAGCCCAGAGGGTGAGTAGACGCCTCATTTTTATTGCCCACAGACTAGGAAATTCCCAGGCAGAGGAGCTGCACGGTCGCCAGCGCGGCTGTTTCGGCCAGTGCGGCTGTGCCCCGCGTGGATGCTTTGTCGGCGCCCCGGAGCAGCGGTTCTCCGTACAAAAAACACCGGTCCGGGGGCCCTTTTGGCTGGCGATTGGAGCCACAGGAAGTCGCCCATACGCCGGTTCAAAGAGGGGACTGAGCAGAGAACCAGGACAGTACATTCCAGGGCAAAAAAAAAAAAAAAAGCGCCACAAACCTCAGTGCCGCTGTTTAAGCCAGCACAGTGAGTGGCTGCAGGGGAAAACAAACAGACCCTGGCGCCTCTTCAACAGGCGACTGGAACAGCAACTTAAAAAAGGAGCTGAGGCAGGGAGTCAGGCAATCAGGCTCGGCTGGTCCTACCCCCACAAAACAACAGCAACCAGAAACTCTGGTTTGAGACTTTCACAGCAAGCGCAGCTGAACCTGGGACGGTCCAGCTCTGTGGTGGAGGGGCGTCCACCATTACCGAGGCAGCCCACCAGGACAGAGGTAGTCGGCCAATGCTGAGACAGCCCACCATTGCCAAGGCAACCCACCACAGCAGAGAGACTCCGCCTCAACAGAGGCGGGCCACCATCCCCAAAGCAGTTCTAACTACACCCATATAAACAGGACTGCAGGGAAGGTCACTCGGCAGCAGGGCGGAGCCCACAGCAGCTCAGCAAAGCCTCTACAGGCAGACAGTGACTAGGCTGCCTCCTTGCTGGGCAGGGCAGGTCTGAAGGAAAAAAAAAAATAGGGAGGCAGCATAACGGAAACTCATAAATAAAGCCCTAAATCCCTGGGACAGAGCACCTGGGAACAAAAAGCAGTTTATGAGTTCTGCTGCAGCAGACCTAAACGTACCTGCCCAGCAGCTCTGAATGAAAAACAACAGAGCTCACAGCTCACCATTTGAGCTCCTATAAAGAAGAGACCATCTCCTCAAGCAGCTCCCTGACCCCTATATAACCAGAGACACCTCATAAAAGAGAGATCAGATTGACACTAGGCGGGTATCCTTCTGGGACAAAGATAGCAGAAGAAGAAAACTGGTAACAACACTTACTGTTCAGCAGCTGCTGCAGGTGAACCCCAGGCAAGCAGGGCCTGGAGTGAACCTCAGCAGACCTACAGCAGAGGGGCCAGACTGTCAGAAGTAAAACCAAGAAACAGAAATAACCTCATCATCAACAAACAGAACGTCAATCAAAGATTTGAGACCCAGTCTGAAAGCCAGCAAATACAAAGTCGACAGGTGGATAAATCCTTAAAGATGGGAAGAAACCAGCGCAAAAAGGATGAAAACACCCGAAACCAGAACATCTCTCCTCCTACAAGGGATCACAACTCCTCACCAGCAAGGGAACAAGGCTGGAGGGAGAACGAGTGTGATGAAATCACAGAATCAGACTTCAGAAGGTGGGTAGTAAGAAACTTCTGTGAACTTAAAGAACATGTTCTAACCCAATGCAAAGAAACTAAGAACCTTGAAAAAAGATTTGATGAAATGTTAACGAGAATGGACAAAATAGAAAGGAATATAAGTGAATTGATGGAGCTGAAAAACGCAACACGAGAACTTCGTGAAGCATGCACAAGTATCAACAGCCGAATTGACCAAGCAGAAGAAAGGATATCAGAGGTAGACGATCAACTCAATGAAATAAAATGGGAAGGCAAGACTGGAGAAAAAAGGGTAAAAAGGAATGAACAAAGTCTCCAAGAAATGTGGGACTATGTGAAAAGACCTAATCTACGTTTGATAGGTGTACCCGAATGCGACGAAGAGAATGAATCCAAGCTGGAAAATACTCTTCAGGATATTATCCAGGAAAACTTCCCCAACCTAGCAAGGCAGGCAAACATTCAAGTCCAGGAAATACAGAGAACACCACAAAGATATTCGTCAAGAAGAGCAACCCCAAGGCACATAATCGTCAGATTCACCAGGGTTGAAATGAAGGAGAAAATACTAAGGACAGCCAGAGAGAAAGGTCGGGTTACCCATAAAGGGAAGCACATCAGACCCACAGCAGATCTCTCAGCAGAAACCCTACAAGCCAGAAGAGAGTGGGGGCCAATATTCACCATCCTTAAAGAAAAGAACTTTCAACCCAGAATCTCCTATCCAGCCAAACTAAGCTGCATAAGTGAAGGAAAAATAAAATCCTTTGGGAACATGCAAGTACTCAGAGATTTCGTCACCACCAGGCCAGCTCTGAAAGAGGCTCTACACATATAAAGGAATAACAAGTACCAGCTCAACTAAAGGGCAAAACACCCAGCTAGCACCAAAATGGCAGTATCAAATTCACACATAACAATATTAACCCTAAATGTAAATGGACTAAATGCCCCAATAAAAACCCTTCAAAAAATCAATAAATCCAGGAGCTGATTTTTTGAAAAGATCAACAAAATAGACAGATCACTAGCCAGATTAATAAAAAAGAAAAGAGAGAATAACCAAATTGATGCAATAAAAACGATAAAGGGGATATCACCACAGATCCCACAGAAATTCAAACCATCATCAGAGACTATTACAAACAACTCTATGCACACAAACTAATAAACCTGGAAAAAATGGATAAATTCCTGGACACTTGCCTCCTCCCAAGCCTAAACCAGGAAGAAGCCGAAACCCTGAACAGACCCATAACAAGGTCTGAAGTTGAGGCAGCAATTAAGAGCTTACCACCCAAAAAAAGCCCAGGTCCAGATGGGTTCATAGCTGAATTCTACCAGACATACATAGAGGAGCTGGTACCATTCCTTCTGAAACTATTCCAAACAATACAAAAAGAGGGAATTCTTCCCAAATCATTTTATGACACCAACATCATCCTGATTCCAAAACCCGGCAGAGACCCAACAAGAAAAGAAAACTTCAGGCCAATATCCATGATGAACATAGATGCAAAATTCTTCAATAAAATATTGACAAGCTGATTGCAACAGCACATCAAAAAGCTTATCCACCATGATCAAGTAGGCTTTATCCTGGGGATGCAAGGCTGGTTCAACATATGCAAGTCTATAAATGTAATTCACCACATAAACAGAACCAAAGACAAAAACCACAATGATTATCTCAATTGATGCAGAGAAGGCCTTTGACAAAATTCAACAGCCCTTTATGCTAAAAACACTCAATAAGCTAGGTATCAATGGAACGTATCTCAAAATAATAAAAGCTATTTATGACAAACCAACAGCCAATATCATACTGAATGGGCAAAAACTGGAAGCATTCCCCTTGAAATGTGGCACCAGACAAGGATGCCCGCTCTCACCACTGCTATTCAATATAGTATTAAAAGTTCTAGACAGAGCAATCAGGCAAGAAAAAGAAATAAAGCGCATTCAAATAGGAAAGGAGGCAGTCAAATTGTCTCTATTTGCAGACGACATGATTGTATATCTAGAAGACCCCATCGTCTCAGCCCCAAACCTCCTGAAACTGATAAGCAAGTTCAGCAAAGTCTCAGGATACAAAATCAATGTGCAAAAAACACATGCATTCCTATACACCAATAACAGACTTAAAGAGAGCCAAATCAAGAACAAACTTCCATTCACAATTGCCACAAAGAGAATAAAATACCTAGGAATACAACTAACAAGGAACGTAAAAGACCTCTTCAAGGAGAACTACAAGCCACTGCTCAATGAAATAAGAGAGGACACAAACAGATGGAGAAACATTCCATGTTCATGGTTAGGAAGAATCAATATCGTGAAAATGGCCATACTGCCCAAAGTAATTTACAGATTCAATGCTTTTCCCATCAAGCTACCAATGACCTTCTTTGCAGAACTGGAAAAAACCACCTTAAACTTCATATGGAACCAAAAGAGAGCCCGCATAGCCAAGTCAATTCTAAGCAAAAAGCAGAAAGTGGGGCGCATCACACTACCGGACTTCAAACTATACTAACAAGGCCACAGTAATAAAAACAGCATGATACTGGTACCAAAACAGAGATATAGACCAATGGAACAGAACAGAGGTCTCGGAGGCAACACAACATATCTACAACCATCTGATCTTTGACAAACCAGACAAAAACAAGCAATGGGGAAAGGATTCTCTGTTCTATAAATGGTGTTGGGAAAGCTGGCTAGCCATGTGCAGAAAGCAGAAACTGGACCCCTTCCTGACACCTTACAGTAAAATTAACTCCAGATGGATTAAAGACTTAAACATAAGACCGAACACCATAAAAACCCTAGAAGAAAATCTAGGCAAAACCATTCAGGACATAGGTGTAGGCAAGGACTTCATGACCTTGCATGACCAAAAGCATTGACAACAAAAGCCAAAATAGACAAATGGGACCTAATCAAACTCCACAGCTTCTGCACAGCAAAAGAAACAGTCATTAGAGTGAATCAGCAACCAACAGAATGGGAAAAAATTTTTGCAGACTACCCATCTGACAAAGGGCTGATATCCAGTATTTACAAAGAACTAAAACAGATTTACAAGAAAAAAACTAACAAGCCCATTCAAAAGTGGGCAAAGGATATGAACAGACACTTTACAAAAGAAGATATACATGAGGCCAACAAACATATTAAAAAATGCTCATCATCACTGGTCATCAGAGAAATGCAAATCAAAACAACATTGAGATACCATCTCCCGCCAGTTAGAATGGCGATCATTAAAAAATCTGGAGACAACAGATGCTGTAGAGGATGTGGAGAAATAGGAACACTTTTACACTGTTGGTGGGAGTGTAAATTAGTTCAACCATTGTGGAAGACAGTATGGCGATTCCTCAAGGACCTAGAAATAGAAATTCCATTTGACCCAGCAATCCCATTACTGCGTATATATCCAAAGGATTACAAATCGTTCTACTATAAGGACACGTGCACACAAATGTTCATTGCAGCACTGTTTACAATAGCAAAGACCTGGAACCAACCCAAATGCCCATTGACGATAGACTGGGTAGGGAAAATGTGGCACATATACACCATAGAATATTATGCAGCCATCAAAAACGATGAGTTTGTGTCCTTTGTAAGGACATGGATGAACCTGGAAACCATCATTCTCAGCAAACTGACAGAAGAGCAGAAGATCAAACAACGCATGTTCTCACTCATAGGCGGGTGTTGAACAATGAGAACACATGGACACAGGGAGGGGAGCACTACACACTGGGGTCAGTTGGGGGGAAATAGGGGAGGGACGGTGGGGGGTGGGGAGCTGGGGAGAGATAGCAAGGGGAGAAATGTCAGATGTAGGTGATGGGGAGGAAGGCAGCAAATCATACTGCCATGTGTGTACCTATGCAACAATTTTGCATGTTCTTCACATGTACCCCAAAACCTAAAATGCAATAAAATAAATAAATGGGGGGGAAAAAAAAGAAACAAAGTCTTCAGGCCAGACACAGTGGCTCATGCCTGTAACCCCAACACTACGGGAGGAATCCCAACCCAAGACTGGTGGATCATTTGAGGTCAGGAGTTGAAGACCAGCCTGGCCAATATGGTGAAACCCATCTCTATTAAAAAACACAAAAATTAGCCAGGTATGGTGGCACACACCTGTAGTACCAGCTACTTTGGGAGGCTGAGGAAGAAGAATCGCTTGAACCCAGGAGGGCGAGGTTGCAGTGAGCCGAGGTAGCACCACTGCACTCCAGCCTGGGTGATAGAGCGAGACTCTGCTTCCAAAAAAAAAAAAAAAAAAAAGATACAAGGTTTTCTCCAGACTTTCCCTCCATGTGAGCAAATGAGTTCACCTATATGCAGGGATGTGGGAGAAGAGTGTGTGAGTCATGTGATGGTGAGGGTATGGTTCAGAGGAACTTGGTACAGGGGTGGAGCAGGTGCCCATCTGACAAGGTTAAAGCTCCAGGAAAATGAACAGTGAAGTACAAAGAAATGGAAGGACCTTGGATTTGATTGACAGTGCATGTTGAGAAGAGAGGCTGCCTTAGGAGGATGTTGCAACTCCACTGAATGAGCTTCCTAAACCTGAACAAGACAATGTTGGCACCCAGAACATGCCAAAGAACAAGAAATGAAGTGGGCAGAATTAACCTTGCAGCACCTCCATGAGAACATTCCCCTCATTGGAAACTGACACTTGGCTCCTTTCTCATGCATGGATTAAAAAAAAAGATACAAAATGTTTTATTTCCATCTCCTGTCCAAACCTTTGAGTAATAAATCAACACTATAAATGTATACTTATTTAGTTTGTGGCAATTACATGCAACATGAAAATCTTCACAGAATGAAAAGCTGAGATTCCTCAGGAGTGCAGAATTGTTTGGCTCTATAAATCTAAAACTTTTTGGATAGTACGTAATTGAGTATAATTGGTTAAACATTTGCCTTTAACTCAGATTTTGCTTTACTGTAAAAATTTATTTCCTCCAAAGTACTTACATGTGTCCTGTGACACAAATGATTTAAGGTATGAGACAGAAAGGCAAAAAAAAAAAAAAAAAAAAAAAAAAAGAGGAAGCCAGAGCTGGGTACAGTGGCTCACTCCTGTAATCCCAGCACTTTGGGAGGCTGAGGAGGTTGGATCACCTGAGGTCAGGAGTTTGAGACCAGCCTGGCTAATATGGCAAAACCCTGTCTCTACTGAAAATACAAAAAAATTGGCCAGGCATGCTGGCAGGGGCCTGAAATCCCAACTACTTGGGAAGCTGAGGCAGGAGAATTGCTTGAATCCAGGAGGTGGAAGTTGCAGTGAACAGAGATTTACACCACTGCACTCCAGCCTGGGCAACAGAACAAGACTCTGTCTCAAAAAAAGAAAGCTAGAAGCCAGACAGACACGGGAATGTTATTAACATTTCATATTATAGAACTTGCCCACGGGGGAACTACTCTGGCTCCAGTGCCATGTCCCTAATCATTACACTATGTTGCATCTCAAATGCTATCTCATTTAATTTGGTGCTTCTCAGACTTGAACCTGCATCAGAGTCACCAGGAGGGCTTTTTAAACATAAGCCCTCAGCGAAAAGCCTTGTGAGTAGGTTTACTCTATAGATGTTATGGGTATATAGATATCCCATTCACTGATTACTAAGATTCTTCATGCTATTTTCAATCTTTGGATGAAACTGTCAATTAAAAAGTTATCTGCCAGTTACCCCTGTTCTCCCTACAATGTCCATTGGTGTTGCTGAAAAGCATCTCTGGCTAGGTGGACCTCTAGTTTTATCCATTAATGGCATTGCTTATTTTCTCAAAACCCTTTCAGATAAAACCAAACCACAATGTAATCAGTATTTACTTATATAGTTGTATAAGAACCTGTATTTTGCAAAACACATCTGTGTATATTTATCTCCTGGAATTACTTGCCTCTGTTAATCAGTGTCTTTCATCTTCTCTGCCCAGATTGTAAACTCTGGGAAGAAGCCATGGCTTATATTTCTGTATCCCTTATTTAAAAACTAAAAACACGAAATAATTGAAATCTCTTCTCAAAACAAACTTTGAGCTATAATTTGTGCTGCAGAGCTCCCAGTGCGACCAAGCTAAGGCTGGCACTTGCCCTGAAAGCACAGTCATTCTTGGCCTCTTCTCCTTCCAAGGCCCGCTTACTCCACTGCCTTACTGGCTTCTCCTGGGAGCACCACTCTGATAAATCACTTGCCCATGTAGCCTCACCTTAGGGTCTGCTTCTAGAGAACTAAAAGACAGTCTCTCTTGAGTGCCCACCTTTCCATTCCCAAAGCGACCCCCTTGGCTCACTCCTTATAGCATAAGCAATTCTCCTAGCCATTGTGCCCCTTCCATCTAGTGCACTACCAGACAACCTCCTAATGCATGACCCTGATCACGCCACTTCCGCAATTAAAATCCAGCAATGGTTCCTCATTTGCTGTGGAATTTGGCAAAGGCTCCCTGGCCTGGAATTTAAAGCCCTCCATACCATGACTCCAAGCTACTAATTTTTAAACACTGCTCATATATTCCTAATATCTGATGGAACTCAACTCAAACTCCTGCCCTACCTTCCCTGTTTCTCTGCTCAAAGCTGTTTCTTTTATCTAGAATGTCCTCCCATTTATTTAAGCAGCAAAACCCTGCCTGTCAATCAAGTCTGTGTTCAAGTGTCTTTTCTATCATGAATACTTTATTGATTCTCCATTTTATTAGTGTCCTATTGCTACCATGACCAATTACTAGAAACTTAGTGGCTTAAAACAACACATATTTCTCTCACAATTTTGTAGGTTAGAAATTCAGGCAGGCTTGGCTTGGTCCTCTGCTTAGGATCTCACAGAAGACAAATTGAAAAGTTGTTGCCCAGACTAGCTCTTGTCTCTTGGGGATAAATCTATTTTAAAGTTCCTTTGATTAGTTGGCAGAATTCATTTGCTTCCAGTGGTAGTACTGAGGTCACTGAACCCTCTATCATTAAATCCAGTCGTTCTGAAGCCTCAATTCTCTTTGACTTCCCCTCTGTTGCATCTTATCTGTCTCCAGGTAAGAATGTTCTCTGTTAGATTAAGCCCACCCAGATAATTCAGCATAAGCACCCATCTCAGTTCTATCACCTTTATCACATCTGCAAAGTCTCTTTTGCCATGTCACATAACGTAATCATAGGTTACATGATTTAGGATGTGAACATCTTTAAGGGGCCATTATGCCTACCACGTATCCCCCCCATAAAGATGATCTCATTCTACTCTGAAATCCTACGGACCATCATATCTCCTTTCTATATTTACATATAAAGTAGGAACCGCTCACTTCAATAGTGCTATGTGCCAGGCACTCTTTTAAGCATTTTACACATACTGCCTCACTTAATCTTCATAACAATCCTATGTGGTCAGTCAGTACTATTACTATCTCCATTTTACGGATGAGAAAACTGAAACAGAAAGTTTCGTATATTTATGTTAATAAATGGTAGAGCCAAGTATGGTAAAGATGATGTCATGTTTTATTACATTGTTTAACTTTCTTTCCAGTTGCCACAGGAAGATTTTATTTCCAACTGCCCTTCATCAATCACGTGACTGACCCTGGCCAATGGAATGTGGCCAGAAGTGATGAAGGTCACTTATCTGGCCTAACCTCTTCTTTCTGCAGCACGGTTTTTTATGCGTTCTCTCTCTCTCTCCGGAAGCAAATGGCCCCAAGATGGCAAAGCCATACCATGAAAGGAGACGGGATCTCTGAGTCACCTCTTTGAGCAGAGAGAGCCAGGAGATCCTCCTCACTCATACTGAACAGTGGCAAGCAGGTGAAGTCATACTGTGCTGAGTTCCTAGAACTTCAGGAATCTTTGTCACAGCAAAGTTGACACTTTGATTAATACACCAAACTCCAAGCTTAGAAAATCTGGATGTAGAACCTGTGCTCTTAACTGCAATGTTATTTTTTTCTCTTCCTCCTTCCTTTTCTGAATAATAATACTTCTAAGATTGCTAAATGAAACCAGCATTCATGGAAATAATACAAGTGGGGTAGTTATAATGCATTTGTAGCATTCCCTGTATTGCGGTGACTCAGACATTTGTATTTTAAGTCTAGGAGGCTGGGATCTAGGTGTCACTTTCCTTTTCACCTCCTGCTAGACTCTATACATTGTTTAACATACAGGAAGTAAACACTTGCTGAATTCAATTTAGAAAATTGGAGTTTTCAAATAAATTAGTTATAAAAATGTATTTTAAGAAAAGAATTCAGTGTACTAAAACAAAAGTTAACCTCTTCAAAACATTAAGAATGAAACCTACTGACACTGAGTGCATACATGCTGAAGGGCTCCCCCCTGCCTGTTGACATCTGTCAGGTGGTGGTAACTCCTTGTAACAAGTTTATCAGGAAGAAGCTTAGGTTACATTGGAAATATCAAAATGCATTAAAGATCTGTGATAAAGTAACTCACTTAATGGTAGCTGTGGATATTTTACCTCAGTATCTTCTCCAAACAGTGAAATAAAGACTGTCTCTTTCTCTAAATACTTAAGGTCAAAACAGAAAGTATTTTTTCTCTACCATGAGAACATTCAAATAGAACATGTATCATTTTGGACTTCAAATCAATTTGCATATGATCTGGTAAGATTTATTTGGCAGGAAAATCAGAAGAGACAAGTAGGATTGCTGAACTAATTCTACTCAAACATCCCTGACTTAAAACTACAGATTCTCAGAAAGACCAAGAAATGGACATATGGACATAAAACCAAAGTAACAAAAATGCAAACTGTTTATTACAATACCAAATGTCAGAATGCTGGCATAAATATAGCCTGGAACTAGCCTCGAAGTAATATGCTTCTAAAAGGATTCTAAAATCTCTAAAAGAAAAAGAAAAACCTATCTTTTTTTCTGTCTGGCCTATGCCCACTTTCTGTTGTCTTGGAATGCAAAAATCTTTTACAATTATATTTATAAAATACGTTTGCATACAAATATTCCTGTACATCTATGAATATATTTACATATTTCTTTCTTTCTGTTGTCCTGGAATGTAAAATTCTTTTACAATTATATTTATAAAATGTTTGCACACAAATATATATCTATATAGATATCTATATATCTATGAATATATTTATAATTGAATGTTTATGTTTATAAATGTACATGCTATCAGATTGCCAAATTATAAAGATTTGCATAGATGTTTGTTTACATATCACAATGATGATGAATACTTTTTGTCTCCATCCTTCCCCACTTCCCTAAGGTCTAGATCCAAATTTTCACTGTGCAGCAGACACATCCTATAGTATAGTAGATTCTAATAGTCCTAAATCCATTTCATAATTTTCCTCTCCAAAATGTACTCTTCTAAAAATAGTCCTGATCTGGTTGATAATATTGTCATCTATCAACCACCATAACCAGTCTGATCTTAACAAGAGATCTAGAAGTTATCCTCTGTTTCTCCTTTATCCTACACTCAGATAGTTGCCAGGGCCTACTGAATCTACCTTGAAAATGTCTCTTCAAACTAACTGTTTACTCATCCCTTCAGAAGCTGCTTGTTGAGTGTGTACTAGGTTGCTGTCCTTGAAGTGTTCATGTGCAGATTATGAGATAGTGAGAAAAGCTAGAAAAAATACAGGAACAGGGAATAAAAAAAGGAAAAAAGAAAGAAGGAAGGAAGGAAGAAGGAAAGAAAAGGGAAGAAAGAAGGAAGTTGGGAAAGGAGATGGGATTATTCAGATATATGCTATGAAGGAAATTGGACAGTGATCTAATGGAATCTGATGAGGTAAACGGAATCTACATCAGAAAGGAAAGAGAAGACAGGCCCCTCTGAATAGATGATATCTGAACTGAGTGCACAATGATGAAAACAAACAGAAGTTAATGTCTTTAAAACATTAAGAAAGCATCCTATTGACACCAAATGTACGCATGCTAAAGGGATGTCTACAATAAAATAGCAATAGGATACAGAGTAGGAGACAGTTTTAGGCAGGGAAAAAAAGCTCGGAGGAGGACATGGCTCAGTGAATTTAGGGAACAGGAAAATCAGTGGGGATGGAGGACAATGGCAAAGAAAGAGAGAGGTAGGTATAGGTTGACTCCGAATAGGCAGGCAAAGCCAGTGCATGGGCAGCCTTCCATTTCACCTCTAGTATCAGGGTAATCTCTGAGAGAATTTTAAGCAGGGAGCAATATGGTCTGAGCTATGTTTTTTTCCAAGAATGGCTCTGGCTGCTCTCTGAATAATGGATTTATATGGGAAGTGAAAGTGAGAACAGGAGAAAGTGGGAAGCTCTTATGGCCAACAAGCCTAGGAATTGGTATTGGCTTAGACTAGAATTGCTGCAGCAGATGTGATGAACTGTTGTCAGATTTGGAACATTCCTATATGGAGAGCTGACAGTACCTGCTAATGTAATCATGTGTGGGGAGAAGGGAGAGCACATGGAGGGTATTGAAAGAAAAAGAAGGATCAAAGATGGCTTCTTCATCTGGGGCCTGAGTGAATGTTCTCTCCCATCCCCTGCTTTGGTTAATGTTCTCCAGGACTGTATCCTGGACAAAATCACAGTAGTACCCTGGTTTCCATTTCTTTCAGTCTCCTATTCTCCCTACCTACTCCTTCTTCAAAACTGTCCTACTAATTATCCTGTAAGTCTCAGAATCATTTCCCTGAAAAACTAGATCAGTCAAGCTCTAGTTAGGAAGAAAGAATCTATAATAAGTATTGTCAGAGAGGATTTAATAAAGGAAAATTTTTTTTTTTTGAGACAGAGTCTCACTCTGTCACCAGGTGCCAGGCCAGAGTGCAGTGGCACAACCTTGGCTCACTGCAACCTCCACCTCCCAGGTTCAAGCAATTCTCCTGCCTCAGCATCCTGAGTAGCTGGGATTACAGGCACGCACCACCATGCCCAGCTAATGTTTTGTATTTTTAGTAGAGACGGGGTTTCACCATGTTGACCAGGATGGTCTCTATCTCCTGACCTCGTGATCTACCCGCCTTGGCCTCCCAAAGTGCTGGGATTACAGGCTTGAGCCACCGCGCCCGGCAATAAAGGAAGCTTTTGTAACCACATTGGAAAGCAGAAAGGGCACATGGGGGCACTGAGCTAAAACCAGCTATTTGCAGTTTCAAGGTTATTGCCAATTCTAATATTGATGTAGTTCAGAGAATTAATATCTGAAAGATGCAGTTGCTACCCTGAAGACTGAGATAAACATAGAGAAAAGTGAGGAGCTCATTACCCTGGAGCTTGAAGAGGCTCCTAAATTTTCTTGATTTCAGCCTTATTACTTCCTAAACTCATCAAATTTTTAAAAACTGAGTCACTTTTGCACATGTCATTTACTCTATTTGAAATTCACTCCCATTGCCCAGGAAACAGCTCTGAAAAGCCACCCTCAATTTCTCCAAGCAAAGTAAATTACACCATCTTCTCTGACAGCTTTGTGCTTCCATAGCTATATGTCAACATATATCATATTGGATTGTCACGTATCTATTTACGGAGCTGTCTTACCCACAGGTCCATTTCTTGCAGATAAGAATTATGTCTTGACAACTTCTCAGTGCTATTCTGGAGATGTTTGTTGAATCAATAAACATCAATCATCTTGGCTGCATGTGGCACCTCACCTTCAATAGGATAGCCTAGATATAGTGACTGAGCAGGTCTCAAGACCACCTGAAGGCTATGCTTAGACTAGTTTACCATCATTTCTGTTGCAATCTGTTGGCCAACAAAAATTACAAGCCCAGACAAAACTCAGTAGTATCCACCAAGCTACAAGATTTATGTTTATATCAGACAATATTTTGAGGTTCAAATCAGAGTACAAGATTAAATACTATTCATCTCAACATTTATACAAAAGAGATAAACAGTAAATGGTGGCCATTTTACATGTATGATACCTTTATTATTCAGTTTTCGTGCCATTAAAGAAAAACACTCCTAAGCTTAGTGATTAGCCAAGCATTCCATGGATTGATAATTTTGGCTGGGCTCAGCAGGGTGGTGGTTCTTCTGGTCTCACCCCGCTCACTTATGCATCTCTAGTCAGCTGTGGGTGGGTTGGGGCTGGCTAATCTAGGGTAGCCCATCTCTGCTGCATGTGTCACCTCACTTTCAACAGGTTAGCCTGGGCAGAGTGACTAGACAGGTGTCAAGACCACCTGAAGGTTATGCTTAGACTAGTTCACCATCATTCCTGTTGCAATCTGTTGGCCAACACAAATCACAAGGCCTGACAAAACTCAAGAGGTGGGGAAACAGATTAAACCTTCTGATTGGAGAAGATTCAGTCCTGATGATGGTGTGCCAGTTCCAAGCCTTAGCTTCAAAAGGATTTACATACATCTGCTTATTGGCTCTTGACACTTTGCTGCCACCATAACTGAAAGTCTGGGCTAACCTGTGAGGAGACAAGTGATCACAGGGAAGACAGTCCAGTTGTCACAGCTGAGATCATAACAGACTAGTCTACAGTCTGCTAACCCTTAAACATGAAGGAGAATTTAGCAAAAACCAGCAGAGCTGCTGCCCCACCTGTGACTAACCCCAGAGACATGAGTGAACTGAGCCAAGACCAAAAGAGTAATAATAAATCTTACTATTTTAAGCCACTGAGTGTGGGGATGGTTTGTTATGTACCAATAATTAACTGATATAATGAGTTTTTGTCATCCTGGTATAATATAATCTCTATGTTGACCCAAAGCAATTTTTGAGGGTATTTTTTTTCATTTATTGTTGAAGATGTTCCTTGAGTGACCTCTCATTAGTGCATGTTTTCTTTTTTTCTTCTTCTTGCTGTTTTTTTGTGACAGGGTCTTACTCTGTTGCCCAGGCTAGAGTGCAGTGGTGCAATCTTGGCTCACTACAACCTCCGTCTCTGAGGTTCAAGCAATTCTCCTGCCTCAGCCTCCCAAGTAGCTGGGATTATAGGCACCCACCACCACACCCAGCCAATTTTTGTGTTTTAGTAGAAACAAGGTTTCACCATGTTGGCCAGGCTGGTCTTGAACTCCTGATTTCAAGTGATCTGCCTGCCTCAGCCTCTGTAAGTGTTGGGATTACAGGTGTGAGCCATTGCACCCAGCCAGTTTCCTTCCTTCCTTTATTCCTTTTCTTTCTTTCTCCTTTCTTCCTTCCTTCCTTCCTTCTTATCTTCCTTCCTTCCTTCCTTCTTTTCCTTCCTTCTCAGTGTTCCAATGTCCAACATTTTGCATTCATGACCAGGACCATAAATACATACAGCCAATGGCCAGGGTCAGTTATGTTACCTGTCTTCAGCAGAGTGAGTGGATAGAGCATAGCCTGCACAATCAAACAAATCCAGGTTTAATCCTGGTTCTGAAACTGACAGCCACTGTATCTTTGGGCAAAATTTTAAATCCTTCTGATTATTAGTTTCCTTATCTGTAAGATGAAGATAATGATACAAACCTGAGACCCCCACATAATGCTGTCCTGGTTGTGTATTGCATAATTCCAAATTCCACCAACTATTGTTCTTCAGTATATATAACCCACATGGCTGGTCATGGTAGCTTGGGGTTGTGGTAGTGGTAGTTAGGTTGTTTGGGTAAATATGAGATGGCATGTACACAATAGGTACTTAATAATGGTTAGCTCTTCTTACCTGTCTACAAACTTCCAAACAGAATGTTGAAGCCTGCAACAACTGACACTCTAGGCTGTAACCCAGGGGTTGGCAAATTATGGCCCATGTGTCAAATCTGGCCCAGAGTTTGTTCTCATAAATAAAGTTTTATTGGAACACAGCCATACCCATGTTGCTGGCTGCAGCTCCTCCCATGGCAGGGTTGAGTCACTATAAAGAGGCCATTTAGGTCCACAAAGCCCAAAATATTTATGAATATTTATGGGAAACGTTCACAGACCCAGCTCTAATGTCTTGTCCCTTAAACTTTTATTGTATGTAAACATCACTTAGAGAGCTTGTTTAAAATGCAGATTCTAGGTCCTTGCCCATCAGAGATTCTGAATCAGTACATCTGGATGAGGCCTGAGATTCTGATTTACAGCAAGCACCCAAGTAAAGCTGACATTGTGGGTTTAGAGACCACACTTTAATTAGCACTGTTTTTAACCATCTGAAGTAATTTAATTACATTAAATCCTTATTTTTTAAATGGCAAGGTATTAATAAATTAAAAACCCATATAAACACTTTGAACTCACTTTGTGAAAAAGCTCAAAAGTTGTGCTACAGGAATTGACTAAATAATGACTGCAGTTCATTTTAAGTACTAAGTGCCTCATAGATAACTCATATGTATTCACAGGAGGAAAAATTAATCTAGGCCAAGGACCAAGGACAGTAACCACCAGCCAACATGAGAAACCAAAACACAAAAACAAAATAAAGACTATATATTAGACTTTAATTATTGGCCTCTGTATGAAATGAAAAATCCATCTCAAGGTTTTCTCAAATTAGAAGGTTTTGCTTTTCCTAATTGTGCCATTTGTTTTATCCCCTCTAAAATACCTAATAGTGGTATACTCGGTGACAACCACATACTCTATGGCTCAGAATAATTTTTCCCATTAATATTTTTTCCCATTAATATTTTTCCCATTAATAACAGATTGCAAATGCTCTCTTGACAGTCTTCAAGATTTCAGACTGATTGCTAACCAAGCTGCTTACTTAAGACATACTAGGTCAGATCTGTTGTGATCCAATTAATAATATTTTTAAATCATCCTACAATGAGCTCTAGAAATTATTATAATTAAGCTTGTTGTTATGTGCTTGCCCTTCCTTGGTCCCTAACTTAATTTCCTTCAGTGATTTCTTTCTTCTACCTATCTTTCTACTTTGGTGCTTAAAATAAAAAAAGCAAATCGCTTCCTTCTAAATTTGCATTCATATACCCTCATTTTATCTTGATAATTTAGATTATCCTCCTTTTATTAGTAGAAAAATGACCTGAATATTATTTTGAGTCTATTTTAAATATGGAATAAGCCTCAGAGAGCAAGAAACTCTTAAAATTTTATGGGAGAGTTAACAGTTACATCTACGTCTGGTCCAAAGATATAAAGTCAAAAGAAAATGCTAGCTTCTGTAATATGGGACCTGAGAGGGGAGATGTGAATAAAAACCTCACATACTCCATGTGCAGATTCAAAGATTTATGAGTTGTTACAACTAAACACACACCCATATATTCTAATGGAATTACCTTTAGATCTTATAATGTGCTCCTGAAATAAATCCCTCATGCCAAACACGGTGTGATAATGATGAAAACGAGAAATATGGCTTACATCCAGGTTCCACCTTTCTTACTTTTTTCCTTCTTTTCTTTTTCCTTTCTCTAAGTTCCTAGCTTTACTTTCTTCCTTCTGCCCTTTCTTCTTTCCTTCCTTGAAAGTTGAACAGATGAAATTGGGTCATTCTTGTCACACTCAACTAAAGCACAGTAAAGAAGCCAGAGAGAGGCCGGGCATGGTGGCTCACACCTGTAATCCCAGCTACTCAGAAGGCTGAGGCAGGGGAACCCAGGAGATGCAGGTTGCAGTGAGCTGAGATTGGGCCACTGCACTCCAGCCTGGTGACAGAGCAAGACTCCATCTCAAAAAAAGAAGAAAAAGAAGCCAGGGAGGGAAAACACTTAGGGCACATAACATTGCTCTAAGACTGCAATTCTGTGCAAGCCTGGCTGCTAAAGCCACCTACTGTAACCCAAAATCAGTTTCATCTAATAGCTTCTGAAACAAGGGGCTGCAACACAAAGACTAGTTTTACCCACCACAGTCACTCACCAATCAGTTTCCCAGCTCCCCGCCAATTTTACCAGTGCTAATGAACTTTCTCAAAGAGCCATATGTAGTGTTCCTCCTTTTTATAATATAACACCTCCAAACTCCTCTTTGTTCTTCAGACACACCAAAGACCACCAACCAGGTCTGTGTACATGGCTTGAATTTCAATTATTTCTTTCCAAATAAAACATTAAATTTAGAAATTCATTTTTATTAAATACATATTTTATTTTGGCTTTGATCCTTCCTTCCTTTCTTCCTCCCTTCTTTTCTCCTTCCCTTCCTTCCTTTCTTCCTTCCCTCCTTACTTCCTTCCTTCTTTTGCTACAGCTACCTCATTGGATTTTTTGAGAAATAAATCAATTAAATTTAATGAAAATCTCATGGGAAATGCTTCATAAGTATTAATTATTATTATTGCCTTGGTGATTATAAAATAGAATGCTGGCCAGGTGTGGTGGCTCACGCCTATAATCTCAGCACTTTGGGAGGCCGAGGTGGGTGGATCACGACCAGGCGTTCCAGACCAGCATGACCAACATGGTGAAACCCTGTCTCTACTAAAAATACAAAAATTAGCTGGGCGTGGTGGTGCATGCCTGTAATCCCAACTACTCAGGAGGCTGAGGCAGGAGAATCTCTTGAACCTGGAAGGTGGAGGTTGCAGTGAGCCAAGATTGCACCACTGCACTACAGCCTGGGTGACAGAGTGAGGCTCTGTCTCAAATAATTAATTAATTAATTAAATAGAATGCTGCTCATTAATCCCTTTGTCCTTGGTATCTGCTATGGTCTCAATGTTGGTGCCTCCAACAAATTCATATGTTGAAATCCTAATCCCCCAGGTGATGATACGAGGAGGTGGGGCCTTTGGGGAAGTGTTTAGACCACAAAGGAAGAGTCCTCATGATGTGACCAGTGTCTTTATAAAAGAGGCCCAAGAGAGCTCGTTCACCCTTTCTGCCAAGTGAGGACACAATAAGAAGTTGGAACGTGAACTTGCTGACACCTTGATCTCGGATTTCCCAACCTCCAAGTCTGTAAGAAATAAATACCCACTGATTATAAGCCACTCAGTTTAAGGTCTTTTGCTATAGCAGCCAAGGAAATAAGCATTTATCTGACCATTATGTAGAACCCACTTCTTACTGACTATAATCTCTCTGTCCTGGACATTCATAGTTTTATTCTTTTCATAATGCAAATAGAGTTTGGTTTGATGTATGATCCAGCTTTTTGGAATTGTCTCCCAAATAAATATTTCCCTGAGGATCCTTGTCTCAGGATCTGCTTCTGGGAGATCTCAGACTAAGATATATATTTAATGTTGAGAATGGTAAATTGAAGGAAACATGGATAAACCTAAAATTCATAGCAAACTGCCTAGGAAATAGAAGAGAATCTAGTGGAATGAAACAAACATTATTTAACTCTGAGAAGCAGGGCTTGAAGGCAAGTAAGGGCTTGTTCAATAGGTCTCCTTGAGCAGGGAAAGGTGGGGTGGTGTCCATCTTGATCTTACTCATGGCTGTAAAATGTAAATTAGCCACCCAAGGGCGCAGTGAGTGAAAATATCATCAGGAAGTTTCTTAGACTATTCGAGGTACTATATTCCAGTTTAAAACAACAAAATAACAACAACAAAAAAGCAGGGGATATTAATAGGAAATTCACAAAAGCAAAATGAGATGAATTAATTTATAGAAGTTATGAAAAATACATAAACTTATTATAAATTTAAATGCCTTCAAAAACAAATGCCCAGTTCTATTACAAAATCAGACTGACCCTCATACTAAAAACAATTTAAAATGCTAGCTAAAATATGAATAATATATTTTTAGATGCATGCTGCGTGAATAAGTAAATGTGGACTTCTCAAAGGCTAAACACCAATTGAGAGTAGTATATCAGAAAGGCCAGCAGACAGTCAAAGCCAACTTCAGGCTAAGGACATTTGATAAGTCCAAGGGAACTTTAAATTTGGTGTCTTTCAAAGTCTAGTTGGGAGATGAAACTGGCTGGAATCAGGAAACAAAGCCAGGGTTTACACACATACAATGTAATCTACAAAGAGCTATGCCCAAAGCAAAGATAAATGGGTGGGGGAAAGCTACCTTTACTGCCCATCCTCCACATATTCCCCAATGCTTCACACCACATGAATCAATAAGAAAAGTTGATCATCTGAGACCTCGGCATTGGGTGAGTCACAACATGTTCCTTTCACAAGTCTGTCATCTAATTATCATTACCTGTATGTTGTGAAAAACCTCAAGCTAAGGACTTAGCCTAAGGCTACATTTTTGGGGTAAGATTAGCTTTACTAAATAAACCCTGGAGTCCAGGAGTTTGAGACCAGACTGAGCAACATAGTAAGAACCTATCTCTAAAAAACAAATAAACAAATAAAAAACCAGCCAGATGTAGTGATATACTCCTATAGTCCCAGCTACTTGGGGTGCTGAGACAGGAATATTGCTTAAGTCCCAAAATTTGAGGTTGCAGAGATCTATGATTAGGCCACTGCACTCCAGCCTGGGTCACAGAATGAGACACTGTCTCTACAAAAAATAATAATAATAATTTTTTAAAAACCCTGAAATATCAGTGGCTTAACACAATTCACATTTATCTGTTGCTTTCACCACATTCAATGCCACAGGTTGGAAACTGGCAGTGGGGAGTTCCCTCTGTCTTCATAACATGGCTCACAAGGCTTCCCTGAGCATCTACATTTGCCTGTCAGTCAGGGGAAAAAGGAGTGAATAGGGTTATCAGAGGTAATGTGGTAGAGTATTAAAAATGGCCCCCAGTGAATCATGTCTCCCTGTGCCCATGCCCCCTTGCAATATGACTTTGAAGAGGTGGAATCTACTTTCTCATTCCTTGAATCTGGGTTCAACTTATGACTAGTGTGGGCCAATAGAATGTGGTGTAAGCAACATCACAGAACTTCTCTTTCAAACCTTATGCGGATTGGAAGCATCCACATTTTCCCAGTTGGGCTCAACCACTATGTTCTAAGGATGTCCAAGTAATTTTGCTGGAGAAAAGGCCAGGTAGAGGCCAGAGGTAAGGGTCATCACATAGAGAGACAGGTCACAAAGGGGAATAACAGCATCCCAGCTCACAGTGAGTACCAAAGATCCCATATATGGAAGAGATCATCTTGGGCTTTCCAGCCCCAGTCATGTGAGGAGCCCAGACAGGACCAGCAAAGTCTGGCTCAGTCAACTGACTATTTTAATAAATGAACCTATTATTATTTTAGGGTACCAGGTCTTGGGGGTTGTGACACAGCAAAAGGGAACTGAAATCTGTGTTCATTTGATAGTAAGGATCTTATATTTCATGTTTGGAGGTGAGTCATCACTTCATTCCACTCATATTTCATTGATGAGAACTCAGGAGAGGCTGAGAAATACAATCTAGCTATGCATCCAGGATAAACAAGAAAATGTTTTGGTGGACACCTGTTTCTACTACAGAAGTGTTCATTGTTAGTTCCTACAGTCTTAAGAATAGGCAGAAACAGATAGTGTCTGAGGGAATTTATCTTACTCCAGACTTCAAAGAATTATCATAAAGCTCCAAATAAAGAAGAAGAGGGAGACATAACTCTAACTATTGTAGCTATTTCAAAAGAACATGGGAGGATGTCACCCCTCTTATATTCAAAATAACCCAGTTCCCATAAAGATGATATATCAACACTGACTCAACAGTGATAGGAAATCTGAGTGGCCTTACAACCATTAAAGATAAGAAATCAGCACTTTAAAGTTTCTCTGCAAAGAAAATATCAGATCCTAACAGATTTGTGGACAAGTTCTAACAAACATTAAGATAATTCGATATTATTCATACTCTTCTAGAGAACAGCAAAAGAAAGAATATTTCCTAACAGTTTATGAGGTAGCATAGTCATGACCCAAGAACCAAATAAGATTCAAGGAATAGAAATTTACAGAAAATTCGTACCCATGAACATAGGTATATAATCCTGAAAGGAAAATTCAACAAATTGAATTGAGCAATGTCCAAAAAGGATATATCACAACCAATTTATATTTGTCCCAAGAATGTGATGTTGGTTTAAAAGTTATATATATATATATATATATATATATATATATATAACTTTTTATATATTAAATATATAAATACATACATTTATTATATATAAAAATAAAATTTACTGTATTCTGTATTAACAAGTTAAGAGTCTGGCTTCCATTCTGACATGTAAAGAACCTGGAAGTCGGTACTCTGTCCTAACAATACATAACAAGTTAAACGAACTAAAATCAATTAGATCCATCAGAGAATTTAGGTCACAGGGTAAACTGCTGCCCTAAAACTTGGAGAGAGAGACAGTTGAATACAGAACATCAAAATTTAATAAAACAGAGATTCACAGGTTAAAAACCCTCTATGAGGACCAGTATTAGATCAAGAAAATCTGAACTGTAAGTGATGAATTGTTGGAGGCTCAGGGTGCACAAGCCTGAGAGTTAAAAATTCTAAGGGGGCCTAATTTTAGGGGACATCAACACTTTTGTGAGTTTTACCTCAAATAACTCTACTAGGTTCTCACAGTAAAGATTAAAGTTCCCTCTGCTTTCAACAAGGGGATGGGGAAAATAGCCATTTTGAAATAGATCAGACCACTCTATTCTTAACAAGGTCTGCCCTCAAAAGAAACTATTTTACCAAAGCCTAACCTATTGTGGTTTTACCAAAATCAAACTTACCTGAGAGATGGGAAAAATCTAATTCCAGTCCCCTCTAGCCATCCTGTCCCAGCTACGTAGGGAGAAAACTGAGACGCACTTTTGGGTTCACACTCCAGGGCACAGGCCCAAAGCAGACTGAGACCTAATCATGGGACTGTAGAACCTTCTACCCTTCTTTTCTCCCCAGAATTTACCACACATCACCATACACCTATTTACAGCAGTTTCTTTTACCCAAAACATCATATTTGGCTATCAAGAAAAAATAACAAGCACACTAAAAGGGGAAAACCATAGTTTGAAGAGCTAGAACAAACACTGTAACCAGAGTCAGCAGGTTCGAATTATTAGATCAGAAATTTAAACAACTGTGAAGAATATGCTAAGGGCTCTAATGAAAGTAGACAGCATGCAAAAACAGAGAAGCAATATAAGCAGAGAGTTGGAAATTTGAAGAAAGAATAAAATGGAAATGGTGAAGGTCAAGACACTATAACTGAAGTGAAGAATGTCTTTAACGGGCTCATTAGTAGATTGGATATGCCTGAGGAAAGAATTTCCAATATTAACGATATGTCAATATAAACATCCAAAACTGAAAAGCAAAAAAAAAAAAAAAAAGAGGACTAGAATATCCAAGAACTCTGGAGCAACCACAAAAAGCATAACAAACGTGTAATCAGAATAGCAGAAGGAGAATAAAGAGAGAAAGAAATAGAAGAAATATTTGAAGCAATAACGCCTAAGAATTTTCTTAAAATTAGTGTCAGACATGAAACCACAGATTCAGGATGCTCAGAGAACACCAAGAAGGATAAATGCCCATAACCACAGTTAGGCATATCATATTCGACTTGCAGATAATCAAAGATAAAGAAAAAAATCTTTAAAGAAGTCAGAGGAAAAAAGTCCTTATATAGAGAGGAGTAAAGAGAAAAATCACATCTGATTTATCAAAAACCATGCAAGTAAGGAAAAATACATGGAGCAAAACATTTAAGTGTTGAGAGAAAAAAAAGCCTACTAACCTAGAATTCTGTAACCTGTGAAATTAATTGTCAAAAGTTAAGGAGAAACAAAGACACTCTCAAACAAGTAAAGAGAATTTGTTGCCAGTGAGCCTCCCTTGCAAGAAACGTTTTAAAAAAAAAAGATCCTCAGAGAGAAAGAAAATGATATGGGTCACAAAGAAAGAGCATTACTTATACCAAAGAAAAGGTATAAGTAAGGGAAGAAAAAAGATTATAATAGAAAAAATAATTAAATCACCTCAATACATACAGAAAGAATGTTGCATGAAATTAAGCTTACATTCACTACTTTAAAAAACTCCTGAGCAAATTAGGATTAGAAAGAAATTGTGCTAAATTGATAACAAGTAGAAAGGAAGGAAAGAGGGAAGGGAGGAAGGAAGGAAGGAGGAAAGAAAGGAAGAGAGAAAGAAAGGAAAAAAGAAAGAAAGTATAACAAGCATCTAATTTTATATGCAGATTTTAAAGTGCTTCAGAACAGGAAAAAAAAAAAATAAGCCTGCTATTCCACCTCTATTCAATATTACCCAGTGAAGTAAAGTAAGAAAGAGAACTATAAATCATAAGAACTGGAAGGAAAGAAATACAGCTGTCATAATTCAGAGCTAATATGATAGTCTGCAGAAATTTCCCCAAAATCTATAGCCATTTTATTTGAATGAATAACAGAGTTTAGCTAGTCTGCTGGAACAAAATCAATATGGAAAATTTAATTATATTTCTATAATCCATAAATATTGTAGTAGATAGAAAACATCATGTCAAAATATATTTAAAGTAAAATGCAGTACTAGCTTGTGACTTTCTATGAAAACAGTTAGCTAGAATATGGAGTTAATTTGAATCTATAGATCTATTTAGGCAGAATTGACATCTTAACAGTATTGA
The DNA here is from genome assembly GCF_009761245.1 of Sapajus apella. Lineage (NCBI taxonomy): Eukaryota > Metazoa > Chordata > Mammalia > Primates > Cebidae > Sapajus > Sapajus apella. Next base: position 14,421,735 of record NW_022436973.1, on the reverse strand, counting down.
GTCTTCTGATCCTTAAAAACGGTATATCTGGTCTCTTATTTAAGTCTTCTATAGTTTTCCTCAGCAGTGTTTTGGAGGTTTCATTTAACAAGTTTTAGTATTTCATATTGTTGTGTATTATATATGATAGATTTTTCCATTACACTTTCTAGTTGTTCATCACCAAATTTACTTATTTCTAGTAGTTTTTATCCTCCTATGCTATTGTAGAAATGATATTATACATCACTAGAGATAGATCAGCATTTAACAATGTTATCCTTATGAAAAAAGAAGAAACTGGATCCTTTACTACACACACACATACACACACACACATACAACACACAAAAACACACAAAATCCTCAGTAGACTAACTATTTGAGTGAAAGGCAAAACAATTCTCAGAGACAGTCCAGAAACCTTTATCTACTACATTGGAATAAGGGAGGATTTCTTAATTAAGACATAGAAAGTGCAATCATTTGAAGAAAATAGTTAATAATTTTGGATATATTAAAATTAATTTTTATGCCCATCATAGAGAAGTGTATCGAATAGGGGTTAGGATATCATACTGTAGAGACTAATGGCTCGTCTTTGAATCCTGGTTCTGTCACTTACCACCAATGTGAACTTGGGCTAGTTACTTATGTTCTCTGCCTCCGTTACCCTAAAAGCAATGTGGGGCTGGTAATAGTGTAGCCGGGGGAGGGAGGAGGAGCATCTCAAAGATGCTCCCAATTCCCCAATCCGAGGTCCTTGGCCTCTCTTACGCTGAAGAAAGGGTAAAACATGGAAAAAATTTTAAAGGGGCTGCAGAGGCACTGTGAGCTTACCGTTTGAATAAATATTGTGGACCCAAAGACTTTTACAGAAAAAGCGATTTATTAGTCAGAGAGAGAGAGAGAGCTCCCATGCTGTTGAGGGACAGGAATCCAGAGGGGATATCCATATACAAAGAGCAGCGGAGTTTTAACCTCCTGGTTCATGTTCTCGTCCAATGAGAGGAGTTCTTTCAAACTTCCTCTGGAGTGATTGATCTCTGACTCTGATACCGGATTGGCTACTTGGTCCACAACAGAGCTCCCTCCTCTCAGAGCTTTCCAAGGGCTTTTTGGAGGAAGAAGCTCACCTGGATTCCTCTACCTAGCTGGCTTGTGGGAAACCTAGACAAAGAACTTTACGTTCCCCGATGGGGGCGTGGTGCTGGGAAACTCTTGCCTTTGAAACCACACCCCTCGTGGACCCGGGAAGAGAAGTTTTTTTCTTTACATAGTCCCTCAATAGTATCCACATTTTCAAGTTGAGATGAGAATTAAATGAGTTATTATTGGATAGAGTTATATATAATAATGTAAATGTGTGTACAATAAAATTTTCCAAGACAGAAATGAGAATGAAAAGTCAAGTTAAAAACTTCAAGGTATTTGCCACACATAAAACTGACCCAAAGTATTAGAATATTTATTGATATTCATACACCCCCTATTCATTTATTCATCAACTCATCCAACTATTCATCCATATTCTCTTGCTACAACTCAAAATGAAAAGGCAGTGAGCAAGAGACATAACAGGCATTTCCCACAGAAGGAAACAAGACGTTTCGAGAACAATTTGTCATTGTTTAGGGAAGCTGAAGGTGACCTAACAATGCCACTCTTAGGAACAAACCCTGGGAGAAACCATTATAGCTTCACCTCAAGAGATTTACACAAGAATGTTTATAATACTGAAAAGACGCACACACAAAAAACAAACAAACAAAAAATGATACAAATTTCTGGCAAAAGTAGATTGGATAAATAAGTTGCATAATTCAGTTTTTAGTAAAAATGAGCAATTGAATATATCAACCTGGATGACTCTCAAAAAATAATATTAAACCAAAAAAAGTAAGTCACAGAAAAATACAGTTTTATTCCATTGATATGAAGTTTAAAACATGCAATATGAAGCAACAGGTTGTTTAGGCATAAAAATACATGTGATAAACGATAAAGAAAGTAGAATGATAAAAACAAGGCATTCAAGCTAATTACCTCTGTGGGGACTGGTAGGGTGGGATTAGAAGAAGACATGGGGACTGGGGTACTACAATTCTAATAGAAATGTTCTGCCTATCAAATCGGGTGACTTGTGCTAAGGTGCTTACAGCATTATTTTTCCTTATCCCCTTATATGTTTTATACTATATTATGGTATACCTACTCAATGTTTGGCAAAAACAACCATGACCAAATGCTAATGCTATCACTAGTAGAAAAGCAGTATGATCTACAACTATCAAGTGACTACAGAAAAAAAAGGAACATATACATTTTGAATAACATAGCAAAGGACAGGAAAAAGAACATCCCCCCAAGGCCTGGCAGTCCGAAAGTCAAACTATAAAGTAGCACAAAAATATCAGCCATAACAATTATAAAAATTTTAGTAACAGTTGTTTATTATAAGACAGTGATTTTCAGATTGTTTAAGAATAAAATTTAGGAGAGAACTTTATGATAACATAAAAAAAAGAAAGAAATTATAGAGTTAAATTTAAAATTTTAATTAAATAAATAAGAAAACAGCAAAACAAAATTCAGCTATATGGAGAAGTGTATTTCAGGAAAATATAAATAACACATAAACAACAAACAAAGATTTGCAATATAAGCACTAGGCAAAATAAAATGTGAGACAGAAAGGTTTAATTTGAGCAAAAGGGTTCGTTTTTTCCAAAGTTATTTTTAAAAAACATTGAACATAGTATAGTCATGATTCTGCCAATTAACAATCTAAAAATCCATAGTTGTTTTTTATTATTCACAAGGTCAATAATTGTGTTTGTCTACTTGCTAAAATTTATTCGCAACCCCCAAAATCAATACTTGTACATTTTCAGTCATTCATTGACAAGTACAGATCAGTAAAAAAATGTGCAAGTTTTTGTTGTGATCAAACTAAGCAATGCTCTACCTTCTAATTTCAGCTCTTATACTCTAAACAAGTGTCTTTTTTGTGGTCTATTCAGCACCTTTTTTATGTTTCTGTGCTTTTTTCTTATTGATCTCACTGTTTAAAGTGGCCCCCAAGATTAGTGTCTAGTGCTTCTAAGCTCAAGAAAGCTTGAATGTGCCTCACAGAGAAAATATGTGTGTTTGTTAAGGCATGAGTTATAGTGCCATTGGCCATCCAATATAATGAATCAAAAATATATATGTGTTAAATAAGATGTCTTTAAGCAGAAGCATACATAAAACAAGATTACATATTGGTTAGTTGATGAAAACATGACCAGAAGCTTGCAGAAACCGAATACAATATTTTCCCTAGGAGCAATGTTTCAGTGTTTGCTAATTGTCTTTGCACCATATTAATAGAACATAACTATCATAAATATGGAGAATCAACTGTGTAAAGCACAAATCACAATTGTAGTAGAAGAATTTAACATGTCTCTAAGAATCAAAAAATTAATTAAGATTTAATTTATAGAGAATCTGAATAATATAGACAATAAACCTGTTTTGACTTTTGATGTTCCTCTCCACCCAAAGGAAGTTCTACAGCCACCTCACATAGATGAACTTTCCAACACTGCAGACAACTGGATCTTTACCTCTTTACCATCGATGTCTTTTCTCTAGTCCAACTTAGTCACCCACTCCACTGGTCACATCTTAGATATTGTCATCATCAGAAACTGTACTATTTCTGAAATCTTGATTTTAAACATCTTAATCTCTGTGTACCACCTTTGCTCTACCTCACTCACAAATTCATAAACCCTCACTGCCACCATTCTTTAACTCTTCAGAGACTGCCAAAATATGGACCCCATAATTTTTTAATTCTTTCTTGTCCAACTCTATGTTCATGACTTCTCAGTATAATCACTCCCTTGCCAGTATCCCCAGATCTTTTTTCCTTTCCCTCTAACAAATGATCTCTCTTCAAAGCTCCAATTGGCCAGCAGCTTATAATATTTTAGGACTCTACTAGAATGTCAGTTCTTCTGGACAGCCTTCCCAGACAACCCTACAGAAATTGAGTGCAGCTTGGTCTCTGCATTCATTCCCTGCTTCTTTCAAAGCACTTATAGAGGTTTGTAAATATTTTAGTACACATGTGCTTTTCCCTCCTGTCTTTTACACTATAATGCAAGTTCCATGAGTACAGAAATCCTGTCTTGTTCTCCCTTCATTCCCAGGACCTAATATAACACCTTGCATACATTAGAAATTCAAAGGAATGGTTATCTAATTTTGTACCCTATAAACAAGATATATTATTTTTAAATGTCTGTCAGTGGAATGACTAGCAAGTTTAATTGCATGCATAGACATCAATATAACCTTAATTAATTCTACCACGTGGGAATTATACTACCTACCTGCTTTCACCATAGTATAATAAAACTAAAAATACAATAAGGATAAAATAACCATAGCTAAATCAAACTAACTGGAAATCTAGAAACCTTGTTTTTAACAATTCCTGGAGAGAAGACTAAAGAGTACAATTAAAAACATAAGTTAAAGAACATTATACAACAAAATCAACTGCATGAATCTAAAATTGTCCTCAGAAAAACTGTATAGTATAGAATGCTTCCTATTACCAAGCAAGAAATATTAAAATAAATTAGGTATTCACAAAAAGAAGCTGACAGTAAAAAGCACTAAAATGAACACAAAGTCAATGAGAGTTAAACTAATCAAGATAAAAACAATATTGGAGATAAAAAGAAAAAAGAGAAAATTATTCTAACACACCAAGTCAGTAGATAATCTATTGTCAACTGCACAAAAGGAAATAAAACATAAACAGGTATTAGAAATAAAATTTGACATATAAACAAAGGGAGGAAAATAAATTTAATTGCAGGACAGCCTTTTTTTTTTTTTTTTTTTTAAGCTAACCTTTCTTCTTTGCTTTTTCTAGACTTTTTTCCAAAAGCCAAACTAAGCAGGAAAGTTTCATGACAGTTCACACAATGGTTTTCCCATATAGGCAAAGATGTCAACTTCAAAACGGCCTCAACAATGCCTGAAAAATCCTGTCAAGTTTCTCTGTCTGGTCCTCAATGACAAGGCGTCTACATTTTCCCATTGGGTCTTCCCAACTCCCTGCCAACTTCCTCCTAACAATAGTCTGACCTTCACCTTCTCAGAGAAAAGTACAGCGACATTATCTTTAAATGTGTAAGCCCTTTAAGATCATGTTCTCTGTTATTCACCAATGCATCTCAAGCACCTCAGACAGTGCATGGCTCAAAGTTACTACTGAAAATACATTCAAGGAGTGAGGGAATACCAGATCTATATGCATCTGCATTCATTCTCTCTCTACCCTCTTCCATTTCAGTGGGAGCAGGGTCTCTCCTCCCAACCATGGCCAAGACTTCAACTGGTGTCTGAACTCCTATCCTTTTCCAGCTCCTCAGGAATATTATATTGACAGTTAACCTTTTTTGCTTTATTATTCATACTCTAATTCTTCCCAAAAGCTTCTCATTTAAAACATAACTCTCCTCAGACCAACATCTTTCCTCCACCTTTTATCTCTGTAGACCCCCCCAGGTTAAGGACTCAGTCCCACAGGACTTCTCCTGATTTTATTCACCAACTGCAAGTCCCAGATTGTCATGCTATACTTCTAACCAACCCAAATTAAGGGTTCCCAGACGTCCCTCATCAGATTAGATAATTTGTTATAAAATGTCTCGCAAAACTCAGGGAAATATTTATTTACGTTTACCAGTTTGTTATGAAAGATATTATCAAGGATCTAGATAAACAGCCAGAAGAAGGAGTCCATAGAGCAAGATCTGAAAAGGTCAAAAAACAGCAGAAGCTTCTGTCCCTATGGAGTTGGAGTATGCCACCCTCCTGGCATATGGATTCTTGTACCAACCTGACAGCTCTCCAAAATCCATCCTTCAGGGTGATAGAGGCTTAATTAGGTATAAAAGATTAAGCCATTGGCCATTGGTGATTAAGCCAATCTCCAACCCCTCTCGCCCTCCCCAGAGGTCAGAGAGTAAGGTTAAAAATTCCAACTCTCTAATCATGTCTTCGTCTCTCTGGTGACCAGCACCATTCCTAAAGCCATCTAGGAAACTCAGCCATCAGTCATCTCATTAGCATACAAAAAGACATTCTTATTTCTTCTGGAGATTCCAAGAGTCTTAGAAACTATTCTATAAGAAACCAGGGACTAAAATAAAATAATATAACAGAAGATGTTCCTTACTAACCTCACCGTCTTCTAAAGGATTTTAGAAGCTCTGTGCCAGGAACCTAGAAGAGATTAAATATATATTTCTTATTACGTCATATCAAGTCAGTTCTAAAACAAATGATATACAATTAAAGTAGAAAAGCCTAACCCTTCTGACTGCATTTAAATTTGTCTACAAAATATTGCATATGCCTTAAGGTAAGTTGCACACTAGCAATATTAGGAAAAATTAAACTGATATTAGTGATATTGATAAATTAATATTAACAAATTTATCAGTCACAAAGCAGATCTTACTGACATCAATTTTGGGAAAGACTTTCACCAGGAGCATGAGAAGGTCAATGGAAATCTATGCAACTCTCACTCCCCATGTTTTAGCCATCACTAAGTTCTTCAGCTTGTTCTACTTCCATAGGCTTCTACCTTCTTAAATATCCAGCGTGCCTTTTATTCTTCTCTCAGCTCATAACTCACCCTAAAACACTCTTTAAGTTTCCACCACTTTAACAAATTTAGAAGCAAACAGGCCCATGCATCCTGGTTTCTTTTCTGTTAATTAAAGATAAAGTTTCTCCTCCTCTCATGTAAACTAAACCCTTTGCTTGTGTCTTGGATATTCAGAACTTCACTCTCTCCTCTGCAACCTGTCTTTACCCTCCTCACAACTAATAATTCCCTCCAACATTCAAACATATTGTAATTTCTCACAACTCAAAAATGTTTCCTGGGTTCCAATTTCTGTTTCAGGTAGCATGACAGTTTTGTTCCCCTTTGTACTAAAGCTTTGTGAAAAAAAAATTGTCTCCTCTTTCTCAATATTGCCTTTAATTTCTCTTCTTCCTCTCTTGGGCCATTGGAATTAGACATTCAGGCCAGGTGTGGTGGCTCATGCCTGTAATCCAAGTACTTTGGGAGGCCAGGGTTGGCAGATTACTTGAGGTTCAGAGTTCAAGACTAGCTTGGCTAACATGGTGAAAGCCTGACTCTACTAAAAATACAAAAATTAGCCAGGCATGGTGGTATATGCCTATTTACAGCTACTTGGAAGGCTGAGGCAGGAGAATCGCTTGAAGCCAGGAGGCAAAGGTTGCAGTGAGCCGAGATGGCACCATTGCACTTCAGCCTGGGTAACAGAGCAAGATTCCATCTCAAAAAAAAAAAAAAAAAAAAGAATTAAACATTCAGCCTCATCATACCAACAAAACTGCCATCTCTAATGTAGAGTTCAGGAAGCAGAGCAACATCCAACAGACGAGGCTGAAAAGGGCATGCCAATGTGGTAGGAGAAAACCAGAATAATGTGCTGCCCCAGAAATCAAGGAACAAAAGTAATTCAAAAGGAAGAAGACGACAGCCTGATTCAAATGCTGCTGAGGCTGGAATAAACAGGATGAGGACTGGAAAACAGTCATTGAACTAGGCAATCTGGAGGTCACTACAACCTTGATAAAAGTGAATTCCACAGAGACACTGAAATGAAAAGCTTAATAAACGGGCTCAAAAGAGAATGGGAAGTGAGGACTGTAACAGAGTCCTCAAGATCACCCCCAAGTTCAGTGCTTGGCTGGGAAGACGCACAGTACTCAGAGTATAGTTGATTTACAGCTACGATTTATTGCAGGAACGGTACACAAAACAAACAAAATTGGCAAAGGAAAGAGATATAAAATGTGAAGTCTAGGGGGAAACCAGGCATGAGCTTCCAAGTGTTCTCTCTCAGTAGGATCACATATTTAATTCCCCCAGCAATGAATTGTGAGAAATTTTACCAACTGGAGAAGTTCATTGGAGTCTCACAACCCAAAGGTTTATCGGACACTGGTTAGGTGGGCAGTCTTTGTGATGCGTAACAAAATTCCAGACTCTCAGAGTGAAAGCAGGTATCTGACATGAACCATATTGTTTGTGTAAACGGTTTGTATAAAATGAGCCACTCTTATGATTAATGGTGAGGACTCTCCTGAAATCCAGGTTCCATTATAAGCAGCCCATTTAAAGTCAGGCTTCTCATATGAACTCTTTTCTGCATGAAGAGAGAGTAAACAAGCAGAGACTACTTCTTTGATGAATCAGCTACAAAAGAGATAAGAGAAATCAGAGGGCAGTTGGAAAGAATATAGAATGTTAAAGGGTTTTAATTTTTATTTTATTTTTAATATGAGTGAGTTTAACGGATGTTGTATGATGACAGGAATAATGCATCCGGAGAGAGGGAGATATTTGAGTGGAAAAGGAGAGTGGGATTCAGCTCCGAATTGAAACATAAGCCTTATGAGAGAACAGGGTAAGTTCACCCAACATACGAGTAATTACGATTGTCAATAGACATAATAAATATGTGTCTAATTTAGTTATAAATTACATTAACAAGAGAATTTTGTATGGTGACAACTAATATGATTAAGTATGCAAAATCAATAGCTATCCTATTTTAAAAATGTAATGAGAAAGGAAAGATCACCATTCACAATATCAGTAGGAAAAATACACTTATTTGGCATATGGAGAACTTATATGAAACATGCTATAAAATATCACTAATGGGCATAAAATAGACAAGAATAAGTATAGAAATGTATCAATTAATGTTCTTGAAAGACTAAATATTGTAATAGAGTATTTTCTACTCAAATTAATTTAATCAAATGTACTCATTCAAATCAAAACCAATTTCACAGTGAGAGAGGTTAAAAGAATGATTTTAAAACTTTTTATTAACTGAATTATTTTCAAGTTATCTGAATCAAATTAAGTTTATTGATTCACATCAAAATTAATTGGATTTTATAGAAGTGAAAGTAAGTACTAAATTTTTTCCTCAATATTATTTATTTTGTATTAAACAAATAATATATATTAATTGTAGGAAAATATAAAATACAAATGTTTTTAAAAACACAAAATACAACTATCCACAAATGTAAGACCCAGGAACAACCACTTCCTTTTAGTGTTTTATTGCACGTTCTTCCAGGCTTTACTTAGGCTTGCAGTCCTTGACATGCATGGTTCTGATATGCAAAACTTTCTGTTACCATAGTTCAGTTATAAGTCAGTCCACCATCAAAATGGTTGAAATTTCAGTTACTGTGTTATGTTAACTGTAATTGCATAAACTACAAACTTTACTTCTTGCTCAACTGTCCACCAGTCCCTTTGTACATAACATATGTACCTCAGAATCAGTGACCAAAGATAGCACCTCTTTCAAGTCTGTCAGTAATTGGTCACTGTGCATTTGTTATTCAGCTCATACACAGACAGCAAAGCTTATAGCTGTGTTACCTCTGTGTCTCCCAGTGATAAAGCCATGTGACATTTTATAGGAATGGATAACTGAAAGAGAGAATTGACCAACAAAGTGAAAGAGCAGCAAAAAAAACACAAGAAGTCGTCACGTTGGAAGTGCAATTCAAATAGAATGTAAATGGAATTACAGAAGAAATAGCTAACTCTGGGAACATTGGCACTGCTGCCACTGGAGAGGAGCTTAGTGGAGGCAAGCATACAGAAATGAATGAGAAGTGTAGTTGTGATGGGAAGGATTAAGATGTCCCAGAGACGATGATGCCAGCAAAATTATTTGCCTTAAAGAAACTCTCAGAGATATTTCATGACATTGAATGTGCAAAGGAGTTCATGTTTGGAAGCCCATATAAACTTAAAGGGAATATGACAATTGATCAAGGCATAGAAAAGATGCTTGCTCCATATCATAAGATATATGACTTGAAGGTAGGCACTATTCAAACTACTCTTCATAATTTTTTTTTCGAAACTGAATCTCGCTTTGTCACACACACTGGAGTGCAGTGGTGTACAATCTTGACTCACTGCAACCTTCACCTCCTGGGTTCAAGCCATTCTTGTGCCTCAGCCTATGAGTAGCTGGGATTACAGGCATGCGCCACCATGCCTGGCTAATTTTTGTATTTTTAGTAGAGACAGGGTTTTGTCATGTTGGCCAGGCTTGTCTCAAACTCCTGACCTCAAGTGATCTTGCCGCCTTTGCCTCCCAAAGTGCTGGAATCAGAGTCATGAGCCACCACAACTGGCCTGTAATTTTTATTAACAAATAAAACACTTTAATTCCTAATGCTTGTAATGTGTTATATTAGAGGGTATTAAATAGACCTGGTCATGGCCTGTGTAATGACATTTTGGTCAACAATGAACCGCAATGATGGTGGTGTCATAAGATTATAGTGGAACTGAAAAATTCCTATCACCTTAGTGACATCATAGCTATCATACCATTAGCAACACATTACTTTTTCTATGTTTAGATACACAAATATGTACCATTGGGTTACAACTGCCTACAGTGTTCAGTACAGCAACGTGCTGTACAGGTTTGTAGCATAGAAGCAATAGTCTACATCATACAGCTTAGGTGTGTAGTAGGCTATACCATCTTGGCTTGTGTTAGTACACTTTATTATGTTCAAACAATGATGGAATTGCCTAAGGAGGCATTTCTCAGAATGTATTCTCATGTTAAGCCACATATGACTGTATTAGCTTTACTAGTATTTCATTTCCGTATATACTTAGATAGTAAAGAAACAATTTATATTGTCATTTTCATAGCTTCACACTACAATACCAAGCAAGGGCTGCCAGTATACAGAATATTCTTTCCGTCTTTCTCTTTCCCTTTCCCCTTCTCTTTCTCTCTTTCTTTCTCCTCTCCGCTTCATCTCTTGACAATTTCATACTAGTATATGCACTTTAACAAAAATGAGGCCATAAGAAAACCATTGTTTTAAATCCTACTGTTTTGTTTCACATATAATACATTATTTTCAAATGTATAAATGATAAGCATCATTTTACATTTAGTAAATGCATAATGTTTCACTGATTGTGCCAAAACTCATTCAACTATTCTCCCGTTAATAAACATTTAAATTTTTGCTTTGGTTTACTAGTATGGACAGAGCAGCAAAGAGCTTTCTAGAAGCTTAATTGCTGAATCAAATGGTATGTGTATGTATTTTGAAATTTGATACATACTGCTGAACATATTACTAAACTGAGTTTCCAAAAGTTGCCCCAATTTACACTTCCAGGAGTGAAGGAGAACCCAACAGTCAGAATCCACATCAACAGTACTTATTTTAGTTTTTTTAATCTTTGATAATCTGGTAAATAATTTTTTTGCATTTTTTTTATTGAATTGATGAACTAAATTGTGTGGTGTTATGATATCTATATTGGTTTTCATCCACCGTTTCTGGCTCCTAACTTCCAGAGTACTTTTTATAATGTTGAGGCACTTTAGGCCTCAGGAAACAGAATCTCTCTCTCCAGCCCTTTCCTGACCTTCTCCTGACCTTCTTTCACCTGCCCAAGGCAGGATTCTAATCTGAATATGAGTCAAAAGACCCTCATTTCACAGAAAGTCCCACCCATAGTCTGGAGAAGGGAATGCTGCATGGAGAGACCTAGAAGAATCTGAACAGACAGGTCTTTCTGGGTTTAGATCATACTCATTTTGTCCAATCACATTTTGACACAGTTGCTCATGCTTCCATCATGGACAACCAATGAAGTCTCCATAAAAGGCCCAAAGGACAGGATTTGAGGAGCTTCTGGATAGCTGAACACATGGAAGTTCCTGGAGGGTGTGTACCAATGCATCTCTTCATTTGTATCCTTTGTAATATCCTTAATATTAAACTGGTAAATGTAAGTTCAGTGGGCCATTCCAGCAAATTACTCGAATCCAAAGAGGAGATTGTGGGAACCCAAATTTGAAGCTGGTGGGTCAGAAGTTTTGGAGGCCCAGGGTTGAAACTGGGGGGAAAGAGGGGGTGGACTTATGGGTCTGAGCCCTCAACCTGTAGGATCTGATGCTATCTCTGGGTAGATAGTATCAGAAATGAATTGATGGACATTCATATGGTATCTACTGCTTGGTGTATGGGAAAAAACCCAAACCTTTGGTCACAGAGGTCTTCTGTGTTGATTATTGTGATATGAGAGCAGAGAACAAATTTAGTTTAGGAGAGTTTTTCCCCAACACAATTTGGAGCAAAATAAGAGACCATGGCAAATTTCTGTTTTTCATTGAGAAACACAGAATTTTAGGTCATCATATAGTTTAAAGTTATTCATATTCAAAGAGGCTTTTTTGCAATTCTCCAAAGACAGGTTTTACAGAATCCGATGTTATCTCAGTCTTTACAGACTAGAAAATAGGGGCTGCTAGAAACAGAGGACAAGTTTTAGATTCTATGAATTATTCCTTTTACTGACCTGTTTGCCATAGATGTCTAGGGGTTCATAATAATCCACTTGGATGTTGTTGTATGCTAAAAATAGTTCAATGGAATCCCTAGAAAACAAAGCAGGGATTCACGCATATTGAGTTTGACATCGACGTTATATCAAGAGTATAAACATAACACTAAGAGCGGGCAGAGGTAAGGAAAAAAACTCAAAATAAAAGTGAGCAATAAATCAAATTTATTTAAATGTCAAATGGTTAATTATAAATTTTATTACAACAAAAACTTCTAAGTTTACCAATAACTTTACATTTATTCTGTGATAAAATGATGCCCTTGCTGTTTATGAGGTTTGGCTAGCATAGTAGATTTTTAGTAGTTGAGAAAATTTTAGCACTGGGAGTGCTCAAATTTCCAAGTTTTCTGTAATCCTCAGAAGTTCTGATGAGACCTCTCATTCCTACAGGACAAATATAGACAGGAGCTGAGAAGTAACTGCTTTCTTTACTAAAGGGCAAATTTAATAATGTCTAACTTACCTTCTTTATTCAATTATACCACCTGCCTATGCTTTGCTTAAGAAAATAAATCAATCTCAAATTTCCTTATAAATTTATATTACTAGGAGAAAGAAAAGAAAACTCATTATGGTTCCTGATTAACATATCAATTATACTTGAAAGGGACAGCAAATCAGCTTAACATTCTCTTCAGACATTTTATTTCAGGAAATGTTTTTTTTCTTTAACAGTGTTCTGCTAAGTTCTTTCCAACTACCTGCCCAAAGAGATGACCTAATGCTGACACACCCTGTGTTAATGTACTGTTTAGGGGTTATACAGGTTTCCACAGAAGTTTCAATGGTGCTAATGAAAGCATTTATGCAACTTGATGTCACTGTATTCTGCTTTGCAGCTGAGAAATTTAGTCCTTTTATTTAACAGCCTCAGAAATACCAGTTCACTTTTCTCTAAGAAGAGGGTATATGTAATCTGCTTAAAGTCGCTCTCAATATTTTGCAGGTAAATGTCAATGTCCTCTCAGAAGGTTATGCTCTTCTACTCCAGTTGTAAATTATTTGCTTCAGAATTGACTTGGCTCTGAGAAAATTCTTAAAATGTATGTTTTAGATAACTAAGTAAACTTATAGCCCTTATTCTGTTCTATCCCAAAGTAACCTTCAAATTCTCAAAAGAAGGAAATAAAGACAGGGTACAAAAATATTTAACCAGCCATTAGGAGGATGATCCTCCTCTAACGCTTCCCCTTGACCTAGCTGAGGTGGGATCTTTCATGCCCAGGCATAACACACACTGTTGGTACTGTGCTCAATTTCCCAAGATCTCCTTTGTCCCCCAGATTCTGCACACTCCCTCCTCCTCCTCCATGTCTTCCTCCTCCTCCTTCTCCTCCTTCTTCTCTTCCTCTCCCTCCTCCTCTTCCTTCTCCTCTTTCTTCTCTTCCTCTCCCTCCTCCTCTTCTTCCTCCTCCTGCAACTGCTGTTCCTTTTCTTTCTTCTTCTCCTTCTCTTTTTCCTCCTTCTTCCTTTTCCTCTTTTTCTTCTCTTCCATCTCCTTCTCCCCCTTCTTCAAATTCTCTGTCTTCTTGAAATGAGGATCACATAAGTTTATTCCTGTACTTACTCATAAAAAAAATCACTGTGAATTACAAAAAAATACAAAATTGGTATGTTGTTTTAGCTACTTAGCTATCACAAGTTGCAGTTACTATCAGTGCTGTGATTTGCCAAAAGGATGACCAGTTCTTGTTAAAGCTCTGCAAATAACAAAGTACAATATTCCCTTAACCTCCACTACCATTCCATTTCCAGAAAAATCAGTTTATACTAAAGCCATGCAAAATGTATAATTTGTGTTGATATGTAAAATGAGGTTAGGTTCTAGGTTAAGATAAGTAGTTTTTTACCTCAATGAATGTCTGGTGGAATATTTGATTATCATGTTATTGGGGCCTTTTTCACTGTATGAGAATGAAAACGCCTACATCTTTGACTCTAGCCCATTAAATGACAGTGTTACTTCCCACTCTTTTGACAACCAGTAAAGCCTCTGAAATTTTTTGAAACATGCCCTAGGACTGAGCAGTATTTCTCTGTTGAGAATGATTGCCCCAGACTAGTTCATTAACAATAGCTGGCAAGCCTCCTTCATCACAATTTCAAGGGTTCTACTCTCTCAACAGACATTATTCTCTCTAGGTTATTTCCTACTACCCTGATAGTGGCAATTCTTTAATTCCAGTGGGGCCCACAATTCAACAAACACATTGCCTCTTCACTGTCCCTAAAATCCATTTGTTTCCTACGCTTTGCACCTGGGAACTCCTTCCAAAGGATGCCCCTGAGCTCTGCAACCACTTTTCCCATTCATAGCAAGCCAGAAGTGCCTGGGAGTGTGGCATGTCCACCATAGGAAGCCCATAGCCAAAGACTGATGGTCCCGGAGTGTAAAAGCCTAGTTCTTTTGCTCCAAAGTTTGACAAGGCCTGAGGTGTAATTTGTTCTCTAGAACTCCCCTACTGTATCAAGGCAAAGCAGGGAGTTCACCTGTAATCACACCATTGTGTGGCTTATTCTCCTTCCTTGTCCTGTTTCCTTTACTCCTTTGCTGGTCTCTTCTGGGGAAGATCCCTTTGTTAATGATTTGAACATGACTACTCCTCCCGGAGCCTGCTTCTGGAGAATCCAATCAACAATACTGAACAGAATAACACAAAAGCTCACTTCTAAAGGTAGGTGTCAGGACATCAAGGAATGGTCTTGCACTACTTTACAAAGCTAAGACAAGGAGCACCTGGAATCTTAACTCATCTCTCCTAGAATCTGTCTGCCCAGAGTTAGTTATGCTGCCCTAATCTTTCTTAGGTAAGGAATCCTTGGAAAATAAGCATATCCCTCAAAACAACTACCACCGAGGAAAGACACTGTGCTGGTCCAGCCATTTCTGTAAGAAGATTCTAGAAGAATTCTCATTTTGAGTCTTATTTATTTTACAAAGATTAGAGAGAATAAAAGATAGTTAGCTGGTTTCTCATTAAGAAAATAGAATTCATTACGGCAATGAACAGAGGCAAGAACAATCCAGGATTAGAATGTTGTTTCTCAACTCCCTAAAATAAATGCTTATCAATTAGGTCCAATCACTCCTTTCTTGATGATCTCATAGCACATTGTGTGTTCCTTAACAAAGTCTCTTGTTTCAATTCTGTGACCTACAGCTACTTTTTTACTAATTGTCAGGTGTCTTTATCTTCATTATCTTTATAGATGCTCTACAACAACAAATTTCTTGGTCCGCCCAAAGTAATCTCTCGATAAATGTCAGTCTGTTGACTGACTCACAGAGTGATTGGCTGAATATCCTTTTCATGCTCCTGTTGTGGGAGGGTATAACTCTCTTATTCATCAAGTCAATTACATTCTCCCATTAGCACTAGTGAGTGTCAGTAATATCCACCCATCTTGCTTCATCCCTCCTGTCATAGCTCAGGATCAGGGTCAAGGTATATCTCACCTGAACTCCTGAAATCTCAGCCCTGTTGTCCTCCCTGTCACTGATCATTTTCAGCTCCAGTCTAGCTTCCTTGTTGTGGTCATCCTGACTCTAAAATCTGGACATGCCAATCATGTAAACCCATTAGTGCTCCCTACACACCTCTCTAACTTCCTTTCCCATCACATCTATGATCTTCTTACAAATTCCAGCATTACTGAACAATGTCCAAACATGCACCTCCCTCAGACCTTTTATTTCCATAGGCCATTGCCTCCAATTGGAATGTGCATCCCCTTCCTGTGAGCCTGGGAATGCCCCCTCTCCCCAGTTCCTTCCAGCTCCAAAGTGCCTTCTCTGAAACCTTCTTATTGCTCTAGGAAGAACCGCAAAAACTCACTTTCATTGGCACATATCTCCAACGTAGCTCTCTAGACACTGCAATGAAATTTCTGTTTGGAAGTGTTTTTCACCCATAGACTGTGAATTCCTCCATGGAGGAGGTTGTCTGTGTTCTGATTTGCATTCCTGGAACTTGGTTATAATAGTTTGAGGGAGCTTAGCACAGAGAAGTTAATTAATTCTGGTGGAATGCCAGGAAGAATGAGGGTTGACTATTTCTTGAGAACTTTATTCATTCATTCATTCTTCATTCGTTCATTTTGATTATTCTTTTATTGGGTGATTCCTAAAAATGGATAGAATATTACAATGGAAGCTCCTGAGAGGCCTAATACCATAAAACATGAGGCCACTTGTCAGAGCCAGAAACACTGAAAGCCAAGGTCACTCATCTTAGGATTTTGCTTAGAGCCAACCATGTAAATATAATAAAAAGAAAATAATATAAATAATAAGAATAATAATGAGATCTCACATGCATTTATTACTTAACAATTTTGAAGCACTTATGTGTTTTCAATCTATCACATCTTTGGGAGAGGCTTCTGAGTTATAATCATCCCCATATTATTGATAGCAGAACAGATTACATAATTTGTCTAAGTTTACTTGTGTGACGGAGTATGGAAATAGCCCAGTTTTTCACTGATTTTTGGGCCCTTGCTTCTAGCTAGATCACTTTGCAATACTCCTACTCGGACTCTGGCTCCAGCCACATGACTTTCTTTGGTCCATGGAATGTCAGTGAGTGTCATATTAGCAGGGTCTTGAAGAAACCCCATACAGTTGGGCTTGCTCACTCTTGCCCTCACCATAACCATGGAAAAGGACCTGACCAGGGTAGCCTGCAGTTCCCAGGGAAGAAGGAAAATTACCTACAACAGAGACCAACCACGTCAGTCATCCCAGTCAAAGCTAAGAGTCCAGATATATGAGTGACCCTGCCAAGACTAGAAGAGCTGCCCAGATGTGTCTGGACTAAATCACCAGCCCTCAGAATCATGAGTTAACTATATCTTATTGTTTTAATTCACTCAATTTTGAGGTGGTTCTTTATAAAATATTAGTGTGACAATCCATTCATTTAACAAAACCAAAGGTGGAACTAGAGAAGATAATGAGTAAAATCTTATTTGTTTAGTAGTACATCTTTATAGATATTGGCTATTCTGCTGGCCATTAGTGGCCTAGGCATTGAAGGTGCAACATATCCAATTTAAAGAGTTTCAATTTCCCTCCATTACCTGGAGGATTATCCATCTTGGATAGCTCTGTGACTTATCAGTGGGAAAGTACAGAGATACTTATTTACATCATGGACTCTTCATGGTTGTCTAACCTCCAAATTATCTTTCTTATTGTAAAAGTAATTTCTTAATAGCCAATTATCCCTAGCTATCCTACATATAGAGAAATATGTATCTAGTCTAGTTGTGAGTGGTGAACTATTGAGATGATGGCATTCACTAAGGAGACAGAAGTTTTATATGTAAGTTTCAGGGGAAGAAATGTAAGATATTAAGAGATGGCTAGAGTGTCTGTAGAAGAGGTTTATCCCAAGTTCCCTCTTACAATCAGGTATGAAGAGCCCAGAGAGAGAAGAAGAAGATCACAAGGCATAAGCTGAAATGTGGGAATTAGATGGGGTTTGGCCAGGTGGATCATGGCAGGATTTGGGAAGGAGGCAGAGATAATGCTTTGGAGCCCAAGTAACAACCTTTTTCAGTGGAACATAGAATATGGCTCTCATGAAATGAGAACAGAATGGAACATAGCATATGCTTGTTAGTAGCGCTGGACTTTAACAGCAGTTGAACTACTGGGTAAAATCCCTCACTAGGGGCACAATACTCACTTACGTATAGGGCTTGGCATCCATGACTCTGATACAAGCACTTGTCACATGCCTTATGGGTAATAAACACTAATGAAGTGACCAGAAGATTTCCACAGATTCAATGGATAATCCAGAATAATTAGGTGGCTTTAAAGTAGATGTTAACACCCTGCATTTATGTAGGTGGGGGCAAGGGACAGCAAGTTTTGGTGTTAAATATTTAACCTACAGGCTGGTGATGTCAAAAGATTTGGGTTTCAATTATTAAAATTAAAACAAAGTATCACCATGATATGCTACCCTATCTAAGAGAATAGCTATGATTTAAAAAAAGGACAGATAATACGAAGTGTTGACAAGGATAAAATGCAACAGAAACTCTCACACAATGTTGGTGGGAGTGTAAATTTGTACAACCACTGCTGGGCGGTGTCCACTAATGCATAATCTATGCATATTCTCTGACTCAGCACTTCTGCTCCTAGATATAAACTCAATAGAAGTATGTGCCTATGTTCACCAAAAGATACATAGAAAAATGTTCATGGCACTGCTATTTGTAATAGGCAAAAACTGAAGGCAACCCAAATACCCATCAAATGATCAAATGAATAAATTCTGAAGTGGTCACACATGGAACAGTATAGAACAATGAAAACAACTTATAGTCATATTCAGTAATCTGAATGAAGCCCACAAAATAAATATTAACCAAGAAGAGGACAAAGAGTACACACCATATAATTCCATTTATATAAAATTCAAAAAGGGGCAAAATGAAACAGTGCTATCAGAAGTGAAGAGAATTGGTTATCTTGAGGGAAATGTGCAGTGGTATCTATAAGTGGAATGAGGGGTTTGGGGAGAATGGCCATGCTCTGGTTCTTGATCTGGGTGCTTTTAGGTTATGAAAATTCATAGAGTTGTATACTTTTGATTTGTACACTATTCTATATGTATATTATATTGGAATTAAACATCAAGTCAAAGCAATAGGATGTGATAAAAATGTGGTTGTCTTACAAAGAGTTGACACTCTGTGTCTTCATTGCTGAACCAGTAAATTGTGATTTCCGAGTTTTAGCTTTCTCATTTTAAAAATGGGGATAATGGGCCAGGTGCAGTGGCTCACGCCTGTAATCTCAGCACTTTGGGAGGCCAAGGAGGGTGGATCACAAGGTCAAGAGATCGAGACTATCGTGGCCTACACGGTGAAACCCCATCTCTACTAAAAATACAAAAAAATTAGCTGGGCATGGTGGGGCGCGCCTGTAGTCCCAGCTACTCAGGAAGCTGAGGCAGAAGAATTGCTTGAACCCGGGAGGCGGAGGTTGCAGTGAGCTGAGGTCGCGCCACTGTACTCCAGCCTTGTGCCTGGTGACTGAATGAGACTCTGTCTCAAAAAAAAAAAAAAAAAAAAAAAAAGCGGGGGTGGGGGGATAATGCTATCTGTTCTGTTTATTCATATGGCTGATTTAACAATCAAGTGAGTTAATGAGCATTTAAAAAAAAAAGAAACTGTGTAAACGGTGTAAATGTATACACATGGAAGTTATCCTTATTGGAACAAAAGCAAAAGAGGGTTTTCATTTTAATTTTTAAATAATTTTGCACTGTTAAGGAATACCTCCCTTTGGCAAATGATAGTAATTGTAAGTGTTTTGGATCAAGTTTTAAAAAGCAGGTTTGTCAATTATATAATAGTCTTTAATGTACCCAGATTGTTGCTTTTGTTTCAGAAAACAGAAAATTACATGATAGCTTGTAAATGGCACATTCAATTTCACACACTGAGAATGCTGAAAAGTGAAAGGTCCATATATAATGCAGGAACTCAGATTTAATGGCATCAAATGATACATAATTTGATTCATTCAACCACATTTCCAGAAATTAATCACTAAGTGTCAGCATCTTTCTGTCCTTCATGACTCAATACATCAAAAGCAAACTGCCCTTTTTTTGCCATTGCACTACTAATCAGTAATAGTTAGTTCTTTCCATTTAGCATTTCAGTCCAATGTTCAGCATCTGGAAACATTTTTAAAGGTTAGACTGCTACTCCCTTATTCAATTTAGTAAAGTTTCAAAAACCATAATGAGTTTTCTTTATGTGCCTCCCAACATGCTTAGAATCACCTTTAGAAATAAATGGAACCTTTGTTTCTTAAAGTAAAAATTGAAAGTAAAGATTAAGAGAGATAATTGAAATGCATGACTGGCAGTTTCTTCCTCTTCCACTGATGATTCTTTAGATCAGGGTTTCCTAACAGCATCACAATGGAACTTTGAGGATGGCTATAGTTATGTACATTGCCTTGTGCCTTGTAGAATGTTTAGCAGCATCCCTGGCCTCTAGGCACCTGATGCCAGTAGCACCTCTGCCCCAGCTGTGACAAGGAAAACCAGATGTTTCCAGATATTGTCAAATGTCCCCTGGTGGGGAGAGGAGTTGGAGAAGAGTCTGTAAAATCTCCCCCAACTGAGCAAACCCCTGTTCTAGATGAATCTCTGCTTGCAAACTTTGTCTTCAGATCTGCTTCTGCATACCTACACCTTCATGCAATTTCTTCCAGACTTTCTGGAAATCATTTGCATCTAAGGTGCCTTGATCAGAGAGTACATGTAGGCTGATGGTTTGGCAAACACTGTATTTTTGCCTTGTTCACTGGGCGCAGTGGGTCACTGTCCACTATGTCCACCTTCAGAGCATAACTCTATTGACGGCATTAAAATTTGAGAGAATTAGAAAGGGCATTAAAGACAACATAGGGAAGAAGGCAATCCTTGAGGAGAATAAGGATAATATTCAGGTCTTTCTGAATATTATGCTATGCTGTGTGTGTCTGGGTACCTGGTGCATACTGGTGTAAGAGTCCCTTACGCATTCAAGTGCAAGAGGGATGATTTCCAATTACCAGCAAGTAAGATTCTTGCCTGTTTTTCCTTCTGGCCACAGAACCACATTCAGCTCATGAGCTGGGGCTGAATATCGGTACTAGGAAACTAGTTTCTCTGAGAACACCTGCAGTCTTTGATGGATGGAAACTGGCAGATAATGATTTCAGCTCTCTTGTGCCTTGATGAATGGGAGTTAGTAAATAATGACTTCAGCTCCCTCCACCCCTCATCAGGATATCCCTGACAGTTCCCCCAGGCAGGATTGAGCTCTGCTGACCACAGGGTAACACGGTTGACTCCTCTGGTTTGTTTCATTTCACTACTTCACTACAGAGTTTCCTCCGATCATTGCAGAATAAATTACTTTTCACTTGAATCCTGTTTAAGGGTTGGTTTTGAGGAAAACTAAAACAAGAGGATGTGGTAGGATATAGATTTGTGCTGTTATATTGGGCGCCTGTATGCCCCAAGCCCGTGAAGCTAACCTTGAGAGAATCCAAATCCATGGGGCTTCTCCTGGTCCAAGTTATTATTCGATCAGAAAGAATACTTTCTTCAGCTATGCACAAGAGAATTTAATCTTTTCTTCCTTGCTAGGATTTGCACAACAATGCATATTTTCAAAAGGCAAACAACATAACATAACAAGGTGGTGTTTTCTTAGTCTATTTTGTCATTTACTCAGATAGACACAAAATGTTGCATGGTAATTCAAAGCCCTATGAACTGTAATTTAATTTTATAAAGTTATAATCCAGGAACAAACAATTTACAATGTCTGTATAAAGGGGAAAGATAATTCTATAGGATCCTGCAACACCACAGACACAAAATAAGTAATCCTAGAGAAGAAAATGTACTTGTTTTACTTTTCAAACACAGTTTAGTCAGATTTCCAGTTGATAAAATACAATGCCTTTTATTCTAATGTCCAAGTTTGAGAATCTCTCCACGTACAACTCTTTAGCATGTTTTCATCAAAATTCAACCAGAAGTGATTTTACATGATGAACTGAGCTGATTGTAAAGGAATGCAGTGAAAAATGCACATGTGAACTACAAATGTTGAATGGACAGTGAGTGGTAGGAAGGGAACATTTATCAATATTGTATGCCTATGAGGACTTACTTACTTAATCTTTTTGAAATTGGGTTGCCTTTAAATATTTTTGGAACTCAAGACAAAGCATAAAGTCTCTCTAACACATTGCATCTGTTTACTGACTGCTTACTTGAGCAAAGATTGCATTCATTTTGCTATTTATTCATATAATCAAGTTTAAACAGGGGTTTTCAAAGTATAAAAATGACTGAACCACACACACACACACACACACACACACACACACACACACACACAAATAGTTCCAAACAACAGTATACTAATAAAACTTAAAGGGAAGCCATTTAGTTTGAAAAAAAAAAAGCAAAGAAAAAAGAAAAAAAAAGGAGATATTCAACACTGCAATAACTAAGATAGATAATATTTCGGAATAAGAGCAACTGGAATGGACAGAATAAAACATGGTAAGGCTAACTGAATAAAGCACTATGTGTAGTAGATTGAATATGCTAATATCGGTATCCATTCCCTTTGGTAGTGTTCTCCCACATTGACTCTGGGCTCGTCTTTGGGAATTGCTTTGGCCAATGAGACAGTGGAAACTTGATGCAATATGACTCGAAAGTGTGCTTCCTGCTTCATTTGGTCTCTCATGTCCCAGCAGGCTAGCCTGGCTTTGTTCTCAGAGCAGTGGCAGCCTTCCAAGAGAGACCACATGGAGCAGAACTGAGTTGTTTCATTTGAGGCTGTCCTAGATCAACCAGCCCCCAGGCACCCACCCACTAAATAATAATGCTTGAGAGAGATTAATGGAGACTGGCCCCAAAACAAAACTTTCCAGCAGACCTATGACTTAATGGAAGTAATAAAGATGAATTTAAAGCCACTAAGTCTTGAAGTACTCAGTAATGTTAAGTAAACCTACTAGGTACAGATAATGAATAATCACTGGAGTAGAAAACAAGATGGGAAATATTTATTAAGCAAAT
Organism: Sapajus apella; assembly: GCF_009761245.1. NCBI lineage: Eukaryota > Metazoa > Chordata > Mammalia > Primates > Cebidae > Sapajus > Sapajus apella. The sequence continues at coordinate 14,398,581 of NW_022436973.1, read as the reverse complement.
GGGTTAGCTTTCATACTTGTCATACAGTGTATTGGACACAAGAGTTAACACATCAAATAAATATAGGCATAATGAAAAGGTTTCCTGGTCCACTGTCAGAGGCCCTTCCTATATTAGGAGATTTGCTAAACAATTATAAAGGTAAAAAATCTTTGGGATCCACTGGAGCCTCCAGAATTGATATATAAATTATTGTAAAATAAAGATATTTGAGATTCAATAGATACAGAAAGAAGCATTTCCAGGGTTTCCTTTATCTCAATAAAAACAAAAACTTCTGGGAATGAAGCTGCCATAAATCCCCTCTCTGAAGGAGTTTTACAGCTATGAAGAAAAAAATGGAGAAGGCCATTTGGACCTGCATAAACACACAGTATTACAAACTTTTATCTCCTATTGGTTTTCCTAGAAACCCATTTGTTTTTCCCATAGAAGCCTTTTCTCCACACACCATAAAACTATGCATATAAACTCTCATCATTAGCTATTTATAGAGCCACAACTTTAGTACATTCCCACATGCATATGGATAAACTTTGTTTATTTTCCTGTGAATATGTCAGTTTCAGTTTAGTTTACATGTCCCCAAACACTGAACCTAAGAGGTAGAGGCAAAGTTTTTCCTCCCCAATAGAACATATACAGAAGTGCTAGTACTCAATAGTTCAAGTGCTGAGATTAAATTCTTACCTGAAGGCTGGGCATGATGTCTCAGGCCTCTAAACCTAGCAGTTTGGGAGGCTAGTGGATCTGTGAACTCAGGAGCTCGAGACCAGCTTGGGCAACCCCAGCGGGAGCCATGATGAAACCCTTTCTCTACAAAAAAAAAATTAAAAAGTCAGCTGGGGGTGGTGGCCTGAGCTTGTGGTCCCAGCTACTTGGGGTCCCAGCTACTTGGGAGGCTGAGGGTCAGGTGGAGGTCTCTGGGTTGAGAATGAGCCACTGCACTGTAGCCTGGGAGACAGAGTGAGATCTTGTTTCAAAAAAAAAATCCGTACTTGGAATCATCCATTTACATCTGGACTCATGGTCATATTAATTAAAGCATTGATATTTTACTAGCAATTATTAATTTTATTAAAATATACCAGTGATGTACATGTACCATGCATACTATTTATGCTACAGCACCAGTATATTTCAGTATGATTTTTAGACACTGTTGGTTTTAAATAAAGAAAATATGAGAACAGTTGCCACAGATTTCGTAATATCAAAGTTCTGATCATGCTTTTTTAAATATGTAAATAAGCGAGACCAGCAATTCTTAAACTTTGCTACACATTAGAATCACCAAAAGACCTTTAAAAAGACCCTCAATGCCTGGGTAGCACCCCAGACCAAAAATGCTGGAATTATGAAACTGTGATATGGGTATCAAAAATGTTTCAAGTTTCAAGTAATTCCAAAGTGCAGCCAAGTTTGAGAACCAACAACCTAGTCCTCGATCTGTGCTTTCCAGTAAAATAGCCATGAGTCATATGCGGCTAGTATGTATTTGAAACATGGCTAGCCTGAATCGAGATGACCTGTAAGTGGAAAATGCAGACCAGATTTTGAAGAAGTAGTATAGTAAAAAGTAAAATATCTTGTTAATAATATTTTTACATTTATTACATGTTGAAGTAATAATATATTGATATTTGAGTTAAATACATCATTAAATTATTTATGTTTTTTTTACTTTTTGTTTTATTGTATGCAAATATTGGGTATAGTTCTATCACATATAGATAATTTTGTATATTATATATTTTTTATTATACTTTAAGTTCTGGAATACATGTGCAGAACATGCAGGTTTGTTACATAGGTATACACATGCCATGGTGGTTTGCTGCACCCATCAACCCGTCAACTACATTAGGTAATTCTCCTAATGCTATCCCTCCCCTAGTCCCCCACACCCTGACAGGTCCTGGTGTGTGATGTTCCTCTCCCCGTGTCCATGTGTTCTCATTGTTCAACTCCCATTTATGAGTGAGAACATGCAATGTTTAGTTTTCTCTTCCTGTGTTAGTTTGCTGATAATAGTGGTTTCTACCTCCTCCATGTTCCTGAAAAGGACGTGAACCCATCCTTTTTATGGCTGCATAGTATTCCATGTGTATATGTGCCGCATTTTCTTTATCCAGTCTATCACTGATAGACATTTGGGTTGGTTCCAAGTCTTTGCTATTGTGAATAGTGCTGCAATAAACATACTTGCACATGTGTCTTTATAGTAGAATGATTTATAATCCTTTGGGTATACATCCAGTTATGGGACTGCTGGGTCAAATGGTATTTCTGGTTGTAGATCCTTGAGGAATTGTCACACTGTCTCCCACAATGGTTGAACTAAATTACAGTCTCATCGACAGTATCAAAGTGTTCCTATTTCTCCACATCCTCTCAAGCATCTGTTGTTTCCTGACTTTTTAATAATCACCATTCTAACTGGCATGAGATGGTATTTCATTGTGGTTTTGATTTGCATTTCTCTAATGACCAGTGATGATGAGTTTCTTTTCACATGTTTGTTGCCTGCATAAAAGTCTCCTTTTGAGAAGTGTCTGTTCATATCCTTTGCCCACTTTTTGATGGAGTTGTTTTTCTTTTCTTGTAAATTTGTTGAATTTCTTTGTAGATTCTAGGTATTAGTCCTTTGTCAGATGGATAGATTGCAAAAAATTTGTCCAATTCTGTAGGTTGCCTGTTCACTCTGATGATAGTTTCTTTTGCTGTGCAGAAGCTCTTTAGTTTAATTAGATCCCATTTGTCAATTTTGCCTTTCATTGCCATTGCTTTTAATGTTTTAGTCATGAAGTCTTTGCCTATGCCTATGTCCTGAATGGCATTGCCTAGGTTTTCTTCTAGGGTTTTTATGGTTTTATGTCTTTGATTTAAGTCTTTAATCCATTTTGAGTTAATTTTTGTATTAAGTGTAAAAAAGGGGTTCAATTTCAGTTTTCTGCATATGGCTAGCCAGTTTTTCCAACATCATTTATTAAATAGGAAATCCTTTCCCTGTTGCTTTTGTCAGGTTTGTCAAAGTTCAGATAGTTGTAGATGTGTGGTGTTATTTCTGAGGCCTCTGTTTTGTTCTATTGGTCTATATATCTGTTTTGATACCAATACCATGCTGTTTTGGTTACTGTAGCCTTGCAGTATAGTTTGAAGTCCAGTAGCGTGATGCCTCCAGCTTTGTTCTTTTTGCTTAGGATTCTCTTGGCTATACAGGCCTTTTGTTGGTTCCATATGAAATTTAAACTAGTTTTTTCTAATTCTGTGAAGAAAGTCAATAGTAGTTTGATGGGGATAGCACTGAATCTATAAATTACTTTGGGCAGGAAGGCCACTTTGACGATACTGATTATCCCTATGCATGAGCATGGAATATTTTTCCACTTGTTTGTGTCCTCTCTTATTTTCTTGAGCAGTGGTTTGTAGTTCTCCTTGAAGAGGTCCTTCACATCCCTTGTAAGTTGTATTTCTAGCTATATTTTTTCTCTTTTCAGCAATTGTGAATTGGAGTTCACTCATGATTTGGCTCTCTGTTTGTCTATTATTGAACTATACAGGAATGTTTGTGATTTTTGCACATCGATTTTATATCCTGAAACTTTACTTTTTAAGATGCTACTACTAAAGAATGTAAAATTACTTACGTATCTCACATTTACGGTCCATATTTTTTTTCCATTAACAGCACTAATCCAAACTGCCTCATTAATCTAGAATATGATGTATGGAAATACTTATTTTAATATTCATGTAATTTTACAAAAACTGATTTAATGAAGTATTTGCATACATTCTAGAAAACTAGATATAGTATTCTATAGGAGGTTCATTTTTGAAGAAAAACTATAAGCCAACACTGGGTTTCTTGTCCTGCTTTTGCTGTTGCTTATGCAAAATAATTTATATCCATTTAATTGTCATGATTATACTCAACATAGTACTTTCAATGTTGCACTTACGTAAAGTTAACACAGAATTCAAGTTACAAATGTCATGAAAACTTGCAAAAGCCACCTTATTGAACAGTTGTGTGTCAACCAGTCATATTTTGTCAAATAAAATCTTAAAGGTAACAGGAGATAGAACCTGTAAAAAATAGTCAATATTGTGCCTGCTAGGCATTTTATTAAATTTGGATTTTTTCATGATCAAGTACTCTTCTATAGATGCTCCTCAATTTACAGTGGAGTTACAGACCAATAAACCCATCGTAAGTTGAAAACAAAGTAAGTGGAAAATGCGTTTAATATACCTAATCTACCAAACATAGTAGCTTAGCTTAGCCTATCTCAAACGTGTTCAGAACACTTACATTAACCTAGGGTTGGGCAAAGCCATCTAACACAAATGTTATAATAAAGTGTTTAATATTTTATAATAAAGTGTTTAATATTTCATGTAATTTGTCAAATGTAGTATACTGTAGAGCATCAGTTGTTATCCTTGTGATCAAGTAGCTAACTAGGAGCCGTGGCTAACTTCCTAGCATAGTGAGAGAATATCGGGCCAAATATTGCTAGCCTGGGAACAGACCAAAATTAAAAATTCAAATTATAATTTCTACTGAACTCACATCATCATAAAGTAAAAAATTGTAAATCTAATCACTAAAAGTTAGGGACTATTTGTAGTAAGAAACCCCTACATTACCAGTCTCTTTATTGAGTGGGCAGCAGTCTACCTGTAATACTGATGTGGTTGAATTTTTTTGAATAGCGTCAATAAAAAGAAAGACCAAGAACGGGAGAATGTTGCATATGAATAATGTATGGCTAATTCTGTTTTCAGTCTAATTTTAAACCATTTAGAGCTAGCACATTGATTACATTTGCAAGGCACCATGCCAGGTTTATATGCGTATATATTTAAAACTCTGGCCCAGTATATATTTTATTTCACATCTCCTAGTATCATCCTATTATTTATCAGATGTGGAGACAAAAGTGGCTCCATCTTGGATGTTAATCTGCAGTGTTAATTTCTGATCAGTCTCAGTCCCGTGAATACCTCCTGATTCCTACTTTACTTACTGTCCCTAGTGTAAGAAATGGTACTCCTGTTTTTAGAGTAAAGCAACCTTGATGTTATCATACAAATTATAGATTGTGACAAACATAGCACTCTTTCTTGTTTTGAACAGTTGCCTTTCTCTGTCTTGCTGGAATACATACACCTTTTCCCTATAGTATATAAGCCTTGGCTCTGGGAAGTATCAGGTGCAGAGATTTACTTGTCTTGTGGCCACCCAAGGCCATGTTTCTGTCTTTAAGTCCCCGAATAAATCTACTAACACTGAAAAACTAAATTTGTCTGCCTCCTCTTTGGCTTCTTGGCTCCTTTAGCATTTGGATGTTGCTTTGCTTATATGACTCTTTCATGGAACATCAGATGATAATTATCATCTGTGACTTGAGTCCATTTCTTTCCATTTCTAAAACATTTTCTTTTGTAGCACAGGGCTTCCTTTAATTCCAGTTACATTTATTTCCCAGGTCACTGTGGCAAAACTCATAAAATTAATATATTCACAAATTCTCATAATGAAATATCATCCTGATAAGTTAAAATATGGGTATTTTCCCCAAATCATTTGTTTTTGTCAGTCCTGGAGTTTGCTTGTTCTTATGCATGGTGGAATATTTCATTCTCAGCCAAAAGGAAAAAGGAGTCACCTGTGACAACACTGGTCATAGGACAAACATGATTGTCATCTTTGTCCATCTGGTTAATGATTTCCAATTCAATCATTCATCACCTTTTCATAAATCCAAACCCCCGCCTTTTGTTATCTTCATGTTAGTTTTTATGTATTTTGCTCATAAATCCTCATTAAGTCAAAAAAATTATCTGTAATTTTTTTCACTCTAAAGTGAAATCACCTTTAAACAAAACAGCTAAGACAAATGATGAGGAAGACAAGGAGAAACCGTTACATTTGAATGGATTGTGTCTCTCCTGCCTCACCCTCTCTAACTGTATCCCACAAATGTGTACTCAGAAGCAAACGTGTCGGTGAAATGAAAATGTTGACTTACTTGATGTTTACCAACTTTGCTCAAAACGTATTTACAAGATGCTCATGTATATCATTGGCTTTTATCATAAGAAAATATGTAAAGCTAGGATCCACTATGGAAGCATGATTAGGAAAGTGAGACCTCAGCATTAGCTACCTGAGCAAGGTACAATTTGCCCAACCATTGACCAACCATTTATGTTCCCCTTAAGGCACTTGTCACATTCTGCCTTAAATTATAGTTATGCATCTTTCTTCACCATTTGATAAATTCTCTGAGGGCAGGTTGCTGCCTAGTACATAACAAATGGTAATATTTATAGAATAAATGGAATATTTTAATCACTTTTGCATACTCCCCATAACAATAAGCTCATCTTGGTGGGGCACGGTGGCTCATGTCTGTAATCCCAGCACTTTAGGAGGCCAAGGTGGGCGGATCACCTGAAGTCAGGAGTTTGAGAACAGTCTGACAAAGATGGAGAAACCCTGTCTCTACTAAAAATACAAAATTAGCTGGGAATGGTGGCACATACTTATAATCTCAGCTACTCAGGAGGCTGAGGCAGGAAAATCACATAAACCCAGGAGGCAGAGGCTGCAGTGAGCCGAGATCGTGCCATTGCACTCCAGCCTGGGAAACAAGAGCGAAACTCCGTCTCAAAAACTAAACAAAACAATAAGCTCACCCAGAAGCCTATTCAACAAACACATTGATTGAGTGCTTTACCATGACCTACTCTATGAGATTGGGAATTATTTCAAAAGGAAGCTCTTTCCATGTTTCTCCTTCCTAGTAACAAGCAGAGTGATTTCAACTGGAACTTAAATTGGAGTAAACTGTTCAGATATGAATTCATATCTCTGCTTTGCATGTCTGGTGTTTTAGAGTGCAACCAGGGTCTATCTTTAGTTAATGGCTCTTTAGAAATTTATTTGGAAGTAATTGCAATATTTATCAGATTTTTAGTGTGTCAGAGCTAGGGACACCAAAATTTTCTTTTACCTCTTAAATTTGGTTTTTACATATTTATTACCCAGTGAACTGAAAAAAGGCTTTCAACGTGGTAATATCTATCCTATCTCTTCGCTGGTTTTTTCCTACAGTGTTCATTCACAAGTAATAGCTGTCATTTACTCAGACTCTGCTATGAACTGGGTGCTTTACACCCTTGTGTTTAATTTTTTACAGCCTCACAAGTTAAAGATTACAATGCTTGTTTTTCAGATGAGAATTAATTTACATAATCTTCCTAACCTTTCAAGGTATTAGCCAGAGTTCTCCAGAGAAACAGAGCCAACAGGATGGATATATATCTACATATCTATTTTAAATATATGTCAATTAACACAATTTCACCAAATTAAGTTCAAAAATCTGATTGGCTTTTATTAGCATTTCATGAACTTGGCAGCATCCAGTCTACAACGCAGAAAGGAATACTGATGAGCTAAACAGAGTGTGTGATTTTTATAGGCAGGAACAAGAAGAGAAAAGCAGAAATAAAGAACAAATAGAGGGTTGGTCATTTCAAGGCTACTTTTCCTCTACAGATGTAAGCAAAATCTTGTTGGCTTAATAGGGTTTCACTGTTATCTCTCTTGATTTCTTAGAAGGTCAGATCTTGCAAGTAAGTAACTCAAGTTTTGGTTTGGTTATGTGACACTAGGATGAGTGACTCCATTTTTTTTTTCTTTTTTTCAGTTTAGAGAGAGAAAAATAGAAAGAGAAAGGTATTAGCTTATATGACTGTGGCTTATTTTAAGGTATTGACTTACATGATTGTGGAGGCTTGACAACTCCAAAATCTGCACAGTAGGTAGGCAGGCTGCAGGCCCAGGGAAAAGGTGCATGCCAATGGCTGTCTGCTGCCAGAATTCCTTCTTGCTTGGGGGAAGAAGTCAGCATTTTTCTACTAAGACCTTCAGTTGATTGGATGAAAATCATGCACATTATTAACAGTAATCAGCTTTATTCAAAGTCTACTGATTTCATTGTTAATCTCATCTAAAAAAAATACCTTCACTGAAACATCTAGACTAATGTTTGTCAAGTGGACACATAAAACTTACCACTATACAAGGCAAACGTTATGATCCCATGTTACAGATGAACACAGTAAGGCTCACAGATAGTAAGGAATTTGGACAATATAGTTTATTATGAGGTGTTTGGACTTTAGCTAAGGGTTTTTTGTTTTCCAAAGCCCAGGTGTCTTTCACTATATACACTGTCTCTCAAATTAATGGTTTTTCACCTGGTTCTCCCAGGGCCAAACTCATTCTAAAAGAAGCATTTAATGGTCCTAACAGTATAGGTCCAATTTATCCACTGATACACATTTTGCCAAGGATGAGGATCTAATCTAATGAGGTAGGCGCCCATTATGATAAACATCTCTCTTCCCAAGAGGTAGTGACATTAGTTAGGGAGCCATTCTTTCCTTCACACTCTCTGGAAACTTTTAGATCCTTTCCACTCCTGATACCAACTCTTGAATTTAGGACCCTACTACTTCTTACCTAGAACATACACTACAACATTTCATATCTCTAATCTCCACTTTATATTCCTCAATTCTGCATTTAATTAAGCCACCACCGAGCTCCCCTTCTCTCCTTTTTCAGTGCCTCTCAATTATCCATGGAATAAAGCTGAAGTCTTGTACTAAGCATTAAAGTTTATTTCCAGATGAGCTTCAACTACCTTCCCAGCAGCTGTTTTCACCTTCCACTAAGAACAATACACTCAGATTGAACTTGTCCCCGATACGGTGCATGGGTTTATACGCTGTTTGACTTTTTTTTTTTTTTTTTTTTTTTTACGCCTTTGTGTTCACTTTTCCTCTTTCGCTTCTCAACGAAGTTTTCATCATCAATCCAGCCAGCAGCTACTCTCCTTCCCCAGATCGCTGAAGAGTGTAGTCAAGGTTTGCAATTTTAGGTATTACGAAACTTCTATTTACGCACACTCTTCATCTATTAGAGGGCTGGTATCAGTGCCTGAAAAGGAGTCGCAAAGCCAAATGCAATCGGCCCCCTATTACCGGAGGACGCCCTGTATCCCGCGCATCCGCTCTGCCAATGCAAGCGTTCAATAAATGCTTAATACATTCATTGATAAAAGACCGACCGTGAGGGGAAAAACTGCAGTTTGTGGGATGAGGACGAAGTCGCCTCTCAGAGACTGAGGAGTACTGGCTCTCCTCTACCCTTCCCGCCTTCTCCAGGCCAGGCCAGGGGCTTCCCGCCCACCCCTCACTCTACCTTGAGGAAAGGATAGACATTGCGCATGCCCCGTATCCAGGGCCGCCTCCGTGAGCACCGCCCCTGTCGCCCCGCTCCCTCCCGGTGCTCGGGCACGCACGCTCGTTCCTGCAGAGCGTGCCCTGCGTGCGGGTGCCCGCCGAGCCCGCCGGGCGCTGGATGTCCGAGTGCCCCGGCTGGGGCTTGAGGTGCGGGCACCGGGCAAGGCGGCGGACGACCGCGTCGCCCGAGGCGAGGAGGAGCGCAGGCGGTGAGTGAGGGCGCTGCGGGCGAGCGGGTCGGCGCCTCCGCGCGTGCGCAGCGCGGGACCGCCTGGGCAGGGGCGCGCGCCCGGCGGCCGGTCGGAGGGGCAGTGCGAGGCGAGGCCGGGCCGGGGGCCTCAGGTCGGCCTCGGGCCCTGGGGTCCAGGGGATCCCACACCCGCCGCTCGGGCTCGAGAGGCACTGGCCGCGGGGACCGGCTACCCGAGGGGGTCCCAGTGGGGCGCGTCCGGCCCGCGCAGGGGTCCTGGTGTCCGGGGTGGAGGAGCAGGCTCGCCTCAGCCGAGGGACCCCGAGGAGGGGCGCACGAGCCTTCACGGCCTTGCAGACGCCCGCGGGGTGCGTGACCCCGGAGGTGGCGGAGGTTCAGGCGGGGGGCGCGGTCGGGAAGCCTCGGCGCGTAGCAGGTGGCGGGGGCCGCGCCCCTCTCCTGGGGAGGCGCGCGGTGGGAAGCCAAGCAAACTTCCCCTGAGTAACTTTCTTGAGGCGCTGCCGGCGGGGCGCGGGGAGCTCGGGCTGGGGGGCGGGGTACTCCGGGGACCGACCCTTCGGATTAGTGCGGCCTCGGGCACTGCGGGACCCCAACGAGTGGCGGTGGGCGATGGCGGGGGCGGCTTCCTTCTGCGGCTGGAACTCTCCTCCGAGTTCTGAGTAGTATTCGTGGCCCGTTTGCTCTTAAAATAAACGTAGAAGTTTGATGTTCGGGAAGACGGATGTTTGCTCTCTTGGGAAGAAACAGCTTCTACCTCTTGGCCTGTTCAAAGAAAGTATTGTTCGGGCCTGCCGGGGTTCCCTATTTATCAAGCAACCCATTGTCCTGTGTGTGCCTGGTGAAAGCGAGCTAATTCTATTATTAGTCCTCAAAAGACCAAGGGAGATCACGGTGCTTTTTCTTTTTTAAACACCCCCGGCGACCTCACCAAATCCTGTAATACAGTTTCCCCAAACTTGGCTGCACAGAGGAGTCGCTTGGGAGTTTTAAAACTCTTCATGCCCAATCGCACACCAGACCAATTAACACCGTGTATCTTTTAAAGATCCCCAGGTGATCGCGCAGCCGAGTTTGGAAACACTGGTTTAATATAAGAAAGTCAAGAGTTTAGTTTCACATAGTAGTAGCAATCAGTTTGTAATTGGTGGCATGAAACTGAAATTCGTTTTCCTAGACAGGAACTCACAAAGGTGGGGATTGTTTCCTACCAAGGAGGGAGGGAAGCGTCTCTAATGATTCAAACTTTATGAACTGTAATGTGACTCTAGCACTCACAACAATTGTTCGATGTGCTGTTTTGAATTTCTTTTGGGGTTACTAAGTCCGCTTTCACTGACCCCCTGCCCAGCCAAAGGCTTTTCCCCTTCTTTTAAGCCTACCTCAGTCCCTCACTCTACGCTCCCCCAGATCCCCTGTTTTAACTCTAACCTTCGAAAGGCTCTTCCTCCCCCATAGATTACTGGCTTTAAAGGGTTACTGCGGGTTCCCATAGCAACGAGTCCTCTAGGGGAAGTGGGCGGGTCCTCTTAACCTTGGGTTTTTAAATAGGAGTCTTCCTGTTCGGAAGATTTTTGAATCACCCTTTTCATTTCTTGGTCTCAGCGCAGGTAAGGGTGAGCTTATACAGTTCCAAGATTTTCTAAGATACTTACATATAATTTTTTAATGCCATTGTATGGGGTAACTACTAGCAGCTATGTTCTTTCTTGATTTTTCACTCTTTCCCAATTCTTGCACTGATAACTTGTTTAACAAACTTCCCAAATGAAGTGGAAACAATGTTTTCTTTTTATTTTTTAACAAGTTTTCTTGGAGATGTACATGCCTAAGAATTCTATGTACTATTTCTCTAAAGTCCTAAATTACACCTTATGTTTAAAATTTTAAAAAGCGAAATATAACTCCACATCTATGCGGGAAAACTTTTGATAATTTGTGGCAGAAAAGCCGTTATTAGCTTTTTTTGCCAGGTCATCCTTGAAATCTAGAAAACATAGAGAAGAAAGAAAAGAAAAGAAAGCCATTATTAGCTTTTAAGTTGTTTTGTTCCTAGAAAGTACTCTGCCAGCATTGTCTACAAAATGTTAAACCGCTTGTAATATTATACTTTAACAAAGGGAAGGCACAATTAGTGTACACATTCCCCTACTTCTGCCCAAACACATGCATCCAAAGATCATTTTTTAAAATGTCCATTTTTTAATGCTCAAATCAGGTATTCTATGGGCATCGAATTCCAGTTTGCCTTGCAAGGAACTTTTAAAACTCTTCTGAATAAAATAGTACAGAAATAGATCATTTACATATTTCAGGTTTTTAATTTTTTTAATCTTTTAAACTTTGGTATATAAGTAATCAGAATTTAGCCAATTCTAAAATGCCTTTAGGATTCCAATTGTATGTTTGTGTTGGGAGTTGAAATGGTTTTCTCTTACTAAAATCTATTTTATGTGCTGTTTAAATTTCTGTTAACTGGGCTATCAAGCAAATCCTGTAAGGTGAATTATTCTCATTTTACTATGAAAAAGGAATAATGATGGAAATCCCTCTTAGGTGATTAACCTTGTGGTTGTAGCAGTGATGCTGGGCTGCTAAAATAATAATCTCTCACCTAATCTTCTCTTCTTTCATCACACATTTAAATGTGATATTTAAGTCTTTTCACTTTAGTATACCTTTCAACCTAGTTGTTCAGTCACAAATTCATTGAAAGTGTGCATTAATGTGCATTTATTGACATGTCCTTTGTTTATTCAAATTAAGCAAATATAGTTGAGAATTTCTGTTGTTGCTATGTTTCTTTTAAAAAAATTAAAGTATTTCTTGTTGGAGACATTTTGCGAACCACTGAAAAAAATTAAGAAAGTAAAAATTATAGTCACATCTTCCATAAAGAAACAGCTGGTAATTAGATGATGAGCTTCTGTTTTACCCTTTTTGTTTGTCTGCATAGACATACTTTAAACAAAATTCGCTTTTTTTTTTTTTTTAAAGACGGAGTCTCACTTCGTCGCCAGGCTGGGGTGCAGTGTCATAGTCTTGGCTGACTGTAGCCTCCACCTCCTGGGTTCAAGTCATTCTCCTGCCTCAGCCTCCAAGTAGCTGGGACTGCAAGTGTGCACCACGACCTCCAGATAATTTTTGTATTTTTAGTAGAGACGTGGTTTCACCATGTTGGCCAGGATGGTCTCGATCTCTTGACCTTGTAATCTGTCCACCTTGGCCTCCCAAAGTGCTGTGATTACAGGCGTGAGCCACCGTGCACAGCCGACTTTTAATTTTATCCATAGTTTAAATATTGCAATTTTATTTAATATGAGGCAAATATTAGAGATGTTTCCTTTTTTCGTAAACCCTTTGAAAATAAGGTTTTTCATGATGGATACACCCAAGTTTATTGAACTAATTTTCTGTTGTTTTACATAATATTTTTATTTTTAGTGGCTGGGAATACAGTATTAAATCCTCTGGTTGCAAATCCTAGCGTGGCCACTTCCTAAGTGACCTTAATTACCTCTTTAATCGCATTTCCTTGGAATAAGGGTCATGGTGCCTGCACCGTAGACTTTTGGTGAGATGGAATGAACTAAGTAGAGGAAGACCAGCAGGGTCGACCAAAGGATGTAGGCTCAGTAAGTAAGAGCTGACACACAGATTGAGCTGAGAAAAGTGCCCTTGTCTGAAAGTTTAAGTATTTCAGACTTACTCAGGTTAGATTAATGGCAGTAGAAACCCTGGGGCAGAGGTGAACTCTTTTATGACTCCTATGGCTTGTTGCCAAATCGCGTATGCCATCATATATTCCCTTACAGAGCGTAAGTTCTGCCTGTAGTGTGTCAGCACTTAGTGTTTATCACCTTTCCTGATTTTTATATAAAAATACAGTCTTTTAGTTGATATTTTTTGGTAACTTGAAATTTATAATCTGATTTTTTCTTCTGTTTTCCTTTTGGGAGCTCTTTCTTCTGGTACTTTGTCCACTTTACTGTTAAGTGACGATTTAAAAATAAACCTGTTTTTTATTAAAAAAAGATTGCACCTTTATTATATTATTAGTGTTTTTTTTTCTTCTCCACAGCTCATTATTTAAGTCATTTTTTGGTGTTTTTCAAACAAAAAAAATTTTTTATTTCTATATAAACAGGCCTCTACCTTGACTTTTTTCCTCGTAAATGATCATGCTTGGAAAGCCCAGGAAGACCCTGCAAATGGCCTCAGTAAAACACTCAGGAGAAGCAATAAGCAGTCAAAAGTGGCTACCTCTGGGGAGGAAGACTAAGGTGATAAGGACGACAACTCATTTTACAATAAGGCTTTTGGACTTTTAAAACTATGCATGTATTGAATTTAATAATCTTTATCTGAAAGGTGAGCTAAATGAAACAAAATTTTGGGAATATATTAGATCTTTTTACATTTAATTCTGTAATTGTATGTAGATATGAAGTGCTTTTATACTGCGACTGCCTCCTCCTCTTTTTCCCTAGTTAGCGAGTTCTACCAGCACCATTTGTTAAATAGTTCCTCCTTTCTTCTTTGCTTTGTGGTCTTTATTAATTTTTAAGGTCTTGACTAGCTTTGGGTTCTGCTTCAGTTTTAGGTCTTGCTCATCTATGTGTTGATCACTAGTCTTAATCAGTGTCACATCTTTTTAATCATAAATTTAGAATACATAGAAATATCTGGCAGAGCATGTCACACTACCCTTTTAACATTGCAGTTATATGCACCTGTCCTTTCAGATAAAGATTATTAAATTTAATACATGCACAGAGTTTTAAAAGTCTAAGAGGCTCATTATAAAATAAATGGTCTTTCATCTGCCTCCTCTTCCCCATTCCTTACTCTGCCTCCCCAGTGGCAGCCTCTTTGGACTGTTTACTATTTCTCCTGAGTTTTTCACTGGGGCCATTTGTAGGGTCTTCTTGGGCTGGTCATTGAATAGTCTTCTAGTGTTCTGCTGAGCAAAGGGTGTTGTTTCCAGTGTTCATGGAGGAATCTGGCTGGGGTTTCAGCATCCTCTTTGTGTAGTCACTTTGGAGAAGGTTCACCATGCAGACTTGCCTGTTTTACTTCCAAGAACAAATCTATAATCTTGCTGGGTTCTGGGATTGTCTGCCAATGGTCTACAGTGAGGAGGTGGGGAAGGCATCTATGGAATTTAGAGTTTCTCATACTTAGTCTTTGAGTAGACTGGAGTGAGTAGTACTTCTTGGCTTTTCTCACCGTTGGTGTAGCATTCCCTCTCTCAAGTTGGCTGAGACAGTTGTCACTTGTCCATCTGCTTTCCACTTTCATGATTTGTAGTTTCCATTACAGTTCTTTAAGTCCTTGGGTCTCTATGTCTTCTAGAAAGATCCCTTACTGTCACTTAAGTGGGGTTTAGGGAAAGGGTGTAATTGGATATGTGTGTTAAATTTGCCATCTTAATCTGGAAGGATCCAAAGATGAATCTTTAGAACTAAAAAAAATACCAGATCATTTTGCATTTTGTTTTGTTGGCAAGGACTGCCATCTGTAATCAGTGTTTCTTTTCTTTCTTTCTTTCTTTTTTTTTTTTTTTTTTTGAGACAGTTTCGCTCTATCGTCAGGCTGGAGTGCAGCAGCGCGATCCTGGCTCACTGCAGCTTCTGTTTTCCGGTTTCAAGCAATTCTCCTGCCTCAGCCTCCCAAGTAACTGGGACTACAGGCACGCACCACCATACCTGGCTAATTTTTTTGTGCTTTTAGCAGAGATGGAGTTTCACCATGTTGGCCAGGATGGTCTTGATCTTGTGATCCACCCGCCTTGGACTTCCAAAGTGCTAGGATTTCAGGCATGAGACACTGCGCCTGGCAGTCAGTGTTTCTTTTAAGGGTCATGAAAGATTATTCAGACCTTTTATTTCTCAGCAGAGTTGTTTTCTTCATCTGAGTTCTAATGTTTCCTATTATAATTCTTCTTAGGTATTTGTTTTTGTAACTTCATGATGGGTTCTTTAAATTGTCTATTGGCAGTCTAAGATGGTGGTTGATTTTTGTGTATTTATTTTATAGCTGGCTCTGATGCTAAAAGCTTTGCAGTTTATTTTCGTATGTTCTAAAGTTATATAGTCAGTGGCAGATGACGACACTTATCTACTTCTAATAGTTATACCTTTTATTTTGGTCCTATGGCAGTTTACACTAGATTTAGCGTTCTGGAACATTATCACGTTTCTGGAACATTATCAAATAGTAATAGTGATAATGTACAAACGTGTTCTTTATTTTAATAAGAAAAAGAGTAGTAGAATATTGGCTTTTTGGTTTATTATAGTTCTTTATCAGGACAAAGAAAATGTATTCTTTTATTTCCAAGTTGCCTAAAGGTAATTTTGTTTTTAAGACATGGGAATTGAATATTAGCAAATGATCATTCTCATTTGCAGTTTATCAACTGGTATTTCTAAAAAGTCTACCGATTTGAGTCCCAAATATTAAATTGGATGAAAGTCTTCCTAATGGATGATTCTTTATAAAAACAAATTGAACATATGGGAATAATGAAGTATAACATATTCAATGTATGAGCATGTTGTCTTGGTTGGGGTGGTATAGGAGATAGTCACCAGGGATTTTTCACAAGCAAGCATTCCAAGTTAAATCTAACATTCAAGTCACATCTTTACCTGTTGGCAGTGTTTAATATAATTTGTTATTCCTCCTTTTTAGATATTCTTTCTTCATTTGATTCTTGAGGACACTACACTTTGGTGCCTTTCCTTCTATACTGCTCCTTCTGGTTTCTTTTCAGTTTTCAAATTTGTGCTGGTTTTCTCTTCTCACCAGCCTATGAATTTAGAATGTGCCAAACCTCAGTTCTTGCCACTTTGTTGTCACAAATAGTCACAGGGCTTTAATAAAATACTATGTAGCTGCTTAAGACTCCTAAATATATATTTCCACCTTAGATATCTCCAACTACTTTTTTGACTTAACTTGAATATGTCAAAGACGCTTCGGTCTAAGTATGGCCAGAACAAAAGTGCTGATGTTTCTCTGCAAACCTGCTCCATCTGCAGCCTGCCCCATTTTATTAGGTTGGTGCAAAAGTAATTGTGTTTTTTTCCCACTAATAGCAAATTACTTTTGCACCAACCTAGTTGGTCTAAGCTCCATTTTTTCAGGTTATTTAAGCCAGAAAAACTGGGAATCCTTCTGATTCTTTTCTTTTGTTCCAACTTTATATCCAGGTTGTCAGCAAATCCTGTTGTTCTATCTCCAAAATGTATCGAGAATCCAGAGTTTAACTGCTTTTCCCATCTGTACTACCAGCATCTTTGTCCAAGTCTCCAGCATTTCTTGTCTGAATTATTGCGGTGGCCTTCTAGCAAATCACTGGTCTCCTTTCTTCTTTCCTGGCCTCTCTTTAATTTTCCATCAGCTTAACATTAGAGTGATCTTTTAAAAATGTAAGTTAAATTACGCTTAACACCCTCCAGTGGCTTCCATGTCACTCAGAGTAAAGGCCAGTTTTCTTATAATGATTCATAAAACCCTACATGATCTGGACTGGGCACTGTGGCTCATGCCTGTAATCCCAGCACTTCGGTAGGCCAACATGGGCAGATCATTCGTGATCAGGAGTTCAAGACCAGCCTGGGCAACATGGTAAAACCCCGTCTCTACTAAAAATACAAAAATTAGCTGGGCATGGTGGCGTGCACATGTAATTCCAGCTACTCGGAGGCTGAGACAGGAGAATCGTCTGAACCCATGAGGCAGAGGTTGTAGTGAGCTGAGATTGTGCCATTGCACTCTAGCCTGAGCAACAGAGTGAGAGTCTGTCTCAAAAAGAATTTAAAAAAAGTAGAGCCCTGCATGATCTGATTCCCACTAACTGACCTCTTCTCCCACTTGTCTCCCACTTGTCTCCCTCTCATGCTTTCCATCGTAGTCATCTTTGCCTCCGTGCTAATCCTTGAACATGGCTGGTACATTTCCATTTTAGGTCTTTGCACTGGATTTTTTTCTCTGCCTATAATATTTCACCCTACCCCCCAGCTCCCAGGTACGTTCATGGTCAACTCCCTCACCTCTTTCAGGTCTTCACTAAAATAGCATTTTGGTTGTGTGATTGCGCTAGTTGTAACTGCAATCTGTATCCTATATGTCTCTTGCAGTGCTCTGCATTTTATTTTTACATCCCATCTATTACTTTCTAAGTTACTATTTATTTATTTTGTGAATTACCTCTCTTTCCCACCTCTGCTATACTATAAGTTCCTTGAGGGTGAATATTTTATGTATGTTTGTTAACGTGTCCCAAGTGCCTAGCACATAGAAGGTGGTCAGTAAGTATTTTTTGAATAAATGAATGTAGTCTACCTTCTCTATTTTTTTTTCAGTGAATTTCTAATGAAGCAACATATGCATAGTGTTTAAGCATTTGTGGATCTAATGTTGACTTATCCCACCAGCAAGGGAAAAGTTCAAGAACATTTATAATTTATAATGGAGATAATACAGAGAATGGTTACGATAATTAAATAGGGTACTGTCTGTAAAGTACTAAACTATACTAGTGGGTAGGACCAGGTCACATAACTAACAGAAAAACTTAGCCAAGTACCCTGATTCTGTGAATGGTATTCTAGAATCTTCTCTCTTTATATTTCAATTTTTAATCAAGTGTAGGTATGGCATCACCTGGGAGCTTTTCAAAATATACCTGGGTTCCCTGGTAAATATCAATGATATACTGTTGCTGTATTTTGTTCTTTAACCAGTCTGCAGATATTTGTCTCTTAATGTGGGCAATAACCATTTGTTTTCCCATTTTTAATGCCTTTTTGCTGTTTGGGACATCATTCATGGCCCCTTTAAGCTTTTTTTCCTATGAGGATCTTGCTGAAATCACTTCTAAGGTGATTTTAAAATCCTCAAAGTCACCTGGATGCACATAATCGAACCATTTACTAAATCCACAAAATCAAAGGATTTCAGTCCATTACCTTCAGTTTTCTAGACAAGAGAATGTTGTAGTCATCCCTATGGCAACTGTCGTAGCAGTCATTTTTTTTTTTTTTTTTTTTTTTTGAGACGGAGTTTCGCTCTCGTTACGCAGGCTGGAGTGCAGTGGCGCGATCTCGGCTCACTGCAGCCTCCGCCTTCTGGGTTCAGGCAATTCTTCTGCCTCAGCCTCCTGAGTAGCTGGGATTATAGGCACGCGCCACCATGCCCAGCTAATTTTTGTATTTTTAGTAGAGATGGGGTTTCACCATGTTGACCAGGATGGTCTCGATCTCTTGACCTCGTGATCCACCCTCCCCGGCTTCCCAAAGTGCTGGGATTACAGGCGTGAGCCACCGCGCCTGGCCCAGCAGTCATTTTTTGTTTTTAAAATACATAATTTTTATATTTTTCATATGAATTATAATAAATAATTATCATGCCCCCCTCTAGTGCTCACACAAATCTGAGAAGTGGATGAGCACTGTATTTGATCTCTTGGACACTTCATTTAGTTTTCCATGGTTCCTCATTTCTCAGACTTTTGAAGTATTTGCATTCTTTTCTTTTCTAATTGTATTTTATTTTAAGTTACGGGATACATGTGCAGGACATGCAGGTTTGTTACACAGGTAAACGTGTGCCATGCTGGTTTGCTGAACCTGTCATTCATTTTAAAGTTTTGCTTACTGTGTTTCTAGGCTCTTTTTGTGTCCTTCAAATCCAAGAATTTGTCAAAAACATCAGACTCCCTTCTCTTTCTTAATAGAGCAAAAAATATTTGTATGATTTTTACTGTTGCAATTTACTGTGCAATTAAGTGGTGTGATTTGCAAGAAAAAAAGATGATTATTTTAGAGGTTGTTTATGCAACTGAACAATAGACAATAAACAAAAACCATGATATATGTGTCTTTAGAAATGGATAAGCCCCACCTGGGCATGGTGGCTCACGCACTTTGGGAGGCCAAGGTGGGCGAATCACCTGAGGTCAGGAGTTCAAGACCAACCTGGCCAACATTTTAAAACCCTGTCTCCATTAAAAATAAAACAATTAGCCAGCTGTGGTGTTGTCCACCTATAATCCCAGCTACTCTGGAGGCTGAGGCAGGAGAATTGCTTGAACCTGGGAGGTTGGAGTGAGCTGAGATCGCGCCAGTGCACTCCAGCCTGGGTGAAAGAGTAAAACTCTGTCTAAAAAAAAAAAAAAGAAATGGATAAGCCCAGTAGCTGTTACCTATACACAAAAATGTGAAAAGTTTCTTCAACTCTACTGTCAAAATAATTCAAGATATAGCTAGTTCGTTGTGTATATTTGATCTCTCCTTAATTTTTATTTGGTAGTATATAGTAAGAGCATTTTCCATGTTTAATTAGGAGGTGCAAACCTTTTAGCCATGATTACCTTACATATTAGAAATAAAATTTCACGAGTTCCATTGCTTTGAATGCATCTATCCTACCTGATGAATTTGCCTTGCCTTTGCAACTCTTATTAGATCTACTTTTTGTTGTCATGAAGACTCATTCTTTTGAAAATAGTACTGTTACAAATTCATTTTATATTGGACCCTTAATAGTCAGTACTATTGGCCAAGGCTGAATGGAAAGCATTGGCCTACCTATCTTTCTTATGGTAAGTCACATTGCCTTCCGTTTAGGCCGTTAATGGACAGCCCAGTTGGAAAACACATCTTGGTAAAGTTGTACGCTTGCTTTGGAGACTTGTGTTTGTTGCCTTTGCGAGACTTTTTGTTTTATAATGCCACCTCATTTCTTCTACTTACCTAGTTTTTTGTTTTTTTAAAAGTGGTGGTCTTGCCTACCCATCACCAGTAAACATACTTACTCTATTAGTGAGGAACTAATTTTGGCCCTCTGCTGTTATTTTGTACTTTAGGTTTCTGTGGATAGAGAAGGACTTCAAATGTAGACTGCCACCTATTTTCATACCTTTTTTCATAGAGCATGTAGCAAAAAGTCAAATACAATAAAGTCTGTCTACATTTAGTATGTTGTTGAAGAATGATCTATATTCCTTGAAAACCTGGAAATCGGTAAAATTCTTAATTGAGGTTGTATCAGGTGACTCTTCCCAAAATAATCTTATTTTCAGTAGAAAAATATAATGAGAAGCTACCCAAAAGTCCCCCCTTCTGCTCAGGATGCAGGTTCAGGCTACAGGCAGCTGTTGGTAGCATTCTCTTGCACAGCTCCATCCCCCTACACCACCACTTAGACACCAGTGTTGGTGGAAGTGCATTCCGGAGTGCTCTGTTTCTTCCGTTTTTTTTTTTTTTTTTTCCCGCCATCTCTTGTGGCCTTGGGAGACAGGATAAATAAGTGCATGAAGTGGGCGCTCATCTGTTGGAGAGTGGGCTGCCATCTGAAAGTGGTCAGCAGTGGAGGGAACATGCACGTGTGCAGTCACTTTTGATCCCCATGCAGTTACAGTCAGTCTCTCAAAGCGGACTTTGTCACCCCTCCCCAAGATGATTTCAGCACCTATTTAATAAATGCTGTATAATTTATTTAAATTTGTAGATTGTCTAGTTAATTTAATACCATTCAATATGTATTTCTGTAAGATCTGTGGGATCAACTCATGCATACTTGAAATTTTTTTATTACTTTATTAGCTGTTTTCTCTTGTCAGTTGATCTCCCCAAAATGTCAGAATCAGTCCTGAACTCTTAGCTAGCAAATAGCTCCTAGTGTGTACTCAAAATCATCACCAGGTAGTGATGGATTTGACTAGGTGGGTGTGGCTTAGGGATATCAATAGATAATGGTGTTTGGGTTGGCTTAGAGGAAAATGAGATGCTCAAGATAAGGACAACCTGTATTTTGCATTTACAGCGGTTCCATAGTATTATTTAGTTATTGAGTGTGAAGTAGTTGTGAGGATCAGAATCCTACTAAAATGTACAACCTCTTAAAAATTTTTTAAGAGTGAAGATGGGAAAGTATTTGGATACTAGCTCTGGTAAAAGACTAGACTCTTGAACAACTTGAGCATAAAGAGGCACTGATGCCCCTTCCCCATCTCCCACCCCAAACAGTTGAAAATCCATGTATAACTTTTGACCCACAAAAACTTGACTACTAATAGCTTACTGTTGACCAGAAGCTTTATTGAGAACATAAACATTCAATTGACACATATATTGTATGTCATATGTATTATATACTACATTCTTATAATAAACTAGGGAAAATAATAAGAAAATCATAAGGAAGTGAAAATATGTTTATAGAACTGTACTGTATTCATTAATATTGTAAGTTTACATCATCTGTTTGCAAGATGAATCATCTGTCTGAAATGGTGAGTGACCACAGCTACAGACCTCAATCTATAGTACATATCAAGCAATTCAACTTTTTTCTTGTAGTGTCTTTTCTATGCTTCTTGGAAGCACTTCCAGCATCACTTGTGGCACTTCATATGGGTCGCCTGGTGTTATTCGTGGTTTACTATATTGCACTAAACATGATGAGAAATACGCAAGAACCACCAGACATCACATTTTACTGCCATAAGCAATATATTGGAAAGAGAAAGTGCTCATGCTGAGATGGTTAACATCACATGACATTATAGGCAAGTACTGGCAACACTTGAGTTCACCACAGGAACAACAGGAGATGGCTGTGAAATTATTACAGTAGTATAGTATATACTACAGTTAATTCTATGCCTTTATGATTTAATGCTGCATCTTAACATTTGTTTATATTTCTCTGGATTGGGAATGGCACTGTATGTGTTTATGTGCGTAAATTTTGATAATTCTGATGTGTGTATATTTTATGGTAGTAAATGATAAAATACATTAATAGCTACATGGTTTATATATTCATGGAATACTAAACATGGAGTTCACCTGTTTTTTGAATTGTTACACAAATCTCCAACTAATTTTCTAATATATTTATTGAAAAAATCTACATATAAGTGGACCAGAGCAGTTCAAATCCATAGTGTTTAAGCGTTACCTGTATTTTTAAACAAAATGTTATTGTTGGTAAATTAAATATTTATTTTGGACTTTTACAAAGTCCTAACCTAAACTTTATTTACAACAAATCATTTTCTTCTATTTAGTATGTAGGAAGATTTCAATATTGTATAGTATCAAATGCCATACTAGTAGGAAGAGGCAGATTCTGCCTGCTATGTGTCTCTTTAAATAAAAGAAAAAAGTTAACAAATTATCTTAAACATTGGCAGCTATGCTTGCTTTAGGAAAACACCAAAGATTGCTAACTGAATCTCCTAAGGAGATACGATACAGGGGAAAGCAAATTTTCAAGAGAGAGATGTTTGCTGTCTTGCTGGTTTATGTGAAGTTTCTAGGGATACTTGTCTACCTCAATGCTCATTTATAGTTTTTTTTTTCTTAATGTCTTTGATGTCAATTAATATGACATTGCAACTTATATGCTGTGAATTCTCTGAGGTTGGGGAGATGTCAAACAGTGCCACTGAAAAGATGGAATATTAGCTCTTTGACTGCTCTTAATTTTTTTTTTTTTTTTTTTTTTTTTGGTGTAGTTTTGCTCTTGTTGCCTGGGCTGGAGTGCAGTGGCATGATCACAGCTCACTGCAACCTCTGCCTCCCGGGTTCAAGCGATTCTCCTGCCTCAGCCTCCCGAGTAGCTGGGATTATAGGCACCTGCCATCACACATGGCTAATTTTTTTTTTTAGTAGACACCCAGTTTTGCCATATTGGCCAGGTGGTCTCGAACTCTTGACCTCAGGTGATCCTCCCTTACAGGTGTGAGCCACTGTGCCCGGCCAGCTCTTAATTCTTGTGGCAGGGATTATCTCTTTTGTCCTTCATTCTGTCTACAATGTGCAAAAATATTTCTTGGAGTGAATGGTTGAGAATCTGAGAACTAGTTACTGTTTCCTAGGAGAGTGAAAGGAAAAAGCAGGTATATATAAAAACTTGGCCCTGATCATGTATACTTTGTTAAGAGTTTTTTTTGTTAATAGCTATATGAGTCCATTCTAACACTGCTATAAAGAACTACCTGAGACTTGAATTTAAAAAGAAAAGAGTTTTAATTGGCTCTTGGTTCTGTAGGCTTTACAGGAAGTATGGCTGCAGAGGCCTCAGGAAACTTACAGTCATGTCAGAAGGTGAATGGGAAGCAAGCACATCTTCACATGGTGACAGGAAGGAGTGAACAAAGGGGCAAGTGCTAGGCACTTTCAAACAACCAGATCCGATGAGAATTCACACACTGTCAAGGGGGAAATCCACCGCTATGATCCAGTCACCTCCCACCAGGTCCCTCCCCCAACATCGGGGGGTTACAATTCAACATGAAATGTGGGTGGGGACACAAATCCAAATCATATTGGTAGCCTCTAGAGGCTTACCATTATGCTTACAATAAAATCCAAACTTCTTATGAAGCTGGGCATCAGCAGTTCTCATACTCTCTGGTCTTGGGACCCTTTTGTTCTCTCAATTATTTTCAAAAGCCTTGTTTATAGGGGTCATGTCTATTAATATTTACTGTAGTCAAAATTAAAATATTTAAGTGTGTATTTAAAAAGAAATGTTTTTGTTGAAGCATATGAAGAAAATCTGGCCTATGCAGATGTATAACAGGAAAAGAATATTTTAATAGCATTTTCAAATGATTGTGGATATTTGATACCTCACCAAAACTTCATAAATGCGAGTTTCTTAAAGATTAATTGCTGTATGGAATCAAACTGTATCAGTGAACATTTTGTACTCTCGTTATACTTTAAATCCATTGGTCGATCATGTACTTTGGATCTTTTGTCAATACATGGTTTTGTATTGTAATTGCATTCTTAATAGAAAAGGTTGGTTCACTGAGTTATGCAAATCTTTCAAGTGTTGACACATTTCATTATACAGTATCAAAAATCACATTCATTTAATATCACTGCTCTTAACAGAACAGTCTTTTGAGCATTGGGAACCTGTCAGGTTCATGGTGGTGTAATCAAGGTTCCCAAATTCTAATTTTTGCTTGAAGTCTTGAATTTTATGATCGCAATAAATACTGTCAGTTTTCCTTACAGTGACAGGCTGACTTCATTCATTTTTGAGAAAAAGTCTGCCAAATACCTTAGTCTGAATAAGTGTGCTTTGCTTCTTCTGTCAAGTAACAATGGCATTTCAACAAAAAAGCTGCTGGTTTGACTTGTAACACAAATAGTTGTACACGTGTTTTTTTTCTCAAGGAAGCCATTCTATTTCAATTTTGCCGGAAATGCTTTGTACCTATTTCCCAATTTCATGACGCAGAATATTTGAAAAGTGTGTACTCAATAGCTGGTTTATTAAAATCAATACTTTTTACTGTTGCATCTCCCAGAGATTCCCCTAGAAACAATACATTGATTATAGCAAAGGGGAATGTACAGTCGCTATTTTGCATTTACCCAGGTCATTTTACCACTATGCTGAAATCCCCCATCATTCAGGTGTGGGTGAGGAGGACTGGGGAAAAGTAAGGGGACTTGACTGCTCCATTGGCACTGTTCACTTTTGCTCAGAGTCACTGGGGTGGCCTTCAAATGACTTAGAAACCAGCAGCATCAATAGTAAGAAAAGTTACAGAGCCAGACTATGGAGCAATTTTTATGTTTTGTAGTTCCTGGAGAAACTCTTGCCTTTTCTGTTTGGAGCAAATTATCCCTTCCATGGCAGCCTTTGTTGTGCATCACCACTAGCAGATGTTGCTGGGAGGTTACAGAGAGATTTGGTCACTTGTTCTGCTTAGATCCTTTCTTAACCAGTGCAAGTCAGAACTGCTTTTAAGTCATATACACATCAAACAACAGGCACACACAGAATGAATTTACCCCACCTTGCCTTCTAAGAAGTACACTTTTCTAGCCAGTGAATTCGTCATTGAAAAATTCAAGCAGTTTTATTTATTTATTTTGGCCACCACAGAACTCAAACTGTGACTTTAAAATAGTTTGTTTACATTTTTAACTCTTAATGTTTTTTAAAATCATTGCTGGTAGTAAAGGTTCCATAAATACAACAGCCCAGCAAGAGACTTTCTAGATTTGGCCAAAAAATAAGTTATTCCACTGATACCATCATTTCCATTTATTGTTACTCCATTTTTTTGGGGGGAAACAGAGTCTTGTTTTGTAGCCCAGGATGGAGTGCAGTGGTGCTATCTCTGCTCACTGCAATCTCCCCCTCCCATGCTCAAGCTATTCTCCTGCCTCAGCCTCCCAAGTAGGCACGTGCCACCATGCCCAGCTAATTTTTGTATTTTTAGTAGAGACAGCGTTTCACCATGTTGGCCAGGCTAGTCTCGAACTCCCGACCTCAGGTGATCTGCCTGCCTAAGCCTCCCAAAGTAGTGGGATTACTGACACGAGCCACCATGCCCAGCCTATTACTCCAATGTTGTAAGGGAATATATGGATGGAAGTTGAGAATTCTTAATTTTTTGTAAGAAAAGTCAAACACCTGATTACTCGTCTGATTCTTCTTAGTGAAGTAAGACACAGAGACTCACACGTTGTAAGCAGTATACTTTTCTACTTGTGCTTTTGCTCTGCAGTAATTTGAAATGAGACATTGCCCATCCTAGAAGTGTGGTTTAGACATCGCCCATCCTAGAAGTGTGGTTTATTTGCGGGGGAGGCATGTATTTTCCTACTGCCCTGTACTCACAGCCCATTTTATTACTTTGTTTGAAGATTAGAAGTGTCTAATGTAGTGGAAATTCATCGATTCAATGTTAAGTACAGACTAAACACATTTCAATACCACATTAGAAAGTCTTTTTAATTACCCTTTTTTTGGATTATTCATATGACTGCTTTCCTCTTTTCATGTGAATTGCTGAGAATTTATCATTCTTTCCACTTCATTAAATCATTAAAATTCTTTACTAGCACTATAAATAAATATGCCAGGCCATGAATTGAGACTGGTTGATAAAGGCAGCTTCGTCCTGGTAACCAGTGCTTTTTCCTGGTTAACGCACACTTCTCTGTGAATATCTATATTACATCAAATTTAGAATTTTAATGAAGCAAGGCCTTACCTCTAAGCATGTAGGGACTTGCTTTAAGTTGAGCTTTGGTGTTTTCAGCTGGATTAGTTGTGAGATTAATGTAGTATTATATACTGCATTTGTGTTTAGACATGTTCAGGAGAGCCCTGGGACACGTTTAATAGGTATTCAGGTTCTTTGCCACTCTACCTAGTCTAAGCTTGCATCTCAGTCTGCTAGAAACACCATAGACCTTAGTCTCAGACCATTTTGGTCTAGGACCAGTTATACTCCACAAGTGTAATCTAGAATTCTAATTGGACTTGGAAGTATTGGTCTTTAACCTCCTCTTGTGTAACCATTGAAAGCCAGGTGTGTGGGCATGGCACTGTTGCAGATACGGAGATGCAGTCCTCAGAGAAAGCACACTTTAATTTGGCAACATTGAATGTGAGAAAGTACTCAGTTGAGCATGATGAGTCTGGAAGCACCAGGAATCCTTCCTTGCTGAGGTATCCTTTGGACTGCATCTTGAAGGTTGGGTGGATAGGCTTTTGATAAGTTGGGTTGTACAGAAGAAAGGACAGTAAGGATGGCAGGAAGCAGTAGACCCATTTGTAGTGTTAAAACAGTCTGGTTTGCAGGGTGGGTGAATAAAGAGGATGAGTCAAAATAACTGTAAATCCAGCCAGTCATGGAGATCCAAAATACTTTGCATGCCATGCTTCCCCTCACTGGGAAAGGTGAGATGGAATTCCTTCCCTTCTCCTAGGGCGGATGCTTGTTTGCACTCCTCTGGCATGTGAGAGATCTTCCTCAATTCACATGATAGCCCCTTAAGGAACAACATTACAGAGTACAGATAAAATTTGACTTCGTCTCATTTTTGGTGTCATATTTTAAATTTTACAAGACAATGTTACTTGAAGCAAATACTGTCATCAACCTATACTGAACTCTTAGTAGAAATCATAGCATCTCCGCAGATGACAAGTAAAATCCTTATGCAGGGAGACCTGACTCAGATGTAAGTTGTGATGTCCATTTTCAGAGATTGACTGTCCTTCCTTGGTCTGGTTCCAGTCATCATCACCATGGATTTTAGTGAGTTCATATCTCTGTTAACCAAGGTGGAGTGGTTGCTTCTCTATGTATTATTAAAAAAAAATAAGGTACTGACAGTTGAGTTGCCACTCTTTGAAGGTATATTTTGACTTTAATGTTTTTAATCTGCTTATTATGGTTAAGGTCCATACGTATTGTAAATGTGATGCAGAGATTGGAGAAACACAGATTTAAGAACATGTTTTCATGAACAGTCCCCACTTTCTAAGTGAGACTTATTTTTGCATTATTTCATGCGCAGTTAGATTATTTTATTCCAAATCTCAGGGCAGTTCAAGTACTGACCTACTTATATAGTAGCTCTTAATTTAAATAATTATTTTTATTTTAGAGAATATTAGAGAATTGAATTTTTTTTGAAATACTTTATTTTCTTAGCTCTAATACATGTGATCAAGGTAGGTATAGAACCTTGGTTTTTATTCTGATTATAACAGCATGAGAAGTCGAAGCAACAAAGAAGGGCTTTAAAAGTGTCAAATTATTATTTCCTGCAGCAAATGGTGGTAGTCTATGAATATTAATTGATGTTGTTATATTTAAGGTTATACCAACATTTAAAGTACACTATGCCTTTCTATTGTGTACTTCACAACAGTTGACCAGGATTGTATACTTTTAAGCTAATTAAAAGTAGCATCGAATGGCCGGGCGCAGTGGCTCACGCCTTAATTCCAGCACGTTGGGAGGCCAAAGCAGGTGGATCACCTGAGGTCAGGAGTTCAAGAACAGCCTGACCAACATGGTGAAATGCCGTCTCTACTAAAAATACAAAATTAGCCAGACATGGTGGCACATATATGCCTGTAATCTCAGCTATTTGGGAAGCTGAGGCAGGAGAATCACTTGAATCTTGGAGGTGGATGTTGCAGTGAGTTGAGATCATGCCATTGCGCTCCAGCCTGGGCAACAAGAGTGAAACCCCTTCTCAAAAAAAAAGGTAGCATAAAACGTATCTTTTAATTTGGTTCTAGAACAGCTTTTACTATGCTAGAAACTGGTTTCTATAATAATGTTCTATCACAGCCTTCTAATTCTACTTGAATTTTTTGTTAGGGGATATTATTGTTATTTTAGAAATGTATGTGCCTTTTTTCATTTTCTTTTGGTGGTACCTACTTGAGAGAAGGTGTGTTCGAAATTGGGTGTGAAGCTGCTTTGTAATTTCATGGATGTCTATGTTTTCCCACAGCAAAATTTGTCAAATTTCACTCAGCATAGCAGACCTCTTAGTGTTAGACCTTGTATTGTTTGCCCAAAATAACTATATTTCTTTCTGGTCACATATATTGTAAAAACAAAGCAAGGCATTTCATTAAATAGCAATTAATTAATACTTTGCAGGATATGTGTATAGTGATTGTCAAAAGGTGAAATTGTAACTGGTCTTTTCTATGTGGTTTTGCAAAAAAAAAAAAAAAAAAAAACAACCAAAATAAAATAATTTTTTTTTTCTATTTTTGCCTTTCCCAACTTATCCTGTTCATTTTACAGTGAGCTGAATTTAAAATCTAAGGTAATTGATGTCATTCAGGTATTTTGGTGTTGATAGTGGGAAGGTAGTAACTTGAAGGACAGGAGAGTAGTATTTATTTCTAAGTGCTGAGTGACCTAAGTGTATAGCACTTAGTTGTGGATGTGGGGGAAATTTGGCTGTGACACTTGGAACCTCACTAATAATTAGGACTGACGTAGAATATCTGGTGGTTTGGGAGTTGTCTGGATTCTTTCCTCTCATCCCGTGTGTTCTTTGGAAAAGGTGTTTTTCCCAAATAGAGCAAGACATTCTTTGGTTAACAAGTGAAAGAAGCTTAGGACTTTGATGATCTGATTGTGGAGATGTTCTTGATGACTATCTTTCAAATATCAAAAAAAAAGAGAAAAAAAACTATTACTAGCCTAAGTAAAACATATCTTTGGAAACACTTTTTTTTATTTGACCACAACGTATTATTTTCTTCCTCTGTTATTTAAAGCCAACAAATGATCTGGAAAAAGCCATGGCAATGGTTGGGTGAGGTTTTTCCATTCCAGCATTTCCAGTAGGATTGAAGTCCTCTGTTGGAACAGCCCCATTCAGGCCTTTTTGAAAGGGACCTCCTGAGCCTTGGTTTTACTTTTCTTTGGATAGGTTATTTTCAAGTACCTATTAGAGAGTCATACATATACTGGCATCATTGTATTAATGATAATGTTTCTCTCTCTTAAGCTAACATTTTAATATGGATTCTATTTGTTTGAAAGTAAGCAGTATCTTCTAAAGAGTCACTCAGCTCCAGATTTAACTTGTATATAAAGTAGTTGTAGGTTAATAGATCTTGAATTGATTGAGAAAGTATCTTTAGCAAATATTACCCAGAGAGTTACAGGCTTATACTGATCAGTTTTATGTACATTTTATTTACAATTTTATGTACAATTGTGTGACATTAGAAAATATTAGAAACGTATTACATTAATGCTGGAATTCTTACCAGTCTTGGCAATGCAAATTCTCATTTTGAGATTTCCATCTAGATATTCTACCATATCAATGGTTGTCATAGTAGCAGTCTCAATTGAGAATTGTGATTATATACTTTATCAAATAACTACTTGATGAAAGCTCAATTATTCTAATGTAGTTCAGCCAGAATTCTGAGCCATCATCTTGTCTGGTTAAGGAAATAATTAACCAACCTAAAGAAAAAATTTCTCTCTTTCTGTTGAATTGTACAAATTTTACTGTATTTCACTGACTGTAAGGTGCCATCAGGTGTAAGACATGCCATTATTTATGTACCACTAGAAAGAAAAAAAAGCCTAATAGTTAATACTCATGAGATGCCATCATTTAAAAGATACAAACCAGTTTCAGAGATGTTAAAGTGGCAAGAGTGGGGGAGGCACAAGGAATTTACCACCTGTATCCTCTATGTGCATACTTACATATATGTTTATACACACACACACACACACACACACACATAGAGTTTTAGTTCGGTATTGGTCATCATATTAAAATGTAAAGAAAATTAAATAAATTGCCATTTCTGCCAAATATTATACAGATTTTTTAAATCCTAGAAACCTATAATTGGGAAAGATAGGCAATCATGTAGTTAATACTTACACCTGAGGAAATGTACCATGAGCTCATCTAGAGCAGAGTTGTCTAATCTTTTGGCTTCCCTGGGCCACATTGGAAGAATAATTGTCCTGGGCCACACATAAAATATGTTAACACTAACGTTAGCCGATGAGCTAAAAAAAAAAAAAAATCACAGAAAAAAAAATCTCATAATGTTTTAAGAAAGGTAATGAATTTGATTTGGGCTGCATTCAAAGCCATCTTAGGCCTCTTGGGGGCTGTGGGTTGGACAAGCTTGGAGTATGTAAAACTTAGAAATTGATTGCTTTTTTATTGAAGTATTATCAACTTTACAAAAGAAATTACAATATTCCTTTTAATAGCCATCTTCAGAGTATCTCCTGGTAAACTCCTATACCACTTTTCAAGATCACTTAAATGTATGGAAGATAATTTGGGATTTAGATGAGTCGTTCAGTATTCCAAACCAGGTGCACACTAAGACACAGTGTATACGTAAGAGCTGTAATCACCAAATGTCATGCTAAATGCCATATAGAATTTTAAAAAGAATCATCATCCCCTGCCTTCTAAGAATTACCACATACTACCTTTGGGCACTCCCCCCACCACCCCACCCAAATCTAAAGTACAATTCAAGGTTAACTGGAGCTCTATGTCATGAAAAGGTGACTTAATGAAACTGACAGTGAACCTTATCCTTGTGGACAGCACTGAGGTATGCCTTGACCAAATACTTGCCTTAGTTATCACCCTTGGTGCTGGAATTCAAACTGGGTTATTGTTAAGACAGGCCAAATTGAGATGCTAGTGAGATATGGCTGGCTGGCTAAATGGACTATTCACAGGAGGCTATTTCAGGAGGTGGATATAGCAGTGCATCAGCCAACAGGCGGCCTCCTGAAAGTTTGAAGACCACGATGGGCACCCATCCTGAAGTGTGGATTCAAGTGCAGGGTTGGAAATAACACTGTGGGATTGGCCATTGGGTGTGGACCCAATCACAGTGCACAGCACAAATCTTGATTATTATTCAACCTGCCCTACAAAATCAAAGATTAATAGCAACATGGGACCTGCTTGGCCCACACGTGAGACTAGAGGAAGCCTGAAGATAGGATGAAATGTCGGTAACTATGCAGCCTGAAAGAGTACAAGAATGAGAAGCTAGATTAATCTTTGAGTTTTTGTATTTTAGATAATTGTATTACAGATGTTTTTTGCTTTGGGTACAATTGCTGACAATGGTGAAAGCTTACCTTTGTAGAGTGTTTTTGATTAAAGTGCTTTCACAAAACATATAATCTTGCCTTCACAATAAGCCTGAGGGTATAGCTGGGTCTAATTACCCCATTTTGCAGATGAGGAAAATGAGGCTCACAGATACTAATCTTAAGGTCACTTGTTATTGGCTCTTGCTTTTTTCACTGTGCTTTGCTGCCAGTGCTTGACTCCGTATTTCCAAATTTAGAAAGTGTATATAGTCTGTTTTACAGCAGCTGCTGCCTGACTTTGGGGACTGCGAACATTTTGTTGCTTATCTTTTTACCTCCCAAGTCAGAAGCATAATTTTTGCTCAGTATTGGAGGAACAAATAAACAAAAACAAAACACAATTTCATCATAACTTACCAGGTTAAACTACTCTTCTTTGTTAGGTTTATTTTAATCATTTTTGGAAGTGATAGGTATTTCTTCAGTCTACCTTACCTGTTTAAACCTCTGTTAACCTCACTGCTGTTGCTTTTTAGTTGCCTTGTAGTAAACCATGTACAAGTCAGACAAGGAGTCCAGGGTTGGAGCAAGTTAAACAAGAGTTGCCAGCATCATTAGTTGTTAGCATAGAAGTTGGTGTTAACTGTGAATAGCTGGTTTCTAACTTTATTTTATCTGGAGAGCCTCTTCTGTTTTTGAGCAGCATCCTCACTGCTGTTCCTTCCTTCCATCTCATTCCACAAGTATCCTTTCAGCATTCTTACCTGTAGTGTCCCCCTACAGGGGTGCAGACTGCATATGTTCATGGTTTTCATATTTGTAAACTTTAAAAGAAAGCTTTTTCTTTTAAGTAGATTAGAAATATAAAAGTAGAGCATTTTGTAAGTATGTGAGGTAATCACTATAGGTGATTTTGTAATCATCTATAGTGATTACCTCACATACTTACAAAAGAAGTAGGGACTCACTAGAGTGAGCAAAGCAAACAACACGACAAGTCAGGAGATCCGTCTTGTAGTCCAGGTGTTGCCCCACTTCTTTACTGTGGAATTTTCACAAACACCTTGTAGCTCTTACACACAGTTGCCATACCTGTGAGAAAAAGAGTTGCATTAAATGATCTCTGGAGTCCCTTTGGGTTTCAAACCTCATTCAAGTCTCCAAACTGAATATGTAAGATTGTGTTAAATAAAGGTAGGATTGCTGACAAACCCTTCAGTGGTGAAAAGGATGATCTAAGTGAACTTAAAATCTGTTGATAATTTTGTTATTATTGAGAATTGAATGGAAATAGGTTAACAGTGATTCGGCTTTCTGGCAATTATAAAGTCAACTGAAACCCACTATTATTAACCAACCTTTTATGTTTGGTTTTTAGTCTTGCTCACCACCATATGCCCAACACCTAATACACTGTATGTTTTATTTTGGGAATACTTTCATAAAAATTTGATGGGCTTCTTGGCCTATTTACTCATTTGGGGCAGACTAACCATGTCTCAAACCGCTCTAAAATTCAGGAGGTGTGGAAACAGGTGGTAAAATGCTAATTGCAAAGAAACTTTAGGGGCAAAATGTGGCAGTAGACATCAGGCTGCTATCCTTTTTTACCCTTCAACCCAGTGTGTGATGTTTCTGGGTTACGGACTCAACAGATAGAGTTTTAACTATTTGTATTTAATCAACGAGGAAAAGAAGCCATAATTTGTATTTAATGTAATAGACTATGGAAATGAAAGAGAATATATTCAAATCAATCTTACATTTTTATAACATTTTAACCCTAACATTTTGTTGTATTTGAGTTGCAATTACTCAGGGCAGATGAACGCTATGGTTTCTCTTTCTAGAAAAATAAATGCACACATACTGCCAATTTCACATACAGTTTGAGGAGTTTTATGAACCTGTCATCATCTGGTGGTCTCTAGTCCGAATTCTTGATAGAAAAGAACCTAGCATGTTAAACCTTAAATGCCTTTAGAAATAATCTAGACCAGTGTTTCTTAAACTGTGGTCTTAAGATCAGTTGAATGGATTATGACCAACATTAAAAAGAAAAGAAAGAATAAAATAAAAAATAACGGAGTGTATATCATAACATGCTAAACATAAGTTTTGTTTTGTGAACCATCTCTTTCCATGTGTATGCCTGTATATGTGTTTATGTTTAGTATTAAGTCAGAACGTAAAATGTATTTCTTACTGTGGATAGAGTGTAAAGTTTAAAAACAGTTTATTATGGGTGAATCTCTTCATTTTATAGCTGAGGAAAACTGCGGCCTTAAAGGCTAAATGATTTGTTCAAATACTCCCCTTTCTCTATTTAAGTGGCCCAGACAGGACTGAACTAGATTGATTGTTAATTTTACCATGGTACATTGCTAATTTGTTGAAATGGAATTGTGAATTAGACCATTTAAAAATATTAAGTGATTTGTCTGCTTCATAGTTGACTTTTTTTTTTTTTTTTTTTTTTTTTTTT